>NC_062548.1:11138951-11457660 GCF_016906955.1 Phacochoerus africanus
CACACACACAGGCTGGCGACTGGGTGATGGACAAGATTGCACCCCAGCAGCCCACAGGCTGCTCTGGGAAATGAGGCGGTATCAAGTGGTCCTGTGATAAAACTTGAGCAGGGTTTGCATCTCCGCCTGGTGGGTCGGGGCGGGCTTCCCAGAAGGGGTGAGGGGGGCTGGAGACGGGGACCAGAGCAGGTGGAGCCTGACTAGGATGCAAAAAGCAAACAGATGGGGCAGGACGGCGGCGGACTGGGGGCGGGTGAGAGAGGTGCGTCGGGTGACACCCGGGCCCTGGCTTGGGAGGCCAGGTGGCTGGTGCAGCCGTTTGCTGTGATGGGGAATTTGGAGGGCACAGTGGGTTGTGTTAAGGGTGAGGGGCTTGTGAGGGTCCAGCAGGCAGCTATGAGGTCCAGAGCCCTGACCCTGACTTGTTACGGTCCTTAGGGACAGACACTGTGACTCTTTGGAGGCAGCATGGAGGAAGCCTTTTCTCTACCACTGACTGGCTGAGGCACCCCCGGCAAGTCTCTTTGCTTCTCTGGACCCTTGTCTCTCCACTGGGGAGGGGGGCTGGACTCGAAGATCCCACAGGTCTTGGAGTTTCCTGGAACCCTAGCAGTTAAGGGTTTGACATTGTCACTTCTGTGGCTTGGGCTTGCTCCCTGGCTTGGGGAACTTCTGTAAAAAAACCAAAACAAACCCTCAAAACCCATAGGTCTTTTCCTGCCCTGGAAATGTAGGCAGTACTATGTATGCACGCTGCCTGCCGACCCTTCAGCCTGCCTCCTTCCCAGTGCTGTAGGTAGTGGCCAGGGCCACACAGCTCCCCCCAGGGCTCAGCCTGAGACTGTCCCCAGCACCAGGTCAGGTCCCAAGGGCAGGCCCAGATGCTGCGCCAGCCAAACCCATGTGTAGATTTAAGTCCTGAAGCTCTAAAGCGTCTCCCCTTCTGCCAGCCAGGAAGTGGTTAAAGGACCAGAGCCCTGACCTCCAAGCCTCACAGCTGAGTCCCTGGGCTTGCCTCCTTCCCTCAGACCGCAGCCGGGGTCCCCCTGAGCTGGCCTGGCCAAGGACAGGATGGGACACAATCTGGCTGCTGGTACCTGCAAGTCCAGCCCTGCTGGGAGAGATGAACTGAAGGTCAAACAGCCCATCTGTGCTGCAGGGCCGGCCTCGCAGCTGGTGAGCTCATCCCTCACCCAGCGCTCAGAGGGGTAGGGTGCCGAGGACAGTGGTGACCCGGCCAGGTCTGGGAGAGGGAGCAGAGGACCCCACATGTGTCTGAAAGGGAGACTGGGGAGCCCGATGTGAGGCGGGGAGACAGGGCTGTGCTCTTGGGGAACTCACGAGCCGAGCGACCCTGACCAGGTGGCTTAAACCCTATGCCGCAGTTTCTTTGCCTGTGAACTGGTACTAATAACGGTGTAGGGTTGAGGTGAAGCACTAGTGAAATGCCACCCCAGCACCTGGCATGCAGCGCGCCTCTCGCAGGCGGGGACGACTGCCTGTCGGTGGTCGCATCCTCTCTTGGGCGTTGCGGGGGGCGGGGTGAGGAGTCCCCGGTCGTCTGGAAGGGGGACACCTGCTCTGATTGGGGACGGAGACCCAAGGGCGAGCAAGGTTGTTGACTGTGGAGGGAGGAGAGGGCGAGGCGGGACCCCCCCAGGGCAAGGATGACCTGGGCCCCCCTCCTCCCCACCTCAGCAAACTCCTCCCCCTCCCATCTCACACAGGCTGAGCCTTTGCGTTTGGGACTCAGGGGCCTCACTCCTCCCGGGGCAGCACTGGCTCGCTGGGGGCTCCTTTCTCATCCCCGCCCCTAGAGATCCAGCTCAGCAGGGACGATGCCAGGGCTCAGGGCCTTCGTACCCTCAAAGGTACCTTCTACTTCAAGTAAACTCTTGACCTGTGGTCACACACCACTGAACCACCCTCTCGCCACTAAGGCCCTTCTGCTGGCTCCCGCTGGCTCAGGAACAAGGAGCACTGGGTGTGGAATCTGAAGCTGGAATTCTGGCTCCACCACCTCTGCCTGGGTGATCAGGGAGTGTCATCGAACCTCCCCAAGCCTGAGTTTTCTCATCTGTAAAATGGAGACGGTATTCCCTGTCTCATAGGGAGATGGGATCATTCATTTTTTCTTTTTTGGTCTTTTTTAGGGCCCCACCCATGGCATATGGAGGTTCTCAGGCCAGGGGTTCGAATCAGAGCTACAGCTGCCAGCCTACACCGCAGCCACAGCAACGTCGGATCCGAGCCGAATCTGCGACCTACACCATGGCTCAGGCAACTCCAGATCCTTAACCCACTGAGCGAGGCCCAGGGATTGAACCTGCATCCTCATAGATGCCAGTCAGACTTGTTTCCGCTGAGCCGCAACGGGAACCCCGGGATCATTTATTCTTTCAGCGACAAGCTTGTGAAGACAGATCCTTTTTGCCCCCCAACCTGCCCCATTCTAGGGGAGCAACAAAGACCGTGGAGGTTTACTTTAGCCTGCGGTGCTCAGGGAGGACTTCAAAAAGGCAATGATGTTTGGGGGTTCCTGTTGTTGGCTCAGCAGGATAAGAACCAGACTAGTAGCCATAAGGATTCGAGTTTGGTCCCTGGCCTTGCTCAGTGGGTTAAGGATCCAGCGTTGCTGCAAGCTGCGGTGGAGGTTGCAGATACATCTTGAATCTGGTGTGGCTGTGGCTGTGGGGTAGGCCGGCAGCTGCAGCTCTGATTCCACCCCTAGCCTGGGAACCTCCACAGGCCACACCAAAGGGAAAAAAAAAAGGCAGTGATGTTTGAACTGGCCTTTGGAAGGATGAGTCTAAGGAAGGGGGAGTCCAAGAAGACTGAGGGCAGGGGTGTAGCAGGAGGGGGATGCAGGCACCAGGTGAGCCCTTCCAGAGAAAAAGCCTGGGGCGAGGGGGTGGGGGGGCAGCAGCGAGGGGCCTTCTGCGTCTCCTGGAGAAAGAAATTCTTTGTAACTGCCAGGAACATAGAAACGTGATGACACTGACAAACACAGCGGAACCAGGTGCTTAGGTTGTGAAACTAAGTCTGGGTCTTTATAAAAATGAGTGTGTAGCAACAATGGTTTTGTCAAGATATTTCATGAAGCCGGAAAAGAAAACCGTCTCCATTGTGTCCGAGGAATGTAGGCGAGCGCCTCGCCCTGCCCCGGCCCCGAACTGAGGCCAGGTTGTGCTCCTGACACCCATGACGTGTCCCCAGGGCAATAGGGGCAGGGGGCTCTCCTGTCAACCTCTCCCTTCCCTGCGGAGACCCTTCCCCAGCCCAGGAACACAGCATGGGGAGGTGGCACAGGTAATCGGGCCATGGCTCGAACACACCAGCAGCCCTCCCTGTGCTCCCTGCCCGAGGGGGTGCGGCTGGGGAGTAAGGGCCACAGGACTGGGAGATGGCCCCTCAGCTCTAGGTCGCTAACTCTGGGTCACTCATCCACGTCACCGCTCTTCTGGGAATGGCCAGTCTGAGGCTCACGGTGGGAGATGCAGGGGGAGAAGCACTGTCACAGGAAGTGCTGGATGAGGGACGTGCATGCGGCTGAGACATCAACTGAGCGGGGAGTGTGGAGAGGAGCACAGCTGGGAGGACTTCCTGGAGGAGGCATCTTGAAGCCTACATTGGAGCTGGTGGGATGCAGAAAGGGAAGAAGGATGTTTTGGGCAGAGTGAGGGAAGAAGTCTTGGAGAGGAAAACAGGAAGCGCCTGAGCAGGACCACACCCTGCAGGCAATAGGGAGCCAGGGAAGGCTGGTGAGCTGGCGAGGCCATGGTCAGCTTTGCTGCTTAGGCCCCTGACTTGTAGTGGCCTTTGCCCTGGGGAAAGGTCTGACTCTAAGGGACAGCCCAGCCCATGTCAACCAAGACAGATCGGCAAGTGGCAGCAGAGCCACCCTGGGATCAAGTCACTATGTGCCCTAAAGCGACCTGACGTCTGGGCTCCATTTGGTCTGGGCTCCATTTGGTCGTTAGTAAAGCAGGGTTCATAGAAGTACCTCCCCTTAGGGGCGAAGGAATTTATATACACGCAGTGCAGCTGTGCCCCGGGACGTGGTGAGTTCTGGGTATAAGTGTTAACTGTTGCTATTACCCGTAAACAACGCCAACTAGTCTAAAGCACCTCAGACATGAATGAACCAGGAAGACATGTAGATCAGTAGCACAGAACCCATAAGGCAGAGAACGTACCAAATCAGTACCAGCTTGTGAAGACGGGTAGACACCAACCCACGTGGACCCGCAGGGACCTGTATTTGCAGCTAAGAAGATGCTGCAGGGTGAGGCCTGGGAGGAAGGCCTGGGCAGCCGGCAGGCCGGCAGCGAGAGGGTTAGTGGCTTGAACGCGCTTCCTCCCTGCCTCCTTGGAGTCTCTCGGGAGGCGCTGGCACTGATGTTTGTTACCCAACCCTGGAGAAGATGCTGCGGGGGGAGGGAGAAAGCTGAAAGCCTCTTTTTCAATTATTCAGCAGCCGGAGCTTCCTGCCGCCCCTGTAGGAGCCAGAGGAAGGCTCTGGCCAGAGCCCCCAGGCTGGGTCTGGCAGGCTTGTGGGGAGGGCTGGTTGCAGGAGGGACAGGCAGCCTGGCCTGCAGGGTGCTGGCAGCGCAGCCTGGGCCACAGCCCCGAGGTCCTGCTCCTGCCCTCCCCGCTCCACCCCTGTGTGGGGCCCAGTTGTGCCTGTCCCCTTCCTCGCAGTCTCGGACAGTGCTGTGGGATGGAGGCAGGGGCGCTGGCCAAGTTCCCAGAGCCAAGGTGGGGTGTTCGGGGTAGGCAAAGGAGGGAGAGAGCCAGGCAGCTTAGCTGGTACCTCGTCCTGGGTGACCTGCCTAGCCTCTGTGTCTCTGACACACACACACACTCTGCTCCACCCAAGGACATGCTAGTGCAGGCTCCCCCTGTGCCAGGACTCCCTCCCCTTCCATGTACCTTAGAGAACTCTGCCCAAACATCACCTCCTCTGTGAAGCCCTCCCTGACCTCTGCTGGAGGATGTGTCTCTGCGCTGCTCCCAGAGCCTCACCCTGTGGTTACCACGCTCAGCGTTGACCTTGTTCTGTTGTGACCGTTTGCTCCCTGGCCTAGGGAGGGCTGTCCAAGGGCTAGGGTGTCCACCTCTGTGTCCCCAGCGCCCAGCACAGAGCTTGGCACAAAGCAGCCGTCTGTGAACATTGCTGTAACCCAGCCTGTGTTCGCACGGACTTATTTGTCTTACCACTGCCATCTCTGGGGGCCTCAGTGGGAAATGTCCCTGCTTCTGGCTCTCAACATGCCCAGACGTTGTGAGTGGTGATATCCTCAAAGGCCACATTGTCATATACTTTGAGAGCTTTGGAGTCCTGCTCTGTCACTGCATGGATAGGAAGGGTTTGCCTGGCACCTCGGCTCCTGCCCATCAGTCCAGGGCCCAGAGCAGAGGAGCCGGATGGCAAGTCCCCAGAGACAGAGAGGCCTCAGCTGTCTACTTCCTACAGAGGTGCCCACAGTGGAGGCAATACAGCGACGTGAGACCAGCGCACAGTAGTGTAGCCACAGGCCATGGGGAAGGGCTGCATCAGCGGAGGACAGTGGGGAACCTACAGACCGAGACAGGCCAGTGTTCTAGACAGTGGAAGAGAGCAGCACATCCCATACTGGTCACTGAAAAGAACACACCGGTTCGACCCACAAGACAGCCTGTGTAGACCAGAACTGAACCCAACAAGCGAGCAATGTTCTAGTTTCCCCTCCAAGGTCCTCGCGGAACAAAGGAAGCCCTGCCCCCACCCAGCCCACTCTGTTCCTTTTCAGGACCCTCAGTGGCCTTCGGGGAGCTGTCGCCTTCCAGCCAGGGAGCAGAGCGCTTCTCTGTGGCTGCCTGAGCTCTGGTGGAGTTGCGGAGAGGGGGAGGGGAGAGTGAGAAAGAACCTGTTCGAGGCTGAGCTGTGGCTAAAGGCATGGGCTGCCGGGGAGGTGGCTATCTCCGTGCCCTGGGGAGGGTCCCAGTCGGATGGCCTGAGTGAGGGGTCCTAGAGAGAGCCACCTGGGTGTCAGGACTCCCTGCTCTCTGAGGACCCTCCCAAGCTGGCCCCTGGAGCTTCTCCTCCTGCAAAGGTCAGACCCTCCCAGGTTCACACCGAGGAGGCTGGGCTGAGGCAGGGGCAGGGGGCTAGAAGCTGCTTGGCCAGATCTCTTTCCTCACTTAGGCTTCAGTTTCCCCACCTGGACTAAATGCCAGGCCTGGAGC
Organism: Phacochoerus africanus; assembly: GCF_016906955.1. Classification (NCBI taxonomy): domain Eukaryota; kingdom Metazoa; phylum Chordata; class Mammalia; order Artiodactyla; family Suidae; genus Phacochoerus; species Phacochoerus africanus. The sequence continues at coordinate 11,145,180 of NC_062548.1, forward strand.
CTAGTGGGGCCGGGGTGGGGCTGGGCTCTGAGACCCTGGCCGCCCGACACTTGGTAGAATCAGAGGTGGGTGGTGATATGTCCACCTCCCCACCTCCGGTGCTACCAGGAGGAAGGGGGTGTGCTGGACAGACAGACAAGCCCCTTCCACCACTGGGGAGGGTGAAGCAGGGAGACAGGGCAGCTGCCTCCATGGCCCACACAATCTCATTATGGAAAATTCCCTCTATTGACTCAGCTTTAATCAGGCAGGCTGCCCTGGGCATCCCCCCAGGTTTCTGCCAGGCTGGGTGAGATCAAAGAGAGAGCAGGACTGGGGGCTGGAGCCTCGGTCTGCCATTCCCATCGATCCAGATGCGCCTTTTGTTGCTAGGCAACAGCCTCCAGTCTCTCCTGGTCCTTCCTCCCCTAGGGGCTGTAGGATTGGGCAGTAAAGGGAGAGAGAGACCCCGCATTCATTTGCTAGGTCTTCCATTACTGAGCTAGAGCTCTCTGTTACTGGGCCCAGAGCCCTCCTCCTCCCTGGGAAGGGATCCCCATCCTGGAAACTTGAGTGTCCCACCAAAACAGACCCCTTTTCTCCCCTTACATTTGTAATCCTCTCCAGAATGCTCAAAATCTACACCTCCTATGCCCCATGTAGGCACTCTGTCAGGAAGACAGGCAAGGATCTGCCAGAGAGGGGAAGGGACCCTGGGGGGGTGTGGGGGGGTGTCAGTGAAAAAGTCCGGATGAGGCTGCAGGCTGTCATCTTCCAGCCCAGCGTTGGACTGGATACGGGAGCCATTTAATTTTGAGAGAATGGCTCTGAAGACGAATTCACACTCCCAGTTTTGAGTGGGTTGGCTGTTTTTTTTTCCCGTTCTCCAAAACGTAGGATGCATTTCATAGTAGTTTTTTTTCTTTTTTGTTTCAAGTGCTATAATTTAAAACTGTAAGTTGTGTTTTAAAACAGACATAAAAATGTACTGTGGGTTTTGGGGGCTGTCATTGACTAAATAATGCAAATCTGATCATTTCATCATAGTTTAATACTTTGCATATTTTATCTACCCTATACTGCTCATCTTTCCCCTTTGTTAAAAACTGTGTGCTCTTCACCCCCACGGCTGTTAGGTGGTGACCTACTTATATCATGGCATATTTAGGATTTTGAGGTCTCTCCCCCTCCGAGGTCTTTACAGCCCCTGAGGTGGGAAAGTTTTTCACTCTTGCCTCTGGTCCCTCATCAGACCTTTTGTAAAATGCAGTGAAGGGGGAGGGAGAGGGGGTGCCCTTCCCAGGTGTGAGGACACAGGACTCAGGAGTCCGAGGGCCCAGCCCTGAGGGCTGCTGGGTGATGGCCAGGCCCTGGGCAGCAGTCCCGGTGCCCTTGGTCCTACTGCTGCCTGTCACCTGCTCCCCCAGCTCCACAGCGTAGTGGCGGCTCCTCCTCGGCTCCCCTGCCCAACCCCAGTCACACACTTCAACGCTGAGAGGCACAGCTTTCCAGGGTCCTTGACAAATGGTAGCCAATTAATGTCAATTAATCTGATTAGCCTAAATAGTTAATTAAGCAGTTAATTAACAGCGTCATTGACAATAACCTATGGCTCCCGAGGGACTGTGGGTGGGAGGCAGGAATGGCAGGGGGGCGGGGACCCCCCTGCTCCAGGAAGGGGTAAACCCTTAAGTTTAGGTTGAGGGTGGGGGCAGCCCGTGCAGCTGTGTTCCCTCTGAGTCTCGGCCTTGCTCTGCCCTCAGCCCCAGACTCTTCCTCAGGGCATCTGACCCCACCCTGGCCACAAACCCTTCCCAGGGTTGGAGGGGGGTGGGGTCTGATTTCTGTGAGAGGCTGAACCTCGCACAGCAGAGGAGAGAAAGCACACCCCTAATCCTAGTGAGGAGTCCCTGCCTCTGCCGCTACCCCTGCCCCCAGATCACACTGCTCATAGCTTACAGCCCGACCAGGGCCGCGGTTCCCCAGCTGCAGAGCAGCCCTGGAGGGGAGCTGTCGTCCTTCAGCCTGTCCCGCAGATGAGGAAAGCGAGCCCCTCCTGTGTGCCGGGCCCTGTGCTTGCATTGGGTCGTGGCAACGATGAACAGCACAGGGCCTCTGCCTTCCAAGGGCTCCTCATCTGGGGTGTCCCAGAGCGGCGCAGCCTACTGCATCTTAGTTGGGTGACACTGGTGATGTAATTTACCTCTCTGGGCCCCAGGATCTGCTGCTATGACCCGGCTCCTTTGTGAGATGTGGTGAGGACTGAGTTAGGACGCGTGAAGACCTTGCAGCTCTGCCTGGCACATGGGAGATGCCAAATGAGTGTTGGTGATGGTGAACGAGGGAGATGGAAGCGAGAGCAACCATCAGGGCAGCGTAGGAAAGGGGCCGAGAAAGAGGCGGGACCAGCACCTGGGGACACTGCACAAAAGAGACGTGTGCAGGGGCTGAAGTTCAAGGAGGCAGAGGAAGAGGGAAGGAGGGCATCCAGGCAAAGAGAACAGCATCTGCAAGCAGTGAGGCCCCGGTTCTCATGGCCGACCTGGGCTGCCCCTGGGGAGTAGACCCCCTGGCCCTACACTCAGATCCTGAATGAGGGGTCCCAGGAATCTGCTGTTCATGGACTGTTCTGGAAATACCAAGGCAGGTACTCTGCACCTAGAGACCACAGCTGCGGTGGTTCTGGGTGTCCCAGGCTGGGAGGAGCAGAGTTGCAGCCGCAGAGGCCCCAGACCATGGGACTCCGTGTCCTGAAAGCACGCGGCAGGCCCCCATTCGCTCCATCTGTCCAAATCATGCTCACCCTTCAGGCGTGACCTTCCGGAAACAGCTCCGGCCATGTGGTTACCTGCTGGAAACATCCCTTGGCTTCTCTGCCACCTACAGGAGAGAGGCCAGACTCCCCCAGTGGCAGGGAGGCCGCTCACGAGGCCTCCCTCTCCAGCCTGGTTCTCTGTTCTTGGTCTCTCCAGCTACACAAGTCACCACCCGGGGCTCTTTCTTCCTCCATGTCCCCGCTCATGCTGTTCCTTCTGCCAGAAATGCCCTTCCCCATCTTCTCCCGCTGGCAACCCTCATCCTCTGAGGACCATCTGTGAAGCTGGCTTCAAAGTCAACCAGGTGGGCACCCCCCCTGCCCCAACACCAGTGCCCAGGCAGCCTTCAGGATGCTCCCACACAACCCATCTCCAAATGTTCACCAGCTCATGGGCCCTCTCCCCACTAGACCGAGGGCAGCGCCTTCCTTTCTCCAAAGAGCTTAGGGACGACGATGATAATTGAACTTTCAGTTGAGAGGATCTGTTGAGCAAGTGTTTGATGAGTGAGTGAATGACCGTCTCTGCTTTCTGCTGTGTGAGGAGCAGAGGACAGAGGAGGAGACAATTTGGGAGGCAGAGAAGAGAGCTATTCTGGGGACAGTAATGAATGGGTCACGAGGACCAAGGAGCACATGTCAGCCTATGTCAGACAGGAAGGGGGGACAGGACTATGCAGAGGCAGGGCCTGCCGAGTGTCCCAGCTTCCCTTCCATCCTAGAGGTCCCCTCTGGCCCCTACTGGGATAAGAGGTGGCTGGACCCCTCTGCCTGTCCTGAAGCCCACTTTTCTAACCTGGTCCTCTGGTGCCAATGGCTGTGCCAGCAGCTGCCGCTGCCCCATGGGACGTCCTCTCTCCCTGGAGTGCGTGCACATCCACCCCGTCAAACCTCCCGAGGTGCACCTCCGGTTCTGTCCTCTGCAGGGCTGCCCTCACCAGCTTCCTGGCCTCTCGCCTTCGGTCTCTCTCCATCCTCCTCCTCCCAAAGGCAGCTAGAGCTTCCTTAAGCGCAAATCTGACCATTTCAGGACATTGCTCCGAAGCCATCCCTGACTCCCATCACTTTCCAAGTAAATTCCCAGTGCTGACAGGAGTTTGGAGGTCCTTTGAGACCTGTCCTGGCTCACGGCTCCCCCGGGGTACCCCCTTTCCTCGGGCACGCCCTCTATGTCATGGCTGCGTTAGATCATTGACTGTCCCCCTAGTTCACCAGGACTTTTCATACGCCTGTGTCGTGGCCCAGCTGTTGTCTGGAGCACCATGCCTCCCCCTTCTGTCTGGCGCCTTCCCCGTCGTTCTCCAAAGCCCAGCTTAAAGGTCCCTCTCCCAGAAGCCTCCTCTGGCTGCCCTCCTCACCGTGGACATCTTCATCGTAGCAGAACCTCCGTGGTCATCACTGTCAGTTCCCTCACGCCTCCCTTCCCCACTAGTCTGGGAGCCCGTCAAGATCAGGGTCAGTGTCTGATTCACCTCTCTGTCCCTAGGGTTCAAACCATGCCCAGAAAATAGGAGGCGCTTAATAGATGTTAGCTGTGTGGTCTCACAGGTTCAAATGACCGCCTCCTCCGGGCAGCGCGCTGGGCTTTCTCCCTCTGCGGGTTCTTTCACACTCATTACCTGATCACTTGTCAGTGCACACCTGGAGCAGGTAGTATTATACCCATTTCACAAGGGAGAAAACACACTTGGTTGTGGAGGTTGGAGACTAGATGTGACCAGAGCCCTGGAGATGGGCAGCCACCTGGTTCCTGGTTCTGAGCTCCCTCCTCCAAGGTCTGGGTGGGTCCAGGTTCTATCCTGGCCCGAGGATGTCTGGCACTCCCCTGGCAGCCCTGGCCCTCCCCGCCTGGGTCCCTGGCAGAGGGGTGTGCTGAGAAAGCGGGTCTTCCTCAGTCCCTGGCTGACCCTGTCACAGGCCTCAGAGCCATCCTCCTTGAGGGACACCCACAGCCACCAGACCCCCAAGGTGTGACCCGGCCCAGAGGGCGGGGGAGGGCGAGGTTCTCCCCTTAGCTCCCTGGCTCCCTGGGAAGCAGCTCCCTGTGCACAGTCCTGATATGGCCATGAAAATACACTTTTTTTTTTTTTTGAAAAGTACACTTTTTGCAGAATCTTTAAAGACATCAGAGAATTCTCACTACAGAGTGAAAAGCAGCATGCCCTCAACGGGGTGTTCCCAGCTATTTACTGCTCTGTAGCATGAATGCATGGACAAGGTCTTGGTAGGAAATACCTGTGCTGGCAGCGGCTAGCTCTGGCTGGGGGGACCACACGTGACTTTTTCTCTCTCCTTGGCTTTTCCGTTTCCCACGTCTTGCTCTTGCCCAAGGAGGTGCCACTCCAAAGACCAAAAGAATTCAATGAAACTGACTTTTGCTTGTCTCCATCTGAGGGAGTTTTGGGGATGGGGCTCAGCACAGGGAGGGGTCCCAGAGCCACAGGCCACATCAACAGTAGAAATCAACAGGCCAGGGGCCCCCCGGCTCACTAAGCTTCCTGGGCCTCAGGGTCTGGCTCCCTGGGCTCAGGCTGCCCCCTAGTCCTAACTGGCTCCAGCAGGATGCTGAGGGAGCCGTGGCCCTGCCCGCCAGCTCCAGCTGGCACAGCAGCCTCTGCAGTGGGCAGGAGTCCAGGGCGGGGGCGGCAGGATGCTGAGGCTGGGCTGACTGCCGAGGAAGCAGTGTCGCAGACGGATGGGCCGGCGGCTTTTGGCTATAAGGGGGGAGCCCTGGAGGTGGGGGGCTGCTCTGGAGCCAAGGCACACATGGCCGCTGAGGCCTTTCTCCCAGGCCAGTGGGCAGCCTGGGCCTGGTTCACCTGCCTAGGTCCCCTGAGAGCTCCATCTGGATGACACCGAATCAACAGAGCATGGCCTCTGGGGAGGGAGCTGTCGCCCCCCTGTGCTCATGATCCAGAAGAGGGTGGCGGGACAGGAACCCAGAGTGTCAGCAGGCAGTAATCCACAATGAAGACCCAGGCTGGGCCAGGCTGGCGCCTGTAGCTGTGGGTAATGGTGCCTCCTGCCCTCTCACTGTTCTCCCCCCTCTAGCCCCTCCTCCCCTCTGAACTCATCCTGTCCCTCGTCTCCCACTCATTGGTCGCCCTCCCTTCTCTGAGTACCACCTCCCTGAGTGCCCCCCCCACCCTCCCTCCCTGCCCAGCCTCCTGACCTCAGTGACTGCCCTCTCTGTTCCTTTCTGTCATTAAATCCTTCCCCCTCTCTGAGCTTCCGACCTTTTCATTGAGCCCAGGTGTTGAAATTGAGAAGAAACTTGCCCATTTCTCGCTCCTCTCTCCACACGGCCTGGACTAGTGGCCACCCTGACCCACTCCCTCTGCAGGGCGCTGCATCCTCTCTTTAGAGCGTCAGCTGCAAAGTCCCTCCCTCTCTCTGGGACTCTGTGATAAGCCTCCACCACCGAACCCCCACTGCTTCCCTGGATGTGTCCTGGGGGATGCCTGGGCTTTGGTGGACAACTCTGGGAGGTGTGTGGAGGGCATCCACAGGGTCCTTGCAGGTCATCAAAATCTTGAGCCAGAAGGGCTCAATCCTGGCTCGGTCACAGAGTCCTGGGGTCTCTGGGTGAGCCTCTGGCCCTCTCCAAACCATATTTTCCTGTTTTGAGTCAAGACCCCAAGTTTGTAGTTAGGAGGGATGTGTGAATTTTGAATCTCAGCTCCATTGAATAAATCTAACCCTCAGGCACTGGAGATGAATCCTACCTCTGCTGATGGAACTACAGGCTTCCTGACACATTTATGGGGCAGAAAAATCTTAAGAGTTTAGTGCTAGCAGGGCCTTTGAGGGGGGTATTATCTGGTCAAACCCCATCATTTAATGGTTGAGGACACTGAGGCCCAGAGATGGGAAGAAAAGTGTTCAATGTCACACAAGGAGCCAGGGTCAGAGATGGGCCCAGAAGGAAGGTCCTTGGACACCTGCACACCTGTCCTAGAGCCCTTCAGTCACCTCCATCGCTTGCCACCCCCAAGCCCTGCCAGCCTACAGTGTCCTGGCTGATCCTCACCCAGGAGAGAGTGGGGAATTGAGAACAGAGTGGTACTGTAGAAGCCACACTGGGCCCCTAGGCTTACACCAAGACCTTGCTCCATGACCTTGGGAAACCATGTCACTTTCAGGCTTTGTTTTGCTCCCCTGTGAGAGGGAGACAGTGGCACATTTGGCGTCAGGTTATGTGAGGATGAAACGAGTTAGTGTACGGGAAGTGACAGGCCCATGACAGGGGCTCAGAGTGCGTGTAGGAGTTCAGGAGAAGGGGGTGGGCTCTCCCCATATCCTCAGCCGCACCCCTGGCTGGCGGCCCCACCCACAGTAAGAAGCGGGCAGAGGAAAAGTCAGTAAGGAAGGCTGACGCTAGCAATGCTGGCAGTTGCTTGCGACTGTGGCCTCATCTCAGGGGGTGAGGGCAAAGTGCTTAGAAAGGAACGGGCGGCTACCAGCTTGCCGAGGTCAGCAAGCGGATGGCAGGCAGAGAAGTTGGGAGTGGGTGCAGCAGGGAGCAGATGGGCCTGCCAGACCCAGACTTCTTCTCTGGCAGACATGACAATGGCAGGGGGTGGGTTATGGTGGGGGCACCCAGCTGGACAGTTCAAAGCCCATTCCACCGCCGAGTATCCCGGTGACCTTGGGGGGAGCTAGCTCCTCACTGCAATGCCTGCCTTCACCCACATACCTCAGGCACCTCACATGGGGAGCTGGCATCCTGAATCAAGAAATGGGCATTTAGCTGGGTCTTGGTATCAAAGGGCTTGGACAGGTTATCAGCTCCACTCCTGCTCCAGGGAAGACAGCTTGGGTGGTTTCATGACCTTGGGAAAGTCATTCAAGTCTCATTTCTGGGTTGTGAAATAGGGACACTGATGGCTTCCTTGTTAAGTTTTTGTGAGGGTGAACTGGCTTAATTCTAGCGTTGTGCCTAGCATAGAGCCTGGTACGAGGCCCTTGGCCGAGGTCCACCTCCTCTGGGAAGAGAAAGATGTGCTTCAAAGAATGCTGAAGGCTTTCGCACCATTGTTTAGCTCCTCCTTAAGACCTTTCTTGTACTTGATTTACTAACACTTGCCTAGCATTTTACAGCTTAAAACTAATTTCTTATCCAGCATCTGGATTATTTCTTTGATGCCACAGTAGATACTGCTGGTGCTATAAGGATGGGGAAACAGGCTCAGAAAGGTTAAGTGGTTTACCTGAAGTCACAGAGCTTAGAGCCCAGGTCTCTCATACCTCAAAGTCCATGACTCCCCACCCACTCAACCCCACCTTTTAAAATCCAATCAACTATTTTATTCACTCTTCAAGAATTCCTCCTCCATCTCTCACAGGAGAGTAGGATGGGGCATAAAGTTAAGGAACCAAAAAGCTGGTGCTGTGTGGGAGCACTTTCTTAGCCAGCTGGGTCCCATTTCTGGCTGGGGAAGGAGCTGGTACCTGCTGGGGCCATGACCTTAAGATGCCCCCTGAACAGAGAAACTCGCTAAACCCTGCCCTGCCCACTCTCAAAGTACCTGCCTTTTCTCTTGTCGCAGGACAACAAAAGAGCAGCCAAGGTCCCCTGATACCAGAAGGGGATGAGTGAGGGAGGTCTTAGGAGAGTGAGAAGTTATGGCTGGGCTAGAGCACAGGCACTGGAGCGCCAGGCCAGACAGACCTGGGTGCTCTTCTCCTGCCCCCCCCCCCCATCCCCACAATAGACCTGCTGCCAGGAGCAGGAACTGCAGGAGGCTTCAACACTGTCCAGGCAGGAGCCCTGGGAGGGAGGGGGGAAGAGGATGCAAGGAAGAGGCTGCGTCTGTTCTCTATCTTTTTTACCAGGGATTTGCTCTAGGGTTGGTTGTGCCCACTCTGAGCTCCAGAAACTCTCCCTGGGCACCCAGAGAGACCACAGAGAACCCTCCTCAACTCCTAGTGGCTCTCAGCTCTTCTATGTCCTCCATTCTCTCCCCGGTGTGAGAATAAATGCCATCCTGTGTGAGACCCAGTTCTCGTTGCCAGCTTCTGCCTCCCCAGGGGCATTTGGGCAGCTGGGAAAGGGGCCAGACTATCCCTTATGCTGCCATCCCGTGCTGGACAGAAGCCCAGCTTTCAGGTGGGGGCCTGCTCCTTTCATCCCTCCAAGTGACCAGCACCTCCATGGGGTCTCTTCATTGGTCTTTCCCTTCCCTGGGGAGCAGGTCCTTCTCCTCAGTTGGGGAGGGCAATTGGACTGCAAATGGGGTCCTCTATAGCATCCTTACGGGCCAGGCCATGGTCATTTATGCTCTGTGGAGTCCTGGCCATGACCCGGCAGGGTTCTCACTTTCTCCATCCTTCTCAGAGAAATGAACAGCATTCCTGTCTCTGATCCCCAGGTGCCTCGCACCCGTGACCAAACACACTAACAGTCCCCCAACACCTACCCTCTGCTTGGGGGTCTGGACCCTGGGCTCCCGCTTGGCTGGGGAGGCCCAAGGTTCAACCCAGCCCCAGCCCCTCTGGGAAATGCCCCCGCCCCTCCAGGGGCTCTCACCTCCCAGCTGACTGCTGCGCTCCGCCGGGCGCTGGAGCCAGGCCCTCTGGCACCGCTCGTCTGGGAGGCCTCTGGGCCGCCTCCTCGGCTCGGTTCGGCTAGGCAGGGCAGCTCCGCGGCCCCCGCGGCCCCGCGTCCTCCGTCTCCCCGCGGGCGCCGCTGCCGATTGCTGAAATGCTGGACAGCGCACCACCATGGAGGCGGCCTCCCTGCTCGCTTGCCGGCCAGAGCGGCCCAGTGCATACATCGCCCTCTACAGGCCTGGAGGCCATCCGCAGCTGAGGCGATGGACTGGGCGTGGGGGGCAGGAGCTGCCACTGCAGCGTGACCTGTTCCACGCCTTACGGGTCGGGGGCGGGGGCAGGGGCAGGTAGGAGTAGGCGCCTGGGGCAAGGGTTCCAACTGGGATGCTCCCCTTTCTTTGTGCATCCTGGTGGCCTGAGCGAGGCCAGGCAGAGTGGCGGGAAACATCCCAAAGGGAAGAGGATTTTGAGAATGGAATCGCTGAACCTTAGTGGCGCTGCATTGGCTGTCTGGAGTCCTGAGTTCAAGTCACCCTTTGGTTACTCTTCCTGGCCTTGGGTAGCCTGTTGTTCTGCAGCATCCACCTCCATTTCCTTGGGTGGACAATGAGCCCGTGGAGGGGAGGGGACTCCCGGTGGGGAGGGATCTGCAAGCAGCACTGGAAGCACACAGATCTTTGCCTAGTGGAAAGGGGAACAGGCACTCAAGCAAGGCCTTTGCTTGGAGCCACTAGTGGTATCCCCATGGCTGTCTCAGGAAGCAGGGCTGGAAGTGCCAGAGCAGACCTGAGGGTGGGCAGGGACTAGGGTGAGGCAAGTGAGTCACCTAGGGCACAGATGAGAAGGCCTTTGCACAAGTGTATGTTGTGAATCTCTGTGGGTTTACTTGCGTACGTGCCTGTGTCTAAATACCTGTGTCTCTGTCTATATTCCTGTCTGAGAGTCTGTGTCTGTGTGCCCTCCTCCCCTCCCAAGCTTCTTCCCCTACATGTGTCTTTGGAATGTATGTTGGGGTGAGTGTGTGTGTGTGTGTGGTTGAGATCCTGGCACTGCAGGCCCATTGGTCTGCAGAACAAAGCTTCGAATGGGGGAGAGGGATGGGCTACAGCTGCTGCTGCCATTACTGCAGCCCCATAGCCCCAGGAGTGAGTCCTCTGCTGGTCTCCTGCCTTCTGGCTGCATGAATCTTTCATATGATGGGGCCTTGAGCTGGCCTGGCCCCCATGTTTGCTTCCCCTGTCTGGGAGGGGCTGCCCTCTTTGCCTGGCTGTGCCTCCCAGGGCAGAGCAGGGGGTAGGTGATCAAGGGCTGGGAGAGGGGGCCCTGGAGGGCCCATAGGCCTCTCCTTGCCTGGGAAGCTGTGGTTGGGTTGGTGGTGGGAGGGGGTGGAGGAGAGCTGAGGAGGCGCAGGCCTGCAGCATCCTCCCCGACTGAAGCCCTTCCTTAAATGAAGTCAAGTTAGCTTTTTGAAACTTCACCTCACTGATTGGGTTCCTGACCAGCCCCAGCCTCAACTCAGTTGGGGACCAGTGCCTGGGAACACTTGGCCCCAGCTGGACACACCTCTTCTGCCCTCCCCACATCTGCCTTTGCCTCCCTCCATCTGGCTTCACAGTGGGACCTGCTTTAGGGGAGAAGGGGAGAGGGACCTGCAAGCTGGCTTCCAGCAAACCTCCCCCACCGCCCAGGCCCTCTGTTCTACCAGAGCGGGACAGGACAGGGAGCCCTGGAAGCCTAGGCAGCCTCTCAGCCGCAGTAGCCCCTCTCACGCCTTGCCCTCGCTCCCTCGCCCTGAGTCTGAGGAATAGGCCTCTGTCTTGGTCTCCCTACCAGCCTGCCAATTTTCCAGAAAGAGCTTCTTCCTGTGTGTTACTCATTTCAGCAAATGTCATCACCATCTGTGCTGGTTTTTCTCCAGCAGCCCCTCTGGTCCATTCTCATCCTTCTCTGCCCTGCTCAGGGCTTTGAGAGGCTGACCTCTGCAGACTGATGACACGGGTTCCCTTGCTCTTGGCTTCTGGTTGGCTTCATCCAAGGGGAAGCATCACCAGGAGAATGAAGGGCAAGCGGAGAGAGAAGGTAGGCATTTGTTCCTCTGTTGCATTCCTCTCCAGTGGCTCTGTGCCCATGGCTGTGTTCTTTTGGTCAAGCTCTGACATTCAGTTTGCTCCCTGTGACACTTCAAGCCTAGAGGTGGTGACAGTTGCTGCTGTTATAAGTCTCTGGGTGGTTCTCTATTCCCAGACCGGGGATTGAGCCTGGGCTGCAGCCGCGAAATGGCCGAATCCTAACCATGAAACCACCAGGGAACTCCCCTCTGGGTGTGTCTCCATCCCTCCTTATTCCGTTTTCCTCTCCCCACCCCCATCTCTGTGCACAGTCCCTTCGTCAAGTGCTCAGCACGTAAACCTTCAGAGGTGCTGTTGACTTCATTCCGGGTCCCAGACCCATGCGCCCTCTGTCTCTTGAGACCAGTCTCCAGGTCAGAGCCCTGTGACTCCTCGGGCCCTCCAGTTGCCGCTTCCCCCTGCAGACCTGCTACCTCCTGGAACTCTGTCTCTTCCTCACCCCGCCACCCCCGCCCTGAGGGGCTGGGGGCCTGCTGTCCTCTGTCCCCTGGATGGGCCCTGCCTGGTGCCTGCTCCCTTCCCCTTCCACGGTCCCTGGACTTACATCTCTCCTCGAAGAGCACTCCCTCAGTGAACCTCGTAAAAGAGCATCTCCCAGCCCAGCACTATTCTCTCTTTTTTTCCTCGAAAAAAATTTATCGTGGTAACATATTCATGACATAAAATTGGCCCTTTTAACTATTCTAAGTGTTTACATTTCAGTGCCATGAAGGACCATTCACGTTCTTGTGCAGCCATCACCCCACCCCAAGCTGGAACTCCTTACACATGAAATGATAACTGCCCACTCTGTCCCCCCTCCGCCCCTGGAGCCCACCGTTCGACTCTGTCTCCATGAATCTGATCTGTCAACTCTGGGGACCTCAAGTAAGGGGAGGCACATGTGTTTTTGTAACGGGCTTAGTCCACTCGGCATACTGTCCTTCAGGGTCTTCCATGTCATAGCAGGTGTCAGAAGATCCTTCTTTTTTAAGACTGAATATTCCATGGTATGGCTGGACCACGTTTTGGTGATCCACTCATCAGTGGACAGTTGGGTTGCTTCCGCTTCTGGGCTATTGTGGGTAATGCTGCCATGAACATGCGTGTCCAAATGTCTGTCTGAGTCCCTGTCAGTTCTTTTGGGTAATACTCAGAAGTGGAATCACTCGATTGTATAGTAATTCTGTTTAATTTTTTGTGGAGCTGCCATTCTGTTTTCCGCAGCAGCGACACCATTCTAATTCCCATCAGCAACGCACAAGCGTTCCAGCTTCTCCACATCCTTGTCAGGACTTGTTGTTTTCTGTTGTCGTTGTTTATTGGTGCCACCCTACGAGGTGTGAACTACTGTCTCCTTGTGGTTTGGATTTTCATTCCCCTGATGATCGCGAAGCTCAGCATCTCTGCCTGTGCTTCTTGCCTATTTATCTGCCTTTTGTAGGGGAGCCTCCCTTTGGTTTCTCTTATCACCGCCTGTCCTATTACTCATCCACTCGTGTTCTGTCTGGCTCTCACACTCTGGACCTTGAGCTCCACGAGGGCAAGGCTTTTGCTCACTGCTGTCTTCCCAGCTCCAACACATAGTAGGTGCTCAATAAGCATTTGTTGACTGAATGTCTACATTCTCCCCTTGATGCTTTCTCCATCCACCTCTGCCTAGCCTCGCCGGGCAAGATGACGTTCGCCTTACATTCTCCTTGTTTGTGTTATAAGCACAATAATGCTTGAATACGCTTTTCCCAAGTAGACATGGGATCTGGCGTCTGATGCAGAGTCCTGCACCTGGAGCGGATTCATGATTTCCCATTCCCCTGCTTAGCCAGACTCGTTTGCCTTCCATCTGGCCCCGAATTTGGCGTTGCCCACCTCCCCTGTCTCCTGCCCACCATTCCTGCATCCCCCACTGGCCTTTGTAGTTGCTATTCCTCCACCTGTAACATTCCTCTACTTCCCCTGTCTTTCAACACTCAGCTCCAGGGGGAGCTCCCTCTCCTGGCGCACCCCTGCCCCCGACCGCCGCGTGCCCCCCACCCCTGCCGGCAGGATGTCTGACCTCCCTCATGCCCAGTGGCAAGGGCAGGAAAGACCCTATGATGAGAGGCCCTGCCTGGCCAGGCTGGGTGCTTCACTCACCAGAGCTCCCAAGCCCAGAGAGTGGCTTACAAGTGGCTTGACCTCAGAATCTGCCCCTCCGTTTCTCTTATTCTGCTCTGTCTCTGCCACCTTCTCTCTGCGCCAATGTGTGTCTAGAATGCGAATTCCGAGAAGGTGGGGCTCGTTGTGCCCATCTCCTCCCTCCCACACTAGCACGGAGGAGGCAAGAACCGTGCTCATGCTTGTTGAATTGAGAAATCTGCTTGTCCAACTGTCTCCAAGCTCTTCTCTCCCCCACCCCCATCTCCCATATACATAAATATATATATATATATTTTTTGCCTCTCCACTCCTCAAGCAATCGACTGCTCCCTTTTGCTCTGCCTCGTCTCTTTCCATTTATCTTTCTGTAGGTGGTGGTGTTTCTTGTGACACGTCTCAAAGTGTTTCTTCCACCCTCTGCATCACAACCACCCCAAGTGCTTGCTAAGTGTGTTGGTATCTGAGCCTCTCTCCAGACCTCCTCTAATGGTTATCTACTGCTGCGTAACAAATACTCCATCCAAGACGTAATGACTCAAAGCAACCAGCATTTTCTTCTATTTCACAAGTTTGTGGTCAGAAATCTGGGGAAGGGCTTGGCTATTTGATTCTTCTGCTACCTGGGGCATTAAATGGGATCTCTCGGTGGTTTTCAGCTGCTGGCTGAATTGTGGACGGGAAGGTCCAGGCTGCCTTCATTCTCAGGTCCAGGGCCCTGGTGGGGATGGTGGGAGGGCTGGGTCAGTGGGACGTCTCTCCTTCTCGGGGTTGTCTCAGGCCTCCCCAGGTGGTCTCCAGCGCAGGTGTCAGACTTCTCCCATGGCAGCCCGGGGCTCGGAGGGCGAGTGATGTAACAGACAGAGAGTAGAAGCTGTGAATCTCTTAAGGGCTCAGAAGGCGCAACATCACTCTCCCCATTTTGTATCGGTCAAAGCAAGTTACAGGAGTTCCCTTGTGGCTGAGTGGGTTAAGGATCTGGCATTGTCACTGCTGTGGCCTGGATTTGATCCCTGGCCCCAGAACTTCCAGGTGCGGTAGGCATGGCTAAAAAAAAAAAAAAAAAAAAAAAAAAAGAAGCAGCAGTTACAGAGCCCACTCCATTTAAAGTAGTGCTTCCGGGAGTTCCCTTGCGGCACAGTGGGTTAGGGATCCAAGGATGTCACTGCTGTGGTGTGGGTTCGATCCCTGGCCTGGGAACTTCCACATGCTGCTGGTATGGCCCCAGATAAATAAATAAGTAAAGCTTCCTCACTCACACCCAAAGGCGGGGAGATAGTCTCACCTCTTGAGGGGGGAGGGGCAGGGAGTTGGTGGCTGTCTCCCATCTCCCACAGCTAATGAGTCACACGCTTTGGGTTGACCCACGACCATGCCGCTAAACTTGAAGAACATTGCCTCATCTGCCCTAGAATTTATACTGCGCATCCCCTGGGCTGCTCCTTTGCCTCAGGGCTACTGGAACAATCTGGGAGGGAGTATCTTAAGCTGAGTCTGAAGATGGGGGACGGTGCGACCGACCCAGCAGGAGGAGCGGGGTCTGGAGTCAGACCCAGGCCCGAAGCCCAGATTTGCTGGGTGGATAGTGGTTTAAGCCTCACTGAGCCTCAGTTTTCTCCTCTCTAAAATGAGGCTAGTGATACCTGTCCCCGAGAGCTCTGCTCCCTTTCTAGTTATTATAGGTCATCTCATGGTCACAGCCTGCAGTGAACTGGTGATGTAGGTGACAGGCCAGTGATGTCCTGCTGTCTCTCTCTGGAGAATGACAAAACCCTGGTGTTGGGGTCCTGCTGCCTTAGCTGCTCGCTCTGTGCCCCCAGGCCAAGCTGTCAGCCGCCCCCTCCTGTGGTCCTTTCTCTCTCCCAGCTCCCTTCCCTTCTGCCTGGGGCCCCGAGGCCTCTTTCCCTCAGGGCCTCGCCCAGGCCTCTCCTTCTCTGGTTCCCTCCCTCCTCCCACATCGCTCTCTCACTCACACTGCAGAGCCTGGAAAATTGAGGAGTCCCTTGTGGCAAGGCTGACCTTGAAGCAGATCTTTAATAAAAAATGAGCAGAGGCAGAGCCTCTCCCCCCACCCCCGCCCCCCGCACCCCCCTCCTCGCTCCAGCCTGGGCTCGCCTCTCCTTCACCGGTAAATCCACCGTAAGGGCCACTGCTCTGGGCTAAGCATTGCTCTCCTTACGGTCCTTTTATTATTATTCTTTTTAAAATTGTATTAAGTGGAGTTCCTGTTGGGGCTCAGTGGTCACGAACCCGAGTAGCATCCATGAAGACTTGGGTTCATTCCTACACCTGTGGTGTAGGTTGCAGATGTGGCGGGGATCCTGCATTGCTGTGGCTGTGGTGTAGGCCGGCAGCTGCAGCTCCAATTCGAACCCTAGCCTGGGGACTTCCATATGCCATGGGTGCAGCCCTAAAAATACAGACAGGAGTTCCCGCCGTGGCGCAGTGGTTAACGAATCCGACTGGGAACCATGAGGTTGAGGGTTCAATCCCTGCCCTTGCTCAGTGGGTTAACGATCCGGCGTTGCTGTGAGCTGTGGTGTAGGTTGCAGACGAGGCTCGGATCCTGCGTTGCTGTGGCTCTGGCGTAGGCCGGTGGCTACAGCTCCGATTCGACCCCTAGCCTGGGAATCTCCATATGCCGTGGGAGCGGCCTAAGAAATAGCAAAAAGACCAAAAAAAAAAAAAAACAGACAAAAAATTGTATTAAGGATAGTTCATTTACAATGCTGTGTTAATTTCTGCTGATTCAGTTTGTGTGTGTGTGTGTGTGTATATATACATATATATATATATTTTTTTTTTTTTCCCCCCAAATCTGGTTTATCACAGGCTATTGACTACAGTTCCCTGTGCTGTACGGTAGGACCTTGTTGTTTGTCCATCTGGTAGATAATAGTTTGCCTCTGCTGATCCCAAACTCCTAATCCTTCCCTCCTCCACTCCCCACCCCCTTGGCAACCACAGTTCTGTTCTCTATATCTGTGAGTCTGTTTTTGTTTCATAGATATGTTGATTTGTGTCATATTTTAGATCCCACATATGAGTGATATATGGTATTTGTCTTTCTCTTTCTGATTTACTTCACTTAGTGTGATAGTCTCTAGTTGCATCCATGTTGCTGCAAAGGGCATTATTTTGTTCTTTTTTATGGCTGAGTAGTATTCCATTCCACATCTTCTTTATCCCGTCCTCTGTTGATGGACACTTAAGTTGTTTCCATGTCTTGACTATTGCGACTAGTGCTGCTATGAACATAGGGGTGCATGTATCTTTTTGAATTATGGTTTTGTCTGGATAGATGCCCAAGAGTGGGATTGCTGGATCATATGGCATCTCTATTTTTTAGTTTGAGGACCTGCCATTCTGTTTTCCATTGTGGCTGCATCCGTTTATATTCATAGGGTCCTTCAGAGGGTGCACGTCCCTGGGCTATGGGAGTGTGAAGGAAAGGAGCTCTCTTTGGGATGGTGGGGGAATGGGGGAGCAGTACAGGAGAGGAGAGCTGTGTTCTGAGGCTTTGGGTCCTGCCCGCATCTACCTTAGAGCCTTCCTTGAGAATCCCCTCCCCACCGAGGCCTCCCAACTGTCTCAGTGGTTCAGCCCTACCCCGGGCCTAAGGCCATCTTGGGCTGGAGTAGGGGGTTGTCGTCAACAGCCTAAGCCTCACCTGCCTCGGGGACTGGGAACCATATCTCCCACACCCAGGTCCCACTAAGCCTGGGTGCGGGAGTGAGAAGGCCCCATGCTTTGAACACCCCGTATCCCAGCCACTGAGTTCATCCTCACCACCTCTCATCCCACAGATGGTGACACTGAGGACCAGAGAGGTTCAGCCACACAGCCCATAGGGGACCTGGGTGATGGCTCGAGCCACCGTCTGTCTGACCCAAAGCCAAGCCCACCCCTGCAGCACTGGCCTCAGAGCTGAGCTGTCTTACCCTCCTTCCTGCTCCTGCCTGGGCACCCAGCTCCTTTGCTTCCCCGAGGCTGGGACTCACCCAGACCCTCCAGCGTGGGCCCTGTGGGAGGGACAGACCTCCTAGAACCTGGCTGCCCCATCTCTGCCTCCCTAGTGGATCCTCTTTTGCCCTGGACCTTTCGGGACCCCAGAGCCTAAACCCTCTCTGAGTTGCCCACAGGGTGGGTGTGACTGGCTGGCCTAGGTACTCTGCCCCTTGGGGTCTTACAGGTGTACAGGAGGTGTAGCCATGTGGACGGGTGTGTGTGCACAGATGGGTGTATACAGCGTGTGTCAAGGGCCTGGGGAATAAATGAGTGAGTGAATAGCTTAGTGAATGAATTTGCACATGAATGAGTGAATGAGAAGTCATTCAAACAGACCCCGAGTCAGTGAACTCTGCCCACCGGGCAAGGTAGAGAGGCAGGAGCAGAGAGCCTGCGTCCTCGTCCTCTCGGGTTCTCTCCCCAGCCCCCGCCACTCCGTGAGGCCCCCTGGGACCGAGAGGCCCCCCAAATGTCCCTGCCCCCTTCCAGAGTGGAGAGTTGTCAATCTCAGATGTGAACACCCCTCCGGCGGCTACAGCTCCCAGCACCCCCTGCACACGGACAGACCAGGTGACCAGTTCTCCCCAATGGCGTGTAGGCAGAAGGGACAATTTCCTGGAAGAGGCATCTAAGAAGCAGGTGGGCCCTTTCTCCGCTCTTCCTGCCCGTTTGCTAGCAGGATGCGCCGGACTTCAAGGCCCTGGGGAAGGGAGAGGGAGCGGAGGATGGAAGGAGCCTGGGGCCCTGTCTCATCACATGGAGGCGAGCTGCCTGCAGACTGGGACATCAGCCTAGGACTGTTGGAATGAGAAATAATAATGAGTGATAGGCTACTGGGACTTTAGAGTTGGTTTATTATAGCAGCAAGTGTTGCCCTGACTGACATACTCACAGAAGTGAATTAGTTACTGCCGAGCTATGGAATTAGCCCTGAAACATGCAGATGGAGGCTGTGGAGATACTCGAGATAGGCATCTGTGATGACGGCCAGTCAGGTCCTGCATCCTTGCATCCTTTCTCTAGGATGCCGGTGGTGGGGACAGTCAGCAGGACCTCCCAGCTTTCCCCTCGCCTCTCCCGTTCTGGGGGAGTTAATGTTGCTCTGGGGTTGGGGGAGGAGTCAGGAATTGGGGTTAAAAGCAACTAATTAGACAAAACTTATCTACAGTATTACAAGTCAGGAGAGGTGTTATCCTTGGGGGCCTGTGGCTGAAAGGGGTACAGGGAAAGCTGGTAAGGTTCTTTCTTGCCATGGATGCTGCTTCATGGCTGTGTTCAATTTGTGAAAATTCATTGAGCTGTATATGTATGATTTCTATACTTTATGTTCTTTTTCGTTCTGTTTTTCTTTTTCTTTTTTTTTGCTTCTTAGGCCACACCCACGGCATATAGAGGTTCCCAGGCTAGGGGTCGAATCAGTGCTGCTGCTGGCCTACACCACAGCCACAGCAATGCAGGATCCGAGCCACGTCTGCAACCCACACCACAGCTCACGCCAATGCCGGATCCTTAACCCACTGAGCGAGGCCAGGGATTGAACTGGCAACCTCATGGTTCCTAGTCGGATTCGTTTCCACTGTTGCACGATGGGAACTCCCAACTCTGCGTTGTACTTTAATAAAATTTTAAGTGCCCAGGAGAAGGGAGGTTTAGGGAGAAGAGACAACAAGGGTCAAAGACGATAAGAGATTGTCAGGAGCAGGACAAAGGGGCGGAGCGGGGGGCCAGAGGGCAGAGGGCAGCCACCGCAGCCTGGGCTGTGCACCTCCCTTCTTTCCTTGCCAGGTCCCATAGGCCCCCCCATCCCCCATCGTCCCTCTGTCCCACGCTGGGCACCTGCTGCCTCCAGGTCCAGGAAGAGGCCGGGTTGTCCCAGGGGGTAGGTACTCCTCCGGCCTGGGGACCCTCATCCCCGAGGAGTGTGCGGTGAGCTTTTTCTAAAGGCCTGGAGCACCACCCCCGGGTCCCCCCTGTTCTGACCAGGACGGCGCAGGCAGGGAGGGGGTGTAGCTGCAGAGATGGCAGCTGAGGCTGACGTGGAGGCTGTGACCCAGTTTCAGCTCCAGCATCCATCTGTCAGCAGAAGTGATCCCGGCCACCTGAACCCACCGTCACGTTCACAGAACACACACACATCAGGCCCGCACACATCTCTGTCTCACACGTATCCCATACACACACCCCATGCACACACCCCGTACACGTGCCATATCCACTTGCGCACACACACACATGTATTTGAACATTGTTACCTGTCTACACCTGCACGACCCAAACCTCAGACACACATTACACAAGCCCTGGGATGCACAGCACACATGTACTGCTGCATCAGCTTGGCCCCACACGTGTGTGTCTGTGCATAAATATACACACCAACTCAGCGGACCTCGGGACAGAGATGGCCAGCCTGTAGGAGGGACCCCCCCCCAACCTGTTCCCCAGGCACCCAGAGGCAGGGGGAGAATTGACGTCTCAGTAGGGGTGGGTCCCTTTGGGGGGTAACCCAGGCCCCATTTCTTTATGGGGCCTTTCCTGGTTGTTCAGGGGCCCAGGAGAAGCCCCCAGACTCGGCCCTGCCCAGAGCAGCCATCCGTGAGCTGGGGGCAGGGCTGGGAGGCAGAGGCAGGCAGGTGGAAGCTGCCGGGGCCGCTCCCGGGTCCTGGACCAGGCCAACCTGAGCCTGCCCACTCTGACTGTACTGGGGAGAGCGCTGCAGGCCTGGGACAGGCTGTCCGCGTGGCACAGGGAGAGCGAGCTGCTTGGGAAAGGCCTGCCCGTGTGTGTGTGCGCGCACGCGGATTTGGGTCTCGATACGATGGGTTTAACTGCACACTTCCAAAAAACCTCTCTCTTTCTCCTCGCTCCGGCCCTGCTTTAATGAGCCCTCCAGGGACCCCAACAGGCTGAATTTGCCTTCTGAGCAGAGGCAGCTCAGACAAAGCCCAGGCTGGCCCAGCCCTGCCGGCCCCCCCATCTGCTCTGCCTGGGGCTGACCCGGGCACCCCTGCTTCCTCACCTCTGGCTCCCACCCGGCTGGGCCAGAGCGCTTCTCCCAGCAGCCCCACCCTCAGACTGGACCCTCCCCGTGAGCCCCGGCAGGCCCTGGCCTCCAGGAGAGGGACCTGGCGATTCAGGCACCATGTATTGAGCGCCTACTGTATGCTGTGGACTTCGTCTCCTTAATCCTCTCAGTGAGCCTGGGAATGGGTCCAGTCACCTCCATGTTACCAGAGAGGAAGCGGAGGCCCGGAGGGCTTAAGAAATTCACTCAAGGCTCCGCAGCCTTGAAGATGAGGGCGGGAGGAGGTCTGGGGTCTGGACTGAGGTGCCCCCTTGTTGGCCCTCAGCAGCCTCATCTCCCAGCCTGTCCTTCCACACAACTCCAGCCCTGCTGGACTCTTCCAGAAGGTTCTGTTGCACTGGGAAGCCTTGAGTTAAATTTGTAGTGTAGCAAGATGCCACTGAAACTCCAGCAATTCCGACTTTATCTGCACATTTGTGCTCCTCTGGGTACCTTCTGTGCTGCTATTAACTCTTTCTTGAAATCAGTTCCTGTTTGTCCTCAGCCTCTTCTGAGCAGTGCCGCCCAGGGCGTGACAGGCTTGATGTGCCGTTTCTGACATTGAGACGCATCACAAGAAATGTCCTCCGTCAGGTCAGGGCCCCTTGGAGAGACCTGGCCTGGGCGGTGGCCTCTGCCTGCACAGCAGGACCCTCCCGCTGTGCTCAGGGTCCTCCCCCCTCCTGCGGCCTCTCCCATAGCTGCCAGGACAGTGCCCACAGCCCTGACAGCTGCCTCATGGCCCTGCTCCTCCCCCATAGAAAGTGCCCTGGACTGGGGTCTGCCCACCCATCCATTGCCACCTGTAAGGCCACTTGACTCGAGCCTCAGTTTGCTGATTGTCCCACGTCATCCCTGTGCCCAGGAGGTGCCAGGCACAGAGTTGCTCTCCCACAAAGGGGCCCAAAGCTGCACGGGGCTCACACCGGGACGGGCAGCCCCTCCCTGCTCTCCCATGTATAACCTCACAGCTGTGAGATGGCAGATGTGGAAGGTTCTGGGTGAGGATGAGCTGCCCTGTGAGGCAAACAAGCCCTGCCTGGTCTGCTCCACGTGGGCAGTGGGAGGGGCTTGAGGGTCCCACTGCCCCCTTTCCTGAGCCAGGCCTTTCCCCAGGGAATCCAGCATCTCTTGCTGTGCTCCGAGCTTACAGTGCCTGCCCCCGAGACCCACGCTCGCCCCCAGAATCACCGGCACCCATGGAAGAAGCATCTCTAGTCACCCCTACCTCCGCCCCGCCGGCCTCCTCCGTCCCTGGCAGGAGGGGAGTTAACCTAATTACTGGCCTGCGTCTGCCTGGCACGAGGCTCTCAGCCTGGCTGGGAGCATATTAGCACCAGGAGGAGCCTGGGAGGGAGAGAGCAGGGCGGAGAGGAGTTATTTTTAGGCCCCGGAGGTGGGGTTTGTAGTTGAGCTGGGCTGGCGGCTTAGGGAGGAGGGGGCTTCCCGGGGGGACGGAGGTTCAGGTCAGGGCGACGAGGCAGCCTGGCTGTGGCCTCTCCTCAGAGGGACCAGATCGGCCCAGGGCTCCAGCTCCCTGGAAGGAGGGGAGGGGACCGACTGAAGGGAAGGGGGACCTGCCAGGACTTCCTGCCCGAGCTGGCCCACGGGGCTGGGTCGCCAGCTGGGAGGATGGGGAATGGGTCTGAAATGGGGAGAAGGCTAGGTGTGAGCTGACAGCCCCTCCCCCAATCCACAGACAGACGGACGGACACATGGGGTGGGAGCAGGGCAGGGCGGTGCTTCTCCATCAGGCCTTGCGAGCAGCTGAGCAGTGGCAGGTTCAGTGACTTCCCCAGGGCACGCCAGCCCCTCTGTGAGAAGCCGGTCCCCTCCCTTCAGGCTCCTGATGTGGGGTTCACGTTCCCGTGTCCTCTATGTGTGCCCCCAAGACCCTGTCTCCCAGCAGGGGGCACAGTGGGGAACCCCTCCAACTCCCAAAGCACCTAAGACATCACAGCATGGGGAGCAGGAACCCAAGAAATCCAGGGGCTGATTTCAGGACACAGAGCCACCCCACAGGCAAGGGAGGGTCTGCCGGGGTCGGGTGGGGTGGGGGGCGCTGGCGGGAGAGAGATGCTGGAGGCACAGCCCTGCCCTCCCCAGAGCGGCAGGCCCCTTGCTGATGGGGAAAACTCTGTAGCCAGAACACCTGGTTTCGCTCCCTTTACCTGCTGTGTGACCTTGGAATGTTTCTCAACCTCTCTGGGCATCCACTCTCTTGCTAATGTACCCATCTCAGAGCTGTGATGAGGATAATAGGGAATGTGGGTGCAAACGTCTAGGAGGCTGTTCTGTTTTCCTGTGGCCGCTGTAACAGAGGACTACAAACTTCCCGATTGAAAACAACATACACTATTGTTCTTTTGTAGCTCAGTGGGTTAAGGATCCGGCATCACCACAGCTGTTTGGGTTGGTGCTGTGGCATGGATTGGATCCCTGGCCTGGTGACTTCCACATGCTGTGATTGCGGCCAAAAAGGAAAAAAAACCCCACATATTTATTATCTAACAGTTCTGGAGATCAGAGGTTCTAAAATTGAGGTGTGATGCAGTTCCCGTCGTGGTGCAGTGGAAACGAATCCGACTAGGACCCGTGAGGTTGCGGGTTCGATCCCTGGCCTCGCTCAGTGGGTTAAGGATCCAGCGTTGCTGTGAGCTGTGGTGTAGGTCACAGATGCGGCTGGGATCTGGAGTTGCTGTGGCTGTGGTGTAGGCAGGTGGCAACAGCTCCGATTAGATCCCTAGCCTGGGAATCTCCATATGCCACAAGTGCAGCCCTAAAAATACAAAACCAAATAAATAAAATAAAATAAAATCGAGGTGTGAGAGTTACCATTGTGGCTTAGCAGTAGCGAACCCCACTAGCATCTGTGAGGACGCAGGTTTGATCCCTGGCCTCACTGAGTAGGTTAAGGATCCAGCGTTGCCGTGAGTTGTGGTGTAGGTCGCAAAGGCAGCTCTGATCCCACATTGCTGTGGCTGGGGCGTAGGCCTGGGAACTGGCATAGGCCTGGCGACTTCTGTATGCCACAGGTGCGGCCCTAAAAAGCAAAACAAAACAGAACAAAACAAAAAACAAGGAAACCTCAAGGTGCCAGCAGGGCTGCTTTCCTTCTGGAGGCCCTAGGGGAGAAGCTGTTCCCTTGCCCGCATTCCTTGGCTCGGGGGCCCTCCCTCCACCTTTAAGGCTCGCCGTGTAGCCTCCTCAGCTTCTCCCTCTGCCCACCTCCGTCATCATAGCCGCTCCTCTGATGCTGACCTTCCAGCTTCCCTCTCCTGAGGGACCACGGTGCGCACATTGGCCCGTCTTAAAGTTTCCATCACATCCACAAATCCCCCTTTGCCTCGGACGGTACCGCAGTCACAGGTTTCGGGGCTGAGGACATGGACGCCTCTGGGGCCGGGGACGCAGCGAGTGCACAGCAGAGAGAGAGGGAATGCTCACGGCCCAGACAAAGGGACCCAGGTCGTGTGCTTGGGGGAGGACTTAGTCCACGGTGCTTCCTGGGGGCTGCCAGGAAAAGTTGGCCCTGTTTTAGGCAAAAAGTGACATTGGGGTAAAGTACTAGAGAGCTTACAACTTTCTGGTGCACAGCTCTTTTTTTTTTTTAATTTTTATTTTTTGTCTTTTTAGGGCCGCACCTGCAGCGTATGGAGGTTCCCAGGCTAGGGGTCAAATTGGAGCTGTAGCCACCAGTCTATACCACAGCCATAGCAATGCAGGATCCAAGCCACATCTGTGACCTACACCACAGCTCACAGCAACGCTGGATCCTTAACCCACTGAGCGAGGCCAGGGATCGAACTTGCAACCTCATGGATACTAGTCGGATCTGTTTCCGCTGAGCCAGCATGGGAACTCCCTTTCTTTCTTTTTTTCTTTTTTTCTTTCTTTCTTTCTTTCTTTCTTTCTTTCTTTCTTTCTTTCTTTCTTTCTTTCTTTCTTTCTTTCTTTCTTTCTTTCTTTCTTTCTTTCTTTCTTTCTTTTTTCCTCCTCATCATTTTGATTAGGGGCTCACCCAGTTCCAGTGTGACCTCATTTTAAAATAGTTACGTGTGCAACAACCCTATTTCCAAATAAGATCACATTCTGAGGCACCGGGGGTTAGGACTCTAACATATGAATATTTAGGGACACAATTCAACCCACAATACTAAGTACCTGAAGCTAAAAAGTTGAGCTGCCCTACATACAGCACATGCGCAGGGCACCTCCCTTCCCCATTCTAGACCTTGAACCACACTAACTCACACGTACGGTCAAATGCAAATACATCTGGGGGAGTTTTGTTGCTGCTTTTTTTTTTTTTTTTTTAAGTGGTATATAGACTCATACCCATTTGTTTTCATTTAATAAGTTGTGGAGAGCCTTTTTTGGGTCAGATTGGCACTTTATTTGTGAGCTATAGCTTCGGGCAGGGAGGTGGGGTAGGTGAAACTGCTGGGACACCCCCCCCCCCACCCCGCCAAAGCCCAGTCTGGACCTTTCCCTGGGACTGAAGCGTGGCTGGGGTTCAGGCTGTGCCGGGCACAGAGAGCTTGTCCTCCAGGGCTGCTTTCCAGCTCTGCAGAAGGGGCGCCGCTCCACGGTTGTACTGATATATTTAACCATCGACTAGTGGGTTTGGGAGATGCCTGCTGCCAGGCAGTGCCTCTTACTATGGGAAGGCCCAGGGGGTCCTATGGGCAGGGCTTGCGGGCTGATACAGCAGCTGTTGATTAGTTGGTCCAGGTATTTCCTAACCAGGTCAGCGATACTGGTACAACCAGCCAGAGATCCACCCTCCTGGCCCTGCCTTTCAGCACCTGCTTCTGGGTGACCCTGTTCGGCTTTATAAGGGGATTTAATTAAGCATCTAGAAGACAAGGGAAAAAGAACACATTTTTGTGGGGTCAGCTCTGGCTGCTTTGTGGAGTTCGCCCCAAGCAGTGAGCCCACAGGCTCAGGACAACAGGCAGGAGAGGGATGGGGGTGGCTTCTTAAAGTGGGTTAATTGAAAAGAGTCATCTCCAGCCCTAGGGGATTAGAAACTGGAGGTGTCCAGAAAGTACTGTCCAGAACTCGGAGGCAAGTGCCAGTAGGCCTCTGGGCCAGGCCCCTTGCAGGGCCTGAGGGAGGAGCTGCTGCTGGTGTCGGAAGGTCTGGGGCTTTCGCTCCTGGCCGCCCGGCAGCTTCTGTCCACCCTGAGTTTGGATTGCCGACTCCCCACCCCCTCGGGGTATTGGCCGGAGTGGCCTGTCCTCGCTCAGGACGCTGGAGCAGGAGGAACCCACGGTTCCCGGTTAAGGGAAGTGGGAAGTCATCCTCTGACTCCTTGTGGGGCCGTGGCCTTGAGTCTCTCGGGCAAGGCTAATGGGGGGAGGGTGTTTTCTTCTAAACACCTCCCCCCACCTCCTTTTGTGTCTCCCGGCCACCTTCCACCGGCCTCCCTGGACGGACTCCCACCTTCACTACCCCGTCCAAAGGCAGCTGCCCCCTCTCGTCTGGGTGAGCAGAGAGCAGACCGGGCAGGGAGCAGATCTGGTTCTGGAAAGCTGATCCTCTGGCGGCCCCTGACCACAGGCCCCAGGACGGGCTCTACAGCGCCCGCCTCCAGCTCCCTCTGCAGGCAACTTGAGAGAACTGCACAGGAGGCCTGGCCAGCTGCCCAGTCCTTCCTGAGAGGTCAGGGTTATTCTGGGTGCTGCCGTCACCCTCTCTGCCTTAGCAGTAGGGATGCAATACTCTACTTTCCTTTTAATTACTGTGTCTGCCCAGGACTTAAATGGCAGCTTTTTTGCAGGACGGGCCCTTTCGCCGCCTAATCACCCTTGTGTGGGCGCCCCAGTGCTGCCAATGCTGGCCTCCTAAGGACTGGCTCTTGGCTTCCCCTGACAAAGGCTCAGCCAGCTCATTATGGTCATCCGCCCATCCACTCAATCCTCGGGGGTCTGTTCCTTGCTGAGGGGGGGACAGGAGTCGTGTGTCAGGGATGGCAGCCAGTTCAAGGACTGGG
The DNA here is from genome assembly GCF_016906955.1 of Phacochoerus africanus. Lineage (NCBI taxonomy): Eukaryota > Metazoa > Chordata > Mammalia > Artiodactyla > Suidae > Phacochoerus > Phacochoerus africanus. The sequence continues at coordinate 11,171,840 of NC_062548.1, forward strand.
AGGGGTTTAATTGGAGCTTGAGGGTGGGGTGTGTGGCTAGTTTAACCCACTCTGCTGAGGGGCTGGTGGACTTCCGGGTGGGAGACAAGGGGCTGAGAGATGCTGCTTTTTCCTCCATGTCCCTGTCATCTTTCTCCCATGCACTGCCACCTCATTTTGCGTCCTTGGCCCCTTAGCGGCCAAGGGTCTGGAGAGGCCTCTGCCACACCTGTCCTCGTCCTTCCCTCCGCGCACCCTGTCCTTTCGGCAAGGACATCACGTGGGCCACGATCTGTTAACAAGCCCGCTCAGCACTATGGCATCCTCCGTGTTCCCACCACACAGGACGGTCCCAACTCTGCCGCCTGGCATTCAAGACCCATCCCCCAAGGAGACCACCTCGCCTTGGTCACTCGCCGATGCTCAAACACATCTTGAGTCCACCCTAAGCCCTGCTGGCTGGGCGCCTACCTGGTCTGCAGGGCCAGTTCAAATGCCACCCCCACCACTCCCTGGGCTTGTCTGGGGCAATCTTCCCTCCTCTCTGCCAAGACATCCACAAGTAACCTTTTCCTCTTCGGAATCCTTTGATACCTGATCTGCATTTGTCTCATCGATCCTTACTTGTAAGCCCTGAAAGGCAGGGGGCTCACACAGTGACAAGCTCTGGGGTAGCCAGTGCCCCAAGTGTGGCGGACCGCCCCACCCCCTCAGCATAATTGGGAAGCATCTGGAAGATCATAGGTTCTCGGACTGCCCGAAGCAGAACCTCAGGGGGTGGGCACCGGAACCCGCACTGTAAGTGAACCATTTGGGCTTAGGTGGTGACACCAGGTATAGGGAGATAGGCACTGACCATCTTCCACCAAGACGACTTGCTCTGAGTCACCTGCAGCAGGTCCTGCTTGGCAGGGCCATGGCGGGGGCCCCGGGGAACAGCAAAGGTGCCCCAGACAGAGATGCCTCACACACAGAACCGCTGGGAGCAATCAGTTCACCAGCCCAGCGACGTTCAGAGCCATGCTCTTCATGCTGCCGCCCGGGCCAGCAGCGGGACACCTCCCCTTCACCTTAAGGATTACGCAGCTGTTAAGCAGGCACTGGGACCACACAGAAGTTGCTGTCAGCCTGCAGTGAGAAAATCCTGGGTGGGAGCAACCTCCAAAGCTGGTTCCCCAAGGACCGGGGCCCCTGGTAGAGAAGCCCAGCCGTCCCCCACCCTCCCCAGCGGCAGCCGTGTGCCAGAGCTGTCATGGTGACCGTGCCAGGCTGGCCAGGTCCCACACCTGGAGCAGAACCTCTGCAACCCCAAAATCATGGGACCCCATTGGCTTAACAGCAACTAAATTTTGTGTGTTACACAGTAATAACCAGGACAACAGGCTACAAAATAGGACAAGAGGCAGTCTCAACTTTTGAAATATGCATAATTAAGAGGACCATATGCTACTACTGGCCATTATTTCCTGATTTTATTATTTGGCTACATTTTAGGTTTTAAACTGAACATTATTTATTTGCATAAGAAAACAATGTCACACTTGACAAAATCCATTTCAGTTTTAAGGAAAAAAAAAAAAAAAAGCTGTTGATAAATGAGTATCTGTCCACTGGGGGGGGGCTCCACCCTCACCTGCGCTTTCACTGGAAGGTCATCCATCACCCGTTGCCAGAAAGTTCTTCCCCAGGTATGGAGCTGTTTTCACCTGACACTAAGGGAGTCAGGTCTCCTGTAATTCCTCACATTTACCCTAAGCCCAGCTAATGCAACGAAGTCCCCTCAGGTCACTGATGAGGCCGTGAAACCCCTTCCCCATGTCTTCAGCCCGGCGGTGGCAGCTGGTGTTTTGGTGCAGCTGTCCTGCCCTGCCCAGCTTTCCTCCCACTTCTGGCTGTGGATTGTCACTGCCACTGAACTTCAGGGCTTGATCAGAATTAGACAACGAAATCCAGCCAATGGTGCTGTTTGCTTGGCCAGAAAATACACACAGAAACAAGCTTGGGACAGAAGACGGCAGCCTGGCGTTGGCCACCGGGCTGCCACCCTCTCAGATGCAGCCAGCCCTTCCTTCCGCCCACACACCCGAGGGACTCGAAGGAGCAGAGGGCAGGGTGGGAGAAGCAGTTAATGATAAAGATGTGAGATCTGAAGCTACCGACAGACCATCATGCTTCTATTTTGAAAACACATCTAGTTCCGAATCATGATGGACACTCTGCAGTCAGCTCTGTTGGGGAAGAAAGCCGAGTATTCAACCGGAGCAGACTCTCAAAAACAAGACCAGAGCCTGCTTTACGGATGCACCGAGAGACGCCCCGAGGTTTGGAAGGGGTGCTTCGTGAACACGACACTCATCACCAAAGCAAAGGGAGGAGACAGAGGGGTCTGAAATGGCTTTACAGTGACATGATGCCCGAATAAGTTAAGGAAGCGGACTGCTCGCCAACCGCCTGCTCATTTCATGTTCTTGACAAACTCCTCTCCTTTCTTGATGGAGGCTTTCAGCTCAGGAATGGCCTCGGCGATCATCTTCTCTTCAAAAGGGGAGATTTTGCCAATGCCTAGATTCTTCTCGATGCCCTTTTTCTGAAAGAGAGGCGAGGTGGTAAAATTTTACCAGAAAGTTTCCACAAATGAGTCCGTTACAGACAACCCAGCTTGTCCCCCAGTCAGCTCTGCGTAGACTGTCTCTGCCGGAGACTCCTGGGCAGCCCGCAGCAGACGGAGCCGCCAGGGCTCAGGCCTCAGTCCTTCAGGCCCCGGGCTGGCAGCTGGCCGCGTCGCCCACGGTGTGCACACACGGGACAGCTGCTCCCTGCCCTTTGTTTCCTTGTGGCCTCACGGGAGGCGGCGAGGACAGCAGCAGCAGCAGCCCTCGCGCCGTCCTCCCGGACACGGAGTCGACTTGGGCTCTAGTTTCTTCCCTGAGTTGGTAAAGGTCGGCAGACTCACGTCAATACCCACTGAATCCAGGGTGAAAACCGGTGCGACCAGGACCAGAACTGGCAGGTCCGGCGGGTGTGCACACCCCAAGGTGTGGCTGAGAACGCGAGAGCGCAGGTGGGCTGGGCCGCCTAGGGCCCAACCAGGGGCTCAGCAGCAAACACACCCAGGCGGCGGCTGCCGACGCCCAGAGTCCCAGACGCCCCTCAGGCCGAGGCGTCTCCCTGCGCCTGGCCCTGTGCTTCCCTCCCTCGAAAGCCCAGGCCGGGCGGGCGGTTGGTGGGGCAGTCCCCGCACTAGGGGCCGCGAGTCACGGAACAAAGTCCGGGCAGGGCCCCGAGTCTCAACCAGAGGAGGCGCCCTCCCGACGAGGCCGGCCCAGGACACCTACCCCCAGCAGCAACGGCGTGGAGAAATACGGACAGTCCGTTTCCTGGGACTTGACAAAGGAACACTCGACAACGCCTTCCTTCCCGTTCATCGCATCCACGAGGGAGAAGACAAACCGGGCTCCGGCATATGCCATGGACAGGGTGGCAGAGCCTAGGAGGACACGGGCAGGTCAGCCGAGCCAGGACTGTGACCCCGAGAGCCAGGCCAGCCTGCCCGCCGGCTAAATGCCCGTGCAGGACCCCAGCTCTGCGGTCTGATCTGAGAGACTCACGAATGGCCTGGAGGTGCCTGTGCTGCCCTCTGACCGGGCCTTGCTTATCTCGCGGACAGAGGCCCCGCCCCCTGCCAGGCCCTCGCGAGTCTTCAGCTCTACCCGCCCGGGGCTGCCTGCGAGCCTACCTGCTCCCGCCTTAGCCTTGACCACCTCGGTGCCGGCCTCCTGGATGCGCCCGGTGAGGGTGGAGAGCTGGTCCTGCGGAAAGTCCACCTTCGGGGTGCACTGCAGGGGGAGGCCGTGGGGACAGGTGAGCAGGGCCCGGCTCCGGGCACCTCCCAGGTCCCACGCCCTCCTTGCCCCTCACCTGGCAGCCCTGACATCGCTGCCGTGGGAGCTCAAGAGCTTTACTTTACAGAAAAATCTGACGTTGTGGGAGGTGTAGTGAGTTTCCTACTCATTTTTAAAGAACCTTTTCTATTTTGGACTAATTTTAGACTTGGAGAAAAGTTGTAAAAATAGCGCAAAGACTTTTTCTCACCCAGCTTACCCTGCCTGATGCTGCCATCTTACATAAGCTCAGTGGAATCAGGAAGGACAGGAAACTAACAGCACACACGACTCCTCAGTCTTTCATGACGTCTGTCCAGGGGACCGGCTGCTCAGTGCCCACGGATTTACATGGTTGAGGTGTCTTCCTGGTACTTTCTTACGAGATGATTTACCTTATTTCTCCTCATTTTAAAACAAAGCAGTTTGGCCTGCTCTGACCTAGTCAGGCAGTTTTCACTGTGTGCAGGGACTGGCTGGTTTTTGGGGTTTTTTTTTGCTGCACCCTCGGCATATGGAAGTTCACAGGCCAGGGATCAAATCCAAGCTGCAGTTGTGACCTGCGCCACAGCTGTGGCAATGCTGGATCCTTAACCCACTGTGCCGGGCAAGGGTCAAACCTGTGCCTCTGCAGCGACCCAAGCCCCTGCACTCCGATGCTTAACCAGCTGTGCTCCAGTGGGAACTCCAGGAGCTGGCGGTTTAGAAGACCCTGTGACCACACTCACTCCCTGACCACAGCCCCACATGCCCATCCAGGGGCCCCTTGACAACTGGGGTCGGGCCACACCCGTAACAGGAATCCGTTCAAACTAACGAGATGGCGAGACTTCTGCCCGCCTGTCCCGAGGGCCCCGGTGTGACCCTCTGGAGGTGCTGGCGGAGCCGAGGCTCCGGGCGCGGGACGCACCCACCTGAGAGATGAGCGGGATGATGGTCTTCCCCGCGTGGCCGCCAATGACGGGAACGCTGACTCGAGCTGGGTCCAAACCCTGGTCACCAAAGGGTGAAGAATGAGGCATGTTTCACAAGAACTCTGAGGGTAAAACACGTCACGTCCACCTAAAGCCCCAATCCCAGAAGAACCCACAGACGTCGGAAAACAAAGAAACGAGAAGAGGGGCTGCCTGCCTCCCGCCGTGCTCACGCGCCCACCAGGCGAGGTCGCCACGTTTTCCCTTCACGACGGACTGAAGACGGCCTCCCTTAAGGGTCCCCATCGGTCCTGGAATGGGGATGAGAGCCCTCCTTCCAGCCCAGGCGCCACTCCCCGTGCCTCAGGCAGACCCCGTGCCCGCCCTCGGCCGCAGAGAACCGCCAAGCCCGCCTTCCTTCACGCCAGAACCCAGCACACGCGGCGGTGCCTCGTCTGTCGGCGCAGAGATGGGGACAGAAAGGACGAAGGGGGTCACAGGGCCCCGGTTTGTTACTGCTGGGACGGCCGAGCAGTTAAACCAGGAGCCTGCAGACCAGCTAATTCTCCAGGCGGTCGGAAAAGGCAGCCGGCGGGAGTCACAGGAAGCGGTGAGCGGTTCCGACCTGCGCTGCCCGCCCCCCCCGCCCCGGGGCTGCTAGAGAGACGCCCCAAGCCAGGGAGCCGCCTCACCTAGGAAGGGAGCCCGGCCTCAGGCGTGGGCAGAGCCGGCAGCGCAGTGCTTGGAGCAGCGCCTACAGGCTGAGGCGCTGGGCTGGTCACCAGGGACACAGGCTGGAGACAGAGCCCCTGCTTCTGAGCAGCTCTGTCCAAACACGAGACGGACATAGGCAGATGCTCCACTGTGAAGGGCTAAGCCCTCCAAGGTGGCTGTGGAAGGCAGGGGTGCCCTTAGCCAGCCTGGAAGAAGCCTGCCGGGGGCCAAGCTGACGTCACCCCGGAGGGCGCGGGACTCTGCCAGGGGAAGCGGCTTCTGGGCAAAAGGTGCAGAAAGAGCAGAGACCTGGGGGTGCAGCACACGAGCAGGGCACGCATGGCCAAGGGCAAGCCAGCAGAAAGGGAGGGCGCTGGAGAAGGGGCTGGAGGCGGCCGAGGGCGGAGCCAGGGGCTGTGAGGTTAAGGGCCGCCTCTCATTCTTGATACAATTCCGGGATCTTTCGGACTGTCAGGCAGCCCGAGGTGAAGGACATACCACTTATCGGACTCGTCCAGCACTAGAGTCTCCGGCCGAGACGCCCTTCCTCCCCCTCTCACAGCAAAGCTACGGGGCCGAGACCACAGCAGCCTGACGTGGCTATGGAGCATCTGAAGTGTGGCCGGTGCAATGGAGGACTGAGTTTCTAATGTAGTTACTTAACCCGGCCACACGTACCTCCTGCCACAGGCGGACCAAGGGCCCAGGGGAAACGTGTGCTTTGTCCCCCGAGGGCTGGCAGCACCACGGAGCCCCAGGAGAAGGAGCATAACTGCTTTGAGGGTCTGGGGGTATGCGCTCCGGGGAGCCAGAACCCCCGCCTTCCCGCCTGTGGGATCAGACTCCGCTTCAACCCGCCCTCCTCCGCAAAGCCTTTCCCGGCTGAAGCCCGTCACGCTCTGAACACACGCGGGCTGAATGTGTTATTCGATCAGACTGTCTCTGGAATGCACGTGTCTCCTTTCCAGGGCCCCGTCGCAGGGACCCAACCCCACACCTGGAACGGAGCCTCAGGAATAAGCCGCAGTGCAAATGAGGCGGGGCATCGTATGTCTACACTGCAGAAGGGAAGTGCTGGGTGCGCCCTTCTCACCAAGCTGTGCGCGTGACTGCGGTTCTCTGCTCGGAGGACCTCTCCTCTGCAGAGTCACCAAAGACGGCCTGACCCTCAGGAGGGCCACTTCGCTGGGACCAGAAGAAGTGGTTCCGGGCGCTCCACAACCAAAAAAGGCAGCGGAGTTGTGAAAAGCACTGAGGGCTCCAGACCTGGTGCCGCTGCAAACCCACCTCAGGACGAGTCCGGCAGCTCCAGAAGCAGCAGAACTGAGGCGTTCCCGTCATGGCTCAGTGGTTAACAAACCTGAACAGCATTCAGGAGGCTGTGGGATCGATCCCTAGCCTCACTCAGTGGGTTAAGGATCCGGCGTTGCCGTGAGCTGTGGGGTAGACCAGCGGCTACAGCTCCGATTCGACCCCTGGCCTGGGACCCTCCATATGCCTCGGGTGCGGCCCTAGAAAGGACAGGGGAAAAAAAAAAAAAAAAAGTAAGCAGCAGAACTGAGGCCAGTACCCAAGTACAGGTACCCAAGGATGGGAGTCAGACCACAGCCCAGGGACAATCCAGTATCTCGGGATTTCCAGAACTTTCTCAAGTTCTTCGTGTTTGCTGATTTCATCATCTGTCTAATGATTAGCAGGTAAATCCTATTTTCAGAGGCAATGTACTTGGAAGAGTACAACCCAGTCTAGGCCGTGAGAAATGCAGGGAGGAGAGTGGGCTGGTCTAACAGAGGCTGGTCAGTTTCAACCTGCAGAAAATGTGAGAGCTGCTTCCCGCCACAGGGGCAGAGGCCGTAAAGACATTTAACCCCCGGTACACGGGACCTGCAAGGGCCCTGGTGTCTTCTGTGCCCGTAAACGAGCCAAGGCTGGACAGAAAGGTTCAGAAAGGGAACCTGAAAGATGCCCGATGCGGCTCTTACCTTCAGCTCTGCAACAAAAGCGTTGGCTCGGACAATGTCCAGGGTCGTCACCCCAAAGATTTTATTGGGGTTGTATACGCCGTGTTTCTTGAAGACCTCCGCCGTGATTGGGATGGTGGAGTTAACCTAGTAAACCCAAGAGAGAAACGCCCTTTGCCTGAATTCTGAGAGCAGAGCCATGCAACAGAAGGCCAACAAGCCGTAAGGTGTCAGGTTAAATTGCCGTCTCTGGTAAGTGACCCTCGTGGTGGAACAGTCAGGGCAGGAAGGCCCCTGACTCTCAGACTTAAGGCTCCACAGGGGCTCAGATGGCCTGGGGGTCAAGTCCCAGCCCTGTCACTCTGCACCTCTACCCTGGGCAAGTTACCTCAACTCCCCAGGACTGTTTCTTTATCTGTAAAATGGGGAGACAACGACTTCATGAAGCTGTTGTGAAGATTAAGTGACTTACAAGTGCTTAACGCATTACCTGATACACAGGAAAAACCAAAACCAAACCAGCACCGGTTAATCAGCTCCCCAGCAACTCCTGACCAGTTGCCCCAAGGAAAGGCAAGCTGGTTGGAAAAGGCAGGACCCTTTTCTCAGAGGCCACAGCACAAGCAGGGTGTTTATGAGCAGCCACGCCTCCCAGGCAACATGAGAGTCACTGCATTTTCACCCAGAGCCTCCTCGTACGCGGCCACCAGGCTCCAGAGTCAGCCAGGAGGGAGGCATGGAGGGGGCTGAGGTGAAATGCAACCTGAGGCCCTGCGGGGGCAGGCGAGGGCTGCCTTCCCAGGGGGACACGGCAGCTGGAGTTTCTAAACGGAAGAATAAGCTTCCTGCAAAGCCCAGGGAGCAGGGCCGGGGCGGCTGCGCGTGGGCCCACGTGTGAGTGCGAGGAGAGAGGGGGCCGGGGCGGCACTGGAACGCAGCACGGGGGTTGACAGGCTGCAGGCCGCCTCAGGAACAGACCTGTTTTCCAGGCGGAGAGACTAAGATCCTGAGGGGGTGTGATCCGCCCAAAGGCCCACGGCTGATGCAGACACCAGGCGAAAACACGCTTGGTTTACGCCGGAAGGCATCCTTAGGAAATAAACTTGAGGGTCTCCTATGAGCCCGTCCAGTCCGTCCATTTCAGCGCACTAGCCTGGTTCTTCTCCCCAGAAGCACACTTGGCCCAACTGAGAACTTTCAGGCGGTCTCAGCAGCCGCCTACCCGCCAGCAGCCGGCACTCACCGGGTTGGAAATGATGCAGATCATGGCTTCGGGGCAGTGCTGGGCGCAGGCGGCAGTCAGGGTGGCCACGATGGTGGCGTTGGTGTTGAACAGGTCATCCCGTGTCATGCCTGAGAACGAGCCAATCAAGATGTTCACAGAGCACAGGAGGGGTCTCCAAACGCGCGCCAAGTGCTGTCTGTGTGTTACGGGAAATTCAAGGGTGAGGGAGACAGGGGCTGTTTTCAGCAAGTCCATCTTACAGGGAAAAGAGCAGTGTGACAAGAGCCACGACAGACGTCTGTGGGGCGGGGGGTGGGGGGACTGTATCTGAGGAGGATCCAGGCGGAGGCGGGTGGAGGAAAGGGCCTGCCACGCAGAAAAGGAGCACAGAGAACACAGTGAGATTGGGCGAGGGGGCCCAGCAGCACGTGGGGGGCTCTGTCTGTACCCCTCGGGCAGTGGGGTGCTTTCGGAAGTGTTCCTGCAGCAGAGATCTGAGATTTATTTTTCATGGAAAACGACATCCCCAGCCGACCCTTGGGGAGGTGCTTGGGGCTTTCAACACACACCTGGCTTTCTTGGGACTCCGGCTGGAATAACCACCACATCGCAGCCCTTCAGGCAGTCTGGCAGCTGCTCAGGTCCGAGGTAGCCTGGAAAAAACACCCACGTGAGCCATTTCACCCGGAGAGGCCAGCAGGTCTGTGGGGACAGAGCCCGGGGAGGCAGGCCCACTACGGGCCTCAAGACAGACTGGAAGGTCCTCCCGTGTCTCCTCGAGATCCACCACTGCGGGCTTGAGACGGCTGGCCCGTCAGTGCCCTTACCTCCAGCCTCCACTGGCCCAGCCCCGATTCAGAACAGAGCAGTGCTCTGCGCTCTCACAGAACCAAGCCGGCGGCTTGTCTTTTCTCTGCCCGGCCAGCACCTCCAAGGCCTTCCCGGCTCCGGCTAACAGCTGCTTATTCCAAGTCACGGTCGCCCTAACAAAAGCTCCACCGAGAGCAAAACAGGAAGCAGCCCAATGGCCAGCAGCATGGGTAGAAGATAAAGGATAAATTACAGTATATGTTCAAAAATGAATTTCACAAGAATTTGGTGACACGGGGAAACGCTGCTATAATGCGAAGGTAAAACAAACAGGACACAGAATGATATTCACTTTACGATGAATGACTTCTAGGATGACGTACCTAAATTTATTTTTTTTAATTTTTATTTTTTGGGTTTTTTTTTTTTTTTTTGGTCCTTTTAGGGCCACACCTGTAGCATATGGAGGTTCCAGGCTAAGGGTCGAAATGGAGCTGTAGCTGCCAGCCTACACCACAGCCACAGCCACGCCAGATAGATCCGAGCCACGTCTGTGACCTACACCACAGCTCACGGCAATGCCAGATCCTTAAACCACTGAGTAAGGCCAGGGATCGAACCCTCAACCTCATGGTTCCTAGTCGGATTCGTTTCTGCTGCGCAAGGACAGGAACTCCCTAAATTTACTTTAGATTTCCCCAAGGTGGCTGGGCTTTCGAGAAGCTCGCAGAGGCAATCCTGGGACGGAGGGATGGCCCATGGTGGGAAGGCAACTGGCACCTCACCAGGGACAGCCTTTCTCATTGCACCACCCTCATATCACTTTTTAAGTTAGAAAAACTAAAAATGGGAAGATTAGACCACTGTTGTCTTTCTGATACTGGTATTTAAATTTTTATAGACTCAAGTCCAAAAGAGGTGCAGTAACTTAAAAATTTTAATTTTAAAATGAACACAGAGGAGTTCCCCGGTGGCTTAACATGCTGATAAGGATCTGGCGTTGTCACTACCGTGGTGCCAGTTCGATCCCTTGCCTGGGAACTTCCACACTCTGTGGGTGAGGCCAAAGAAAAAATAAATAAATAAAATGGTCAAGTCTCTGAACATCTAGTTTCACCTACGAATCTCACTCGGAACCTGGACCCTGGTCTTTGGGAGAAGAGCTGCTAGGTCCCCAGGCGGGGAGAAGAGCTGCTAGGTCCCCAGGCGGGGAGAAGAGCTGCTAGGTCCCCAGGGTTGGCGTGCCCTGTACCTTTCACAGTCGCTCTGGTCTCGATGTGGCTCAGATCCGCGGCCACTCCGGGTGTGTGCGCGATATCGTAGAGGGTCAGGCGGCTCACCAAGGGGCTGTTTTTCAGGAGAAGCGAAAGGGGCTGCCCGATTCCTCCGGAAGCCCCCAGCACGGCTACCTTGGCATTGTTCTAGAAAGAGGCACAGAGAGAGGACTCTGAAGATGGAATCAGCATTAAAAGGACTCACACGGGGAGCTGCAGAACACTGCGGTGGGGCCGCATGAAGATGCAGTGCTATTTCTACCACCCCTGCCCCGGAAGATGGGGGAGACCCACGTGCGACAGTCTGGGCTTACTCCGCCTCCACCCTCCCAAAGGGGAGCAGACTTGACTCAACTGGCCTCCGGGACTGGCGACAGCAGCCCTATCTTCCATCTGCAGTTTAAAAAACTCAACAAACGTTTACGAGCTCCCACCTGTGAGCCGGTCCTACCAGCGTGAAGCAGACCCCTGCCAACTCTTGACAGGCCAAGGAGATGCACAGGATTTGAGGGCAAAGGGCTGCCTTAAAGCTGAGCCCTGCCCCCAAGCTCACTTCCATTAGACAAAAGGCACTCCTCCCTCTAGGCCTCACCAAAATCACAGCCAACCTCAGTGAAGCTGTTTCTAAACGACTCACACATGTGAAAGGGGCCGATTCCTGGGGAGCAGGCAGGCAGCTGCCAGGGGAGGAGGAGACAAAGGGAGAAACGGATGCTAATGAATAATGGGCTTCCATCAACCCCCAAAATCAAGCCCATCAAAACTCAAGCCAACCCCCCAAAATCCCACATGGTGTAATCTGCTTGCGGACGTTAAAATTTCTAAAAAGCAGAGACGACAACTAAGAATGGAATTCATGCTTTTTTTTTTAAGCTGGTGCCTTAAAGGCGGACACTTGACTTCATGGAAAATGAGTCAGACGAACTGAGAACCTGAGGGCTGGCCACCTCACCCACCTCCAGATCTTCAATGATCACTCCCCTATCTTGTCTCAAATCCTAGGGACTCCCCAATTCTAATCCTACATTCCCGGTTTTGTTAGGCACCAATGTCCCACAAACCCAACTCTGTAAACAAGTTTATCCTCTCTAATAACTCTCCCACCCCTGTTCCCAAACGGCACCTGCGCTCACCCAAACCCAAACCTGTGGAACTACCTCCTGCCTCTTCCCTGATCAGAGACAGCCAGTTAGGGCACGAAGGACTTGGCATCTCAGACGTCTTCCCGACCTGCCCTTGATTTCTACAGATCCCACCATCTAACTTAGGTCCTCAGCCCCACGCCGATACCGTCCTTCCCAAAATTCAAACTTTAATCGTCTCCTGGCTCAACAAAATCTTCTCAAGGTCCTCCCGCCGCCCAGATGACTCAGCCTGGCTCCCAAGACTGACGCGTTCCGACCTGGGACGCACAAGCCAGTTCCACAGCCGTGAGGACCTAAGTGTCAAAGTTTGTGCTTTTGTTTTTACCTAACAGGTAAAGAATTAAACTCTACCAAGAAACAGACCTACCTACCTGTGCCCTCAACTAGGGTCCCTTAGTGAATCAGGGACACACAAGATGAACACAACACAGGGGAGCAGTGGGGGAGGATGGGATTGCTTTCAGTGTGGTGAAGTGATGTTTTGTGTTTGCACATTATGAGATTTCAACTTAGTTAATATTTACAAAAACACTGTTTGGGGAGTTCTCCTGTGGTGTAGCGGGTTAAGGGTCAGGTGTCACTGCAGTGGCTTCGGCCCATTGGACATATAGGAGGAAACTTCCACATGCCACGGGTGCAGCAAAAAATGAAACGAACAACCCCCCCCCCCACACACACAGTTTGTAAGAGGTGGAATCTTTACGGTAGATAAGGACCTTTGGTATTGCGGGTTAGCTCTTGATCTCTTTGTAAATGCACTGTCTCCTAATCTGATGACCTTTTCCAGGTGGAGGAGTAGTTGTCAAGAGTGCTATTTGGCAGCTGGCTTTGAAAATGGATATATTCTAACACTTCACTTACAAGCTTGCTTTTTAAAATCTGTTATAGCTACTTTTTAAATTTGTTGTGTGTGTTACACTTATTAGTACATATAGAGAAAAATAAATACATTTAGGTTGAATGTTCATCACATTTTTTTCCTGATAAGGATATGCGATCCAAAGGTCTCTGCAGGGCAATGTACCATTTGGCTCAAGCTCATCTTTCTGACTTAAAAAACTGCCTTCTCAACATTTCCTCCTGTACATCCAATAGGCTTTTTTTTTTTTCTTCTTCATTTTAGGGCCGCACCTGAAGCATATGAAGTCCCAAGGCTAGGAGCAGAATGGGAGCTGCAGCTGACAGCCTACCCCACAGCCACAGCAACTCCGGATCCTTAACCCACTGAAAGAGGCCAGCAATCGAACCCACATCCTCATGGATACTAGTCGGGGTACAGCTGAGCCATGACGGGAACTCCTGAATAGGCATTTTAAACAACACAAATCAATTCTGAGCTCCGGATATCTGCCCCCTCCATCTCCTTTTCTTCTAACAATCTGTATCACCTTGGCACACCTCAACTCCAAAGCCCAAAGCCTTGCTATCCTCCATGGTCCCCTTTCTCTCAATACCCTTCGTTAAATCACCTGTCAGCAAATCCCATTGTCTTAGCTTCAGTGCGTTCCCTTCCCCCACTCCTCAGCATCTATCTTCATCCCCTCCACCTATCCTACATTTATTCCTTGTTGGCCAAAGTGCAGCCATCATGGTACCACCTGCAGCCCCAAGGACAATTTTTGGCAAACATGAATACTCAATGCGCTTATTTCTATATTTTAAAAATGAATTCCACTCACAGCAAACTGATCTGAAAGACAGAAGCTAAACAAGAAATGAGGAATCTCATTCAATAACCACCTCCCCTTTGGGTGTGGTACCTAAGAGGCACTGTGGGTATCTCCAGGCTTCTCAGACTTTGGCTGTATGAGAATCACTTGGTAAAAATACTTAGGCCCGGATCCCAACCTCCTTTAATGAGCCTTCGCCTCCGATCTTCATCAGCTTCCAGGTGATCCTAACTCACATCAGAGTTTGAGAATCGCTGCCCTAGAAGACGGCTAAAAATAGGTTAGGCTTAAGTAGTCCCAGGCCCACATCATGTACTGTTACACCGCGTGGGGGCCGGCCCAGTCCGCCGGCAGCAGGAAGGAGCCTTCAAAAGGTCCTTAAGAGGAAGCAGCGTCTTCAAATCCTTAGAGGAAAAGCTTGTTGTTCCAAAAGTCACTGACGGTGGTCAGGAGAGCTGAATTTTAAAACTTTGGCCGAAAGACTGTGTAACCTTGAATCAGTGCTCTACCTTCAGCGTTTATCTGCACTACGGAGTTAAAAATTACACACTATTTGTACAGACGCTGCAGGAAGAACGAGGTTAGTCTCTCAAAGTACTATGGAAAATAAGTGGCTTTCGGCGCGAGAGCCCTGGCTTTTCAACCTGGAAGGAGCAGGCCCTCTGGAGGACCTGGAGGCGAGCTGTGGGGCTCGGAGAAGCGCATCGGTCCTAGAGTTGCCTCTCCCCGACTCCCGCACTTGCTGCGGGGTATCAGGGCCGGCCGAGGGGGCCACAGCCGCGGGTCGGCACCGGGCGGCCCAGCGGTCCAGGCTGACCTGGGGGTCAGGCTGCTAGCGAGCCAGCAACACACGTGGCCTACGCAGGGGAGCCTCTGCTTCGCAGGGCCTACCTGGGCCGAAGTGCTGAAGCTGCGACGGAGAGCGGCGCCGGCAGGCCGGGCGAGGGCGGAGAGCATGGCTGGGGCGTGCGGGGAGCAGACGGGCCGGCAAAGGAGCTGGCAGCAAGAAAGTGACTCCAACGACCTCCACACTGCACCGGCCCTCCCGGCTCCGCTCCGCAAGTCTCGCGAGACTGACCCGACTTCCGGCGGCCCCCCCCCCCCCCGATCTCGCGGTGTCTCGGCCGCATTCGGGCTGTAGCGGTGGCGGGCGGTGGGACGCCGCCGGAGCCCGGTCCAGGGCTAGGTCATATCGCGGGTCGGGAGACGCGGTCGGAGTGGGAGGGAGAGTCTGCACCCGAGAGGTGGAAGAAGACGGGCTTGAGGCTGGAAGAGCCTTAGAGGAGCCATTTTGCAGGTGGGGCCCCAGACAGAGGCTCTGACGGGGAGACCGGCCGAGTTGGCGCCGCGGGTCCGGAGTCGGCCAAACCTACCCCTCCTGCCCCTGGAGGCGGGAGGGGCTCCGAGCCCTGGAAAGCTTTGGAAAGGAAAGAGGGACGGGGAGGCCGAAAATCTTGGGATTACGGGTGGAAAAATGGGGGCTCTTCTAATCATCACTTCGGTGCACCCCCTGCGCCGCCCCTGCTCACACAGACCTGGTCCACCCTCCAGTGTTGTCATCCTTCCTGGTAACCAGAACCTTCCACTGCAGTTTAGAACGCTTTAGAGACACCCTGAGCACTGGTCTTGTGTGCAACACTGATCTACTCTTCCTGAGTTTACAGGGAAGCAGCCCCACGTTATAGATGCAGAAACAGGTGATGAGTTGCCAGTCCTTACTTCTCAGGTCTGCCCAGTAATAATGTGAACCCAGCCCCATTGTTTCTGCTTAAGGGGTAAAGAAACTGGCTGAGCTTGGTTAAGTGGATTTACTCAGAATCTACCTGGCCAGAAATAAAGATAGGGTTGCTGTTCAGAAGAAGCTTATTTAAATTTATCAGTTAATTTATAAGCTTCATTCACACACACCTCCCGTTGTATTTTATGGGCGTACAGAGAATTCCTTGCTCTCAGGAAGTTCAGGGTCAGAGTTCCCATTGTGGCTCAGTGAAAACGAATCTGGCTAGCATCCATGAGGACAAAGGTTCAATCCCTGGCCTCACTCAGTGGGCTAAGGATCCTGTGTTGCCGTCAGCTGTGGTGTAGGTCACAGGTGTGGCTCAAATCCTGTGTTGCTGTGTTGTAGGCTGACAGCTGCAGCTCTGATTGGACTCCTAGCCTGGGATCCTCCATATGCCTTGGGTGTGGCCCTAAAAAGAAAAAAAAATTCAAAATCAAGTGGGGTAGATAAGTGAGCTGCAGGTTACTGCTTCTATAGAGGAGTGTACAAACTGACCGATAGGACCCATGGCTGAGCCTGCCTGAGAACATTGGTTGGGGAAGCAGCGGGTGCAAAGAACAGTTAGCACAAGACCCGAAGATGGAATCATGAGCAGGGAGTACATGATGACTGGCTTTTGCCCCTCCTTTTCACTTGTTCATTGAGCTATGAAAACATGCCAGCCCAAGCTTGGAGCTGGCTGCTCCACTGTGAGCAAGATCCACACATTTTCTGCTTTCAGGGGACTTGTTGTCTAGTGGGGGAGACAGGTAAATTGCAAGCAGCATGGTATGGCCAACCCTAGGAGAATTATGAGGGGCTGTGGGGACACAGAGGAAGTCTATCTCACCCGGACTTGGGGTGGAGGGTGGCGCCTCGTGAGAGGACTTTGGAGGATGAAGCACCGAAGCTGAGCTGTAAAGGAAATAAAAAGCAGGAGTTAGGCTCAGCTGCGCAGGAGGGCTGGGCTTTTGGGAAGGCTTTGGAGCTCTAGGAGCTGGGCTTTTAACAATGGGAAGTGTGCCAGTGAGAAAGAATGAGAAAAGAGCCCAAAGAAAAAGCTGGAGGAGACGGTAAACAATTTTTGTGGGAGTGGGGACATGAGGGCCGTGTTCTTTATCAGTGACGGTGTTTGTCTTTTTAGGGCCGCACCTGCGGCATATGGAGGTTCCCAGGCTAGGGGTCAAATTGGAGCTACAGCTGCCAGTTTACACCACAGCCATAGCAACTTGGGATCTGAGCTGTGTCTGCGACCTATAACAGCTCATGGCAACACTAGATCCTTAACCCGCTGAGCGAAGCCAGGGATCAAATCCATGTCCTCGTGGATGCTAGTCGGGTTCATTACTGCTGAGCCATGATGGGAACTCGTAGTTGCTTTTTGAAAATCCCAAGGTGGTTCATAATCATCTTAACAGCTGCTGTGTTAAGGGTTGACCTTGTACCAGGCACTGCCCTGCTTTGTAGTGTAACTGTCATACTAGATAGGCAGAGCTTCCTTCAAGAAGCCCAGTGCAGTCGGAAAATGGTTGTATGTCTTCATTCCCACTCATCTTTTAAATCTTTGCTTGCCCTCAAGTTACATCTAGTCACCAGGACAGACTTGTTGCAATAAATAGCCTAAATGTCCAGTTCATATTAATATTCAAAACTCCGAACTTAACTCAAAAGGCTCCCCCCCTTCCCCTCTTGAGCTTGCTTCTGGCTCCTGCTTTTGGAGAGGAGAGTGGTTCACGTCTCCATTTCACCATCTTACTTCCTCGATACCTCTCATGGCTGAGGCTTCAGAGCCATCAGTGTTGGTGGAGGGGGTGGTAAAAATAAAGACGGGGCAGGAAAGGTCCTTTTGAGCTTGACGGGAATTTGGAGCTGACACTCCATGCAGTGCTTTTGAGAGTCTCTTTTACCTGTAGTTTCCTTGACCTCGGTGGTGACATCTCAGTTTTGCTGCTTCCAGTTGCTACCTTAAACCCTGTTTTCTGGAATCCCCCACTACCTGCAATTGGTCCTTTGTCTGCCCAGGTGGCCCTTGTGGGCAAAGCCCCTTTAACAAGGCTTCTAGTTGGCCTTCTCTCTTGCCTGTCTATAGGAAACACGTAGGATTTCCACAACAAATTCTAGGGGTGTAGGCTGTTGCAAATGCAGCTGCCAGCGTCAGACTTGTCCAGATGTGGATCCACCACCAGCCTCTGCCCACACAAGCTTCAGAGGGCACAAGCCAAGCTATTGTAGGGATTTTCTTTCTGGCTTCATGAACTGTTTAAAGAAAATTGAGGAGTTCCCATCGTGGTGTCGTGGAAACAAATCTGACTAGGAACCATGAGGTTGCAGGTTCGATCCCTGGCCTTGCTCAGTGGGTTAAGGATCTGGTGTTGCCATGAGCTGTGTAGGTTGCAGACACAGCTTGGATCTGGCGTGGCTGTGGCTGTGGCTGTGGTGTAGGCCGGTGGCTACAGCTCTGATTGATCCCCTAGCCTGGGAAACTCCATGTGCCGCAAGTGCGGCCCTAGAAAGATACACACACACACACACACACACAGCTGAGACTTGTGTTTGAAATCAGAAAAATGCTAAGGAGATGAAGAGCTTTGAGATGCTAAAGGGAGAAAGAGAGAAGGATTTAAGTGGGAGGCAATGAGGTCAGAGGATGCTTATCCCTCTGATCTGGGAAGAAGCTTGAAGCGTACTCAGGGGGCAGTTTGTAGGGTGGGACTCTTAGTAGTCAGTGGCCTTAACCTTCCCAGGCATGAATGTGAGAGCAGAATGAGATAATGAGAGAAGCTGTTGCCTGGGCGTAGGTTTGGATGACAGTTGTTGCCACGGGGGAAATACTGGGCAAATAAGGAATGATGAGCAAAGGATCATGGGTGGCTGTGAGAGCCACACTGAAGTTCTGTGTATACCTTCTGTGTGGCCAAGTTCATGTGGTTTCTCACAGACCAGGCCCCACACCAAGTTCATGGATGTACAGGTGGGGCCACACACAGACTTGCATCCGTATATACACCTTCATATTCACATCCCTCAACACATAAACCTGGTTCTATGCAGGGGATTTGAAAAATGATTGCCATATGGTTTACATACAGAGCAGTACACAGATCTTAAGTGGGCAACTGAATGGTTTTGACAATTTACACCTTTGTAGCCACCACCCAAAATAAGCCATAGAAACATTGTTATTCCAGACAGTTCCGTCATGCCCCAGAGAGCTGCTTCCTGATACTTAACACCACAGATTAATTTTGCTCGTTCTTGATAGCATATCTTTATATGCAATATACAAATAACATTGATATCCTCCTTGACACACCCTTACAAAAGCCACACACACACACATATATATATACACTCACCACTTTCTTCCTTATAATATATAGGCTTAGACCATAGTCATGAGCTATCAGATTTTTTTTTTCCTTAGGTGCACATGTTCTCTGCTAACCTGCCTTCTCTTGAACCCTAAAATTGTACCTCAAGTGAAGTATTTTAAATCTTTGCTTTCAGATCCTTCGAGCTTAAATGAATTAGAAAGGTTGTAATTGTCCCACCTGCAGAGGAGTGTCCCTTATTTTTCTCTAGGTGCCCTAGTATTGGAAAATGGGGACATTTTATTTTATTCCTGCTGTACAGCATGGGGATCAAGTTACTCTTACATGTATACATTTTTTCCCCACCCTTTGTTCTGTTGCAGTATGAGTATCTAGACATAGTTCTCAATGCTACTCAGCAGGATCTCCTTGTAAATCTATTCCAAGTTGTATCCGATAAGCCCAAGCTCCCGATCCCTCCCACTCCCTCCCTCTCCCGTGGGGCAGCCACAAGTCTCTTCTCCAAGTCCATGATTATCTTTTCTGTGGAGATGTTCATTTGTGCTGGATATTAGATTCCAGTTAGAGATATCATACGGTATTTGTCTTTGTCTTCCTGACTCATTTCACTCAGTATGAGAGTCTCTAGTTCCATGTTGCTGCAAATGGCATTATGTCATTCTTTTTTATGGCTGAGTAGTAGTCCATTGTGTGTATATAGACCACATCTTCCTATTCCAATCCTCTGTTGATGGACATTTGGGTTGTTTCCATGTCCTGGCTATTGTGAATAGAGCTGCAATGAACATGCGGGTGCAGGGACATACATTTTAAAGCGGAATTGTGTCTAGGTAGATAGCTTAACCTTCAGTTGGGGCCCATACCTGCCGGAAGTCAAAGGATTTCGCTTTCCAAGATATGTGACAGCAGAGGCAGCTGGCGAAGCGCTCCCAAGAGCTGGGAGTTGCTGATGGTGGCAGATCTGAGTGGGAAGCAGAGACTTCAGACCAGCCGGAGGTCAGGCAAGTGAGAACAGAGCTGAATCCAGACCCCGTGTCAGGAGCAGAAGGTGGGGCACAAGCCCAGTCAAGCAGAGAAGCAAGTGCTGGAGACAGAGTTGGAGGAGGTGACCCCAGACACAGGGGGCTTACAGCTTTTGTGTAGCAGTTCGCCAGCCCCTATGACAGGTGAATTGCTGCATGGGTAGGCCTGTCACCCTCCCAGGACCACTAGGGTACCTCAGGAGTGTAGGGGGCCTAGGTTTGGAGACTTGGGAATGAAGGCAAAAGAAGACAAGGGACAGAGATGTGGCGGCTGGTTCTGGGCCTCTGGCCCATACTTGTTGCTTCCAAAATACAGAGGTACTTGTGGTCACTAGCAACAGGACCTGGTGCTCTTCTGAGCTCAGACAGGTTTCGGGACACTGCTGCAGCCTCAGCATCTATGGGGTGCTGCAGCCTGGGACTGAGTCCTAGCTTTGTCAAGGTTCAGGCCACGAGGCAGGGGTCTGGCCGGGATCAAGGACAATCTGTACCAGATCCCTTCGGAGCCTGACCCTCAGGCCACGTCACGTCACCAAGTTCCCCCATTTATAAACTCAGCCAGCTCCTGCTCTGGTCTTCGGCCTGAGATTCTCTGAATAGTGCTTGCTGTCTACTGGACTTGTAGCTCCCAGAGGCTCCTAGATGAAGTTGAAAAGAGAGAGAGAAGGTAGGAGCCAAGGAATTTCTGCTTGCTAAGCTCCTGCTCTATGCCAGGCCCATTATGGGCAATTTATCTTGGTTGTCTCAACGTTCCTTCAGACTTTGCCGTGTGTACTGTAGCCTCAGTTTACAGGTGAGAGCATTGACGCCTGTCACTGTACTTAAGCCTGTGTTGTCCTGGCACAGCCTCGGTTTCCCACAGAGAACCAGGGCGTAGTGGGGTTGGCTGTGGACCCCGACTCATGTCTGTGCTGTTCTCCAGTCCCTGCTCAGCCTGAGCCGGGAGCCCAAAGTGAAGTTTTGGGTCTGGCTTCTCCAGGAGCTTTGAGTGATGCCTCTTTTCCACCGGAAGCAAAGGCCCATTGTGCCCACCTGGGCTGTCTGGGGCTGAGCAGTAGACCAAGCTCTCGGTATCATAAAATACCTGTGAGAAGGATGGGGTGAGGCCCAGCCTCTGACACTGATGTCATCAGTCAGAATAGAATTGGTCAGGCACAAGGAGGCAAGAGAGTCTGAGTCCCGTCAGTTTTCCCTTAGTCTCAGGCTATGGCAACTTGGCTGGTTTTGTTTTGTTTTGTTTTTTTAAAAAATCTTTTTAGGGCTGAATGTGTGGCATATGGAGGTTCTCAGGCTAGGGGTTGAATCGGAACAGTAGCTGCTGGCCTACACCACAGCAACGCAGGATCTGAGCCATGTCTGTGACCTACACCACAGCTCATGGCGACTCCGGATTCTTAACCCACTGAGCGAGGCCAGGGATCGAACCCATGTCCTCAGGGATGCTAGTCAGATTCGTTTCTGCTGAACCACTACAGGAACTCCCCACTTGGCTGTTTTTCCCAAAGATGGACTTGTGCTTTCACAGGAGCTAAGCTTGCCAGCCCAGCTGCATCTGGACCCAGAGAGCCCCACATGGGCCCCCTGGTTAGAAGTTCAGGCCAGATCATCACAGGGAGGGTGAAGATCCTTCCTGCTGGTGGGTGTCCAGTGTGCAGAGACAAGCCCTGTGCTGGTACCCTGCTCTCTTGATGGCAGGTGGCTCCTTGCCACCCCCAAAGCTGTGTGGATGTCCAAGATGGGTTAGCTCCTAGGAAGACTGGTCTCTCACCCCAGAAGCCAGGTCCCCCAAAGGTGGTGCCTCCCACCTGCCTGTGCATCACCCTTGCGAGGACCATTGCGCTAAAAGCCCTGACAGTGTCCTGAGAGCTGTGCTCTGCAGAAGGAGCCCAAAGGGGAATGGATTGTACTTGCCATCCTGACTCCACTGTTTTGACTAGTTCACCAGGAAAAAGAGACTTGAGAGAGACAGTCAACACAAATGAAACTCACAGTAGCAGAAACTATACTTGGTAAAATCGGATACAATAAGAATCTGACCAAGGGATCAAATCTTTCTTGTAAAATTCACAGGGAAACAAGCCTTGCTCTTGGGAAAAATAATTTTGACTACACAAAATTGAAAGTGAAAAAAGTTGGAATTGGTAAACTGAAATACGGACAATCAGTTAAGTGATTAAACTGGCTTAATGGAATTTGGGTATGATGAATACTTTTGGCAAAACCTCATCAATGTTTGCTTAATGGTTCTCTGCCAAAGCTCAAAATCAAAATATTCCTAGGGCCCGAAGAGTGGGCAAGACCATCGGAGTCTCTTCAGAGTCTAGAGTGGTGCTGAAAGGGCTATTAGCTGCATCTGGTCCTCTGCCCACCTAGGCTAGTGGAGCTCCTCATCGCAGCGCCCAGGGCCACGTCTTCTCTCCGAGGTGTGCTGTCAGGTTCAGGACTGCGCTTGCCTCACCTGCAGGTAAACTTCAGGAGGGTAGTTGTTGCTTGACAAGGGAGAAGGCCCTGTTTGGGAAGGAGAGTCATCAGAAGGAGTTGGTTCCTGGGGCTGGACTGGCTGTTGACCTAAAGGCCCAGAGACAATCCCTTGGCTCATGCATGACGAGATGGAATCTGTGATGGGGAAAGGTGGGTGGGAGCGGGAGGGTGGGCTCTGAGCAATAGACCAGATAGGGTAGGCACCAGCTTCAGGTTGGCTTAATGAAGTCGTGGGACTAGACACAAAGCCCATCCTCTCTTCCCAATGCTCACCACCTCCAAAATGGCCTGAGATGAGGACTTTGCGAGGCAGACAACCTGGGGGTATGCGTTAGGAGGTCGTACGCAGGGCTCTGCTATGGCATTGGTGAAGGCAGGAATGGTGACTTAATTATTTATTCAACATGCACTTGTTTTTTTGTTTTTTTTTTTTTTGGTCTTTTTGCCTTTTCTAGAGCTGCTCCCGCAGCATATGGAGGTTCCCAGGCTAGGGTTCGAATTGGAGCTGTAGCTGCTGGCCTATGCCTCAGCCACAGCAACGCGGGATCCGAGCCGTGTCTGCAACCTACACCGCAGCTCACGGCAATGCTGGATCCTTAACCCACTGAGCAAGGCCAGGAATCAACCCCGCAACCTCATGGTTCCCAGTCGGATTCGTTAACCACTGCGCCACGACGGGAACTCCAACATGCGCTCGTTGACCTCTACTCGGCGTCAGAAATCCTGGGCACCGGGTGAGGACACAGCAGTGAACACAAAGTACAAGGTCCCCACCCCTGTGAGCCGTTTGTTTCACTATGAGGAGACTGATGATAAAACAAGCAAACAAATGAGTACAATAAAGTGGTGAAGTGAAGATAAACTCATATTTTGCAAAGCTCACCTTGACTTCCATGTGAAGATTAGGGAGCTGTAGGGAGAAAGCAAGACGTCCAGTTGGGAAGTATTTGCACCCTTAAGAGAAGGATGCTAGGACCTTGGTCTAGGACGTTAGCCTTGGAGATGGAGAGACGTGAATGGGTTTGGAATGTATTTGGGCAGTAGAGCTAATAGACGGGGTGTGAGGGACTGAGGGGTGTGACCTCGGGTAACACCAGTGGGTATTGGTGCTGTTTATTGAGACAGGGAGGCGAAAAGGCAAGCAGAGATCAGAGGTCTGGGCACGTGGAACTTAAGCCTCCTTTTTTAGCCATGTTAGATTTGAGATGCCCGTCAGGCATCCGTGGGGAGTCACGTGAGGGTTACAGTGTGGGAGTCCGTAGTATACAAGGGGTATTCCAGGGACTAGATCAGTCACCTAGACTCTGGGTCCTGGGGTGGTGGTTCTCAACTAACAGAGACGCTGCCCCTCTTCTGGGACACGTGGCAAAGTCTGGGGGAATTGGTGGTGGTTCGGATTGGAGGGCGAGGGTTACTACTGGCATCTACTGGGTGGAGGCCAGGAGTCCTGCTAAAGCCCCTGCAGTGCACAGGTCAGCCCCCACAACAAAGGACTATCTGGCCCCAGCTGTCAGTGGTGCTGAAACTGAGAAGCTCTGGCCCAGCATGAGCGTGTAGATGGAGAAGCAGTGCAGGGCCTGTGCCCCAGGGTGTGGTCATGGGGAGAGAGAGCAGGACCCGTCGGAGAGGTAGGAGGGAGGCCTGGAGCGTGGGGTGCCCCGGGAGCGGGATGGGGTTTGGGGGAAGGAAGAGCACTGCCCTGGGTAAGGTGCTGCTGCGGCTCCATGTTTGAGAGCAAAGGGATGACTCGTGGATTAGGCAGGGTGGGCCTTTTTGGTGACCTTCGTAAAAGCAGCTTCTGTGGTTTGGGGTTGGACGTTCCAGGGGAGAAGTTTGTACCAATAGCCAACCCTTACTGAGCACTTGCTCCCTGCTCAGAATGTCTTACCTGCCTAATTTCATGAGTCCACACACAGCGGGTCCTGTTATCCTTGTTTGGCAGAAGCGGCAATACTCTCTCCTTGACCCCCATTCTACAGAGGTGGAAACAGGCACAGGAGGTGAATTATTCCCTGAGGTCGGGCAGCCAGTACTAAGTGGCACATCAGGGATCGGGGCCTTGAGAGTTGGGGGGAAGGAAGTGGAGGCAGAGAGTCAACACCACCCTTGGGAGACGTCGTCGTGGCTGTTAGGAGACGAGACATGGGTGCAGAGGGTTTTTACACGCGTTAGGAAATGATCTACGCGGAGGCTGCAATGAACGATGTTGGAGGGGAGGTTAAAGACTGAAGTCCTTGAGGAGGTGAGAGGGATCCAGGGCCCAGGTTGAGGAGTTCGCTTCTCTGGGGAGCATCATATTGTTAATTCTGAAGTGGCCCTAACTTTTTTTTTTTTTTTTTTGTCTTTTTAGGGTGGCACTCACAGCATATGGAAGTTCCCAGGCTAGGGGTCGAATCGGAGCTGCAGCTGCTGGCCACAGCCACAGCCATGCGGGATCTAAGCTGTGTCTGTGACCTACACCATGGCTCACGGCAACGCCGGATCCCTGACCCACTGAGCAAGACCAGGGATCGAACCCGCATCCTCACAGATACTAATTGGATTGGTTTCTGCTGCACCACAGCGGAACTCGTGCTTTGTATTTATATGATTCAGATACATTGTGGGCCATGCTTGCCTCCCACCACACACAGTTCACTATACGTTTTTGAAGCTTCCCCGATCACTTTCGTGATTATCTTCATCTTTGTTTTGAAGGTATGTTAAGAAAGAGTTTAATTATCTTACTTGGTAGTCATTGATCTAAAATAGAAAGATGTGCTGAGCTCTCTATTATTGATTCTTCCCTGTAGAATGACTGGTTTGGTTCTGTGTGAACCAACAGAGCTTTACAACATCTTGAATCAGGTCACAAAACTCTCCAGATTAACCGAACCCAACTATCTCTGTTTATTGGGTAAGTACTATAAAAATATTGTGAATAGTCTCCTTCGAAGATTATTTTTGATGAATCAACACACTTTGCTGGGGGGTAGTAAATTACTTTAGAAAACTGTTAAACTCATGAGGCATAGCTCAAGATGCTGCTGTTGTCATACGACTTGGAGCACCCTCAAGTTAAACACACATAGACGAGAAGTTCCTGGAAGACTCGCGTTTGAATCTGCTTGTTACTGTTTTTAGTGAAATCTTTTCTTTTTTAAAGGGCTGTACCTGTGGCATATGCACGTTCCCAGGCTAGGAGTCTGATCGGATCTATAGCTGCCGGCCTACGCCACAGCCACGCAGGATCTCAGCGACATCTGGGACCTACATCCCAGCTCACGGCAACCCTGGATCCTTAACCCACTGAGAAGGGCCAGGGATCGAACCCACGACCTCATGGTTCCAAGTCGGATTCGTTAACCACTGAGCCATGACGGGAACTCCTAAGTCTTCCAATTTGTAAACACAGAATGTTTTTTCATCCATTTGCCTCTAATTTCTTTGAGCAACATTTTGTAGTTTTCAGGGTCCAAGTCTTTTACTTCCCTGATTGAAATTTCTTCCTGGGTATCTTACTCTTTTTAATGCTATTGAAAATGGAATTGTTACTTTTCTTTGCACATTGTTTATCACTAGTGTGTAGCAGTACAAATGACCCTTGAACAACATGGGAGTTGACCTGTGTGTAAGTTATAGTCAGCTCAGCTCTCTGTCTGTTGTTCCTCTGCAGTCATGGATTTAACCAACCCTGGACTGTGTAGTACTGTAGTACTTACTTACTGTCGAAAAATATCTGCACGTTCGTGGGCCTGAGCAGTTCAAACGGGGTTGTTCAACTGTACAACTGATTTTTGTGTGTTGACTTTATCTTTTGCTGAAATCAGTGATTAGTTCTAACAGGAACTTTTTAAAGGATTTTTTAGATATAAGATCATAACTTCTGCAAACCTAGTTGACATTATTATTCCTGTCCAATTTAGATGCCTTTTGTATCTTTTTCTTGCTCAGTGGCTCTATCTAGGACTTCCACCACTTTGTTGAGTAGAAGTGATGAAAATGGGCATCCTTGTCTTTTTCCTTTAAAAAAAAAAAAAAAAAAAGCTTCCAGTCATTCATCATTGAGTAAAATATTCACTGTAGGTCTTTTATACATATTTTTTTCAAAAATTATATTCAGGTAATTTCCTTCTATTCCTAGTTTGTCAAGTGTTCTTATCTTGGAAGGGTGTTGTATTTTTTCATATTTTCTGCATCTATTGAGGTGATCGTGTAGTTTTTTTTCCCCTTTCATTTGTTTGAAGTGGTAAGTTAATTGATTTTTTTTTTTGAAGGCCAAACCATTCTTGCCTTCCAGAAATAATTTCTGCTTGATGATGGTGTATAATCCTTTTAACATGTTGCCAAAAGCAGTTTGTTAGCATTTTGTTAAGGGTGTTTGCATCGGTGTTTATAAGGAATATTGATTTATAGTTTTCTTGTGTCTTTGTCTGACTTTGGTATCAGAGTCCTGCTGGCCTCAGAGAATGAGTTAGAAAGTGTTCCTTTCTCTGCAGTTTTTTTTTGGGGGGGGAGAAATTTGAGAAAGAGTGCTATGAATTCTTTAAATGTTGGGTAGAATTCACCAGTGAATCCATCCGGTTTTGGGGCTTTGTAATTTTCCACTTAAAACATTTACAGTTTAGTAATCACATGAACATTTTCTCTGAGACTGTATGAATTTAAAGAGGTTTGTCATCATCCTTCAAGACAATAAATGATACATTGAATTCTAAAGTGTTACATTTCCAAGGAGTGATGGATGAGGTGCTTTCCTGAGAGCGGCTATTGGTTGGTTAATTAGATATGGGAAAGGCCCTTTTTAGGGTAATGGATTCAGAAGGCCACAAACAAGGGGAAAGCCTCAGTGGCCATATCATATTTGGCTTATAATTCTGCTTTGTTTCAGCTCTACCAGTTGGAAAGTATATGTGTGAATTATAATAATAAATGGAATATAGTTTAAGCCCTTGTCTGTCATTGTACACTCTGTAAAGATCCAGTTTTGTAATTTTAGAGTGTTAGAATGTTCTGTGCAGAGATTTCCTTTGTCAGAAGATTTTTAAAAAAAATTTTTTTATTTTCTCACTGTACAGCAAGGGGGTCAGGTTATCCTTACATGTATACATTACAATTACATTTTCCCCCCAGCCTTTCTTCTGTTGCAACATGAGTATCTAGACAAAGTTCTCAATGCTATTCAGCAGGATCTCCTTGTAAATCTATTCTAAGTTGTGTCTGATAAGCCCAAGCTCCCGATCCCTCCCACTCCCTCCCCCTCCCATCAGGCAGCCACAAGTCTTTTGTCAGAAGATTTTTGATTGCTGATTCAATCTCCTTACTGGTTATAAATCAGCTCAGATGGTCTGTTTCTTCATGATTTAATGTCAGTATGTTTTGTATTTCTAGGAATTTATTCATTTTATCTAGGTTATCCAGTTTATTGGCATATAATTACCCACAGTACTGTCTTACAATCCTTTTGTTTCTGTAGAATTGGTAGTAATGTGCTTATTTTCATTTCTGACTTTAGTAATTTGAGTCTCTTTCTTAGTACATCTAGCTAAAGGTTTGTCATTCTTCTGTTCTTTTTTTTTCAGATTTATTTTTCTTTCTTAATCAAAGTATAGTTAATTTACAACGTTGTGTTAATTTCTGCTGTACAGCAAAGTCGTTCAGTTAGAAGGTTTGTTATTTTTATCTTTTAAAATAAGCAACTTTTGGTTCGGCTTCATTGATTCTTTTTTTTTTTTGCCCTGTTGTTTTTCAGTTATTTGATTGATTTCTGCTCTAATCTTTATAATTTCTTAACTTCTGCTAGCTTTTGATATCGCTTATTACCCATCCCCTCCTGTTTTGTAGTTCCCTAAGTTGTAAAGTTAGGTTGTTGATTTGAGATCTTATTTTTTGTTTTTTAACTAGAGTATAGTTGATTTACAATGTTGTAATTTCTGCTGTACAGCAAGGTGACCCAGTAATGCATGAAGATACATTGCCTTTCTTAGAGTATCTTCCATCATGGTCTATCCCAAGAGACTAGATAAAATTCCCTGTGCCATACAGTAGGACCTTATTGCTTATCCGTTCAAAATGTAATAGTTCGTATCTATTAGCCCCAAACTTCCAGTCCATCCCACCCCCTCCCCTGTCCCCGTTGGCAATGACAAATCTATTCTTTGCCTGTGAGTCTGTTTCTGTTTTGTAGAAAGGTACATTTGTGCCATATTTTAGATTTCACATATAAGTGATATCATATGATATTTGTCTTTCTCTTTCTGACTTACTTCACTTAGTGTAAGAATCTCTAGTTGCATTCATGTTGCTGCAAATGGCATTATTTCATTCTTTTTTACGGCTGAGTAGTATTCCAATGTGTATATATACCACATCATCTCTTAATTCATCTGTTGATGGACATTTAGGTTGTTGAGATCTTGTTTTTTAGTGTAAGCATCTATAGCTGTAACTTTCCTGCACTGCTATCACTGGGTCTCATGAGATGGTATGTTGTTTCTTCATTTCCAAATACATAAAATTTCCAGTTTTATTTTTGTTACTGATTTCTAACTTCATCCCATTGTGGTTAGAGAAAATACTTTATGTGATACCTATCTTTTAAGATTTCGTGACACTTAATTTCTCTCCTAGCATATGGCCTATGCTGGAAAATGTTACGTACTTTAGAAAATACGTATTTTGCTGTTGTTGGGGAAAAATGTTGTATATGTGTCCGTTAGATTGACTTAATCTCTTGTGTTGTTTAAGTTCTCTAGTTCTTTAATTCTGTCTGGTTGTTCTAGTCATTGTGACAGCAATATTGAAGTGGGGTATTTTGCTATTTATTTTCTATGTGCCTTATAGTTTTTTTGTTCTCTATTTCCTACATTACTGTCTTCATTTTTGTTTTTTGTTTTGTTGATTTTTTTTGTGGTGAAATGTTTATTTATTAGTTATCTTTTTAGGGCCACACCTGTGGCATATGGAGGTTCCAAGGCTAGGGGTCTACTTGGAGCTGTAGCCGCTGGCCTATGCCACAGTCACAGCAACTTGGGATCTGAGCTGGGTCTGCAACCTGCACCACAGCTCACGGAAATGCCCGATCCTTAACCCATTGAGCAAGGCTAGGGATTGAACCCACATCCTCATGGATGCTAGTCAGGTTCATTAACTGCTGAGCCACTCCGGGAACTCCTTGATGGTGAAATGTTTTTTTTTCTTTGTCTTTTTGCCTTTTCTAGGGCCACTCCCACGGCATATGGAAGTTCCCAGGCTGGGGTGGGATCAGAGCTACAGCCGCCGGCCTATGCCAGAGCCACAGCAACGCCAGATCTGAGCCGTGTCTGTGACCTACACCACAGCTCATGGCAACGCCGGATCCCCAACCCACTGAGCAAGGCCAGGGACCGAACCACAACTTCATGGTTCCTAGTCGGATTCGCTAACCACTGAGCCATGAAGGGAACTCCTGTTTTTGTTTTTGTCTTTTTGCCATTTCTTGGGCTGCTCCCTCGGCATAAGGAGGTTCCCAGGCTAGGGGTCCAACAGGAGCTGTAGCCACCGGCCTACACCAGAGGCCACAGCAACTCGGGATCCGAGCCGCATCTGCGACCTACACCACAGCTCATGGCAACGCTGGATCCTTAACCCATTGAGCAAGGGCAGGGATCGAACCCGCAACCTCATGGTTCCTAGTCAGATTCGTTAACTACTGCACCATGACAGCAACTCCGGTGGTGAAATGTTTAAGTTATTTCCTTTGGTATTTATTCTGTAGCTCCGTTGTTTGTAGTTACCGTAGGGATTACATTTAACATCCTAAGGCTATAATATTGATTAGTTTATACCATCTTAACTTCAATGGCCTGCAAAAGCTCTTCTCCTTTATAGTTTCTTACCCAGTCCTTTCAGTTGCTGATGTCACAGCATTACATCTTTATACATTCTATGCTCAAAAGCGTAAACTAATAATTCTTTTAAGTGCAATTGATCTCTTAAATTAGGTAGAAAGCAGAATGTATGGTTATAAACTGAAGTTACAAAATACTGACTTATAGATTAATACTTTTAGAATGTATTAGTCTCTTAAATCATATAAAACAAAAGTAAAATTACAATCTGTTGTTAAAATAATGCTACCTTTTAATTATTGCCCATGTACTTAAGCTTTATTGAGATCTTTGTATCTTCATACATTTTCTTTCCCTCCCTTCCTTTTTTGCCTTTTAGGGCTGCACTTGCAGCATATTGAGGTTCCCAGGCTAGGGGTGTAATCAGAGCTATAGCCCCCGGCCTGCACCACAGCCACAGCCACGGCAGATCCAAGCTGCGTCGGCAACCTTCACCCCAGCTCATGGCAACGCTGGATCCTTAACCCACTGAGCAGGGCCAGGGATTGAACCCACGTCCCCATGGATACTAGTCAGGTTTGTTAACTACTGAGCCACGATGGGAACTCCTCTTCATACGTTTTCAGTTTACTGTCTAGTGTACTTTCAGCCCACACTGCAGAAGTACCTTGAGCATTTCTTGCAGGGCAGGTCTAGTTCTAACAAACTCCCTCAGCTTTTGTTTCTCTGGTGATGTTTTAATTTCCCCCTCATTTTTCAAGGGCAGTTTTTGCGGATATAGGATTCTTTCTTGACAATTTTTTTTCTTTTATTACTTTAATATATTAGTCTGCTGCCTTTTGGCCTCCAAAGAGGATGATGGGAAATCTGCTGATAATCATATTGAGGAGCCCTTATATGTGATGTCACTTCTTGCTTTCAAGATTCTCTTAAACTGCTTTTTTTTTTTTAATTTCCCCAATACAATTTTTTTCTACTGTACAGCATGGTGACGCATTTACACATACATGTACACGTTCTATTTTCGCACATTATCCTGCTCCATCATAAGTGACTAGACATAATTCCCAGTGCTACACAGCGGGATCTCATTGCTAATCCCTTCCAAAGTCAATAGTTTGTATCTATTAACCCCAAGCTCCCCAACCACCTGCCTCCCTCTTCCCCGGGTAGCCACAAGTCTATTCTGCAAGTCCATGATTTTCTTTTCTGTGGAAAGGTTCATTTGTGTCTTATACTAGATTCCGGATATAAGTGATATTATATGGTATTTGTCTTTCTCTTTCTGACTTAACTTCACTCAGGATGAGAGTCTCTAGTTCCATCCATGTTGCTGCAAATGGCATTATTTCATTCTTTTTTATGGCCAAGTAGTATTCCATTGTGTATATATACCACATCTTCCTAATCCAATCATCTGTTGATGGACATCTGGGTTGTTTCCATGTCTTGGCTGTTGTGAATAGAGCTGCAATGAATAAGTGGGTGCATGTGTCTTTTTTTAAGGAAAGTTTTGTCCAGATAGATGCCCAAGAGTGGAACTGCTGGGTCATATGGTAGTTCTATGTATAGATTTCTAAGGTATCTCCATACTGTTCTCTGTAGTGGCTGTACCAGTTTACATTCCCACCAGCAGTGCAGGAGGGTTCCCTTTTCTCCACACCCCCTCCAGCACTTGTTATTTGTGGATTTATTAATGATGGCCATTCTGACTGGTGTGAGGTGGTATCTCATGGTAGTTTTGATTTGCATTTCTTTAATAATTAGTGATGTTGAGCATTTTTTCATGTGTTTGTTGGCCATCTGTACATCTTTGGGAAAATGTCTCTTCAGGTCTTTGGCCCATTTTTCCATTGGGTTGTTGGCTTTTTTGGCTTTTTTGTTGTTGAGTTGTGTACTTTGCTTGTATATTCTAGAGATTAAGCCCTTGTCAGTTGCGTCATTTGAAACTATTTTCTCCCATTCTGTAAGTTGTCTTTTTGTTTTCTTGAACTATTATATTTAGAATGAATAAACAATAAGGTCCTACTGTATAGTACGGGGAACTATATCTAATCTTCTGGGAAAAACCATAGCGGAAAAGGGTATTAAAAAAAAGAATGTATATATGTATAACTGAGTTACTTTCAGCATAGCATAAATTAACACAATGTTGGAAAACAATTACACCTTGTCTCTCTTTTTGTTTTCTTTTTATGGCCTCCCCTGCAGAATATGAAAGTTTCCAGGCTAGGGGTTGAATCGAAGCTGCAGCTGTTGGCCTACTCTCACAGCCACAGCAATGCAGGATTTGAGCTGTGTCTGTGACCTACACCACAGCTCGTGGCAATGCCGGATCCTTAACCCACTGAGCGAGGCCAGGGATCGAACCCGCAACCTCATGAATACTAGCCAGGTTCTTGACCTGCTGAGCTACAATGGGAACTCCATGTTAGTCCCTGTCTTTTGAAAGTTTAGCTATAATGTGTCAGTGTTGGGTCTCATTTAATTCATTTTCCTTGGAGTTAGTTGAGCTTCTCGTTTATGTTCATGACTTTCATCAAACGTGGAAAGTTTTCAGTCATTATTTCTTCAGATGTTCTTTCTGCCCCTTGACATTTTCTCCCGGGATTCCCCACGGTGTGTATGTTGGTCCCCTTGATGGTGTCCTACAGGTCTCTTATGTTCTGTTCACGTTTCTTCAGTCTTTTCTTTTTGTTCCTCAGACTCAATAATTTCCATTGTCCTGTCTTCAAGTTTGCTGATTCTTCTACTGCTTCAGATCTACTTTTGAATTCCACTGGTCACTTATTCATCGCTAGTCAGTTGTATACTTTTTGGCTCCAGAACTTTTTTGGTTTCTTTTTTAGGTTTTATATGTATTGCTATTTCCATTTTGTTCCTACAATGTTTTCTGGACTTTGTCTATGTGTTCTTTCTGTTCTTTGGGATCTTTTTTTTTTTTCTTTAGCAATTCAATTATTATTATTTTTTATTTATTTTTTTTATTTTCCCACTGTACAGCAAGGGGGTCAGGTTATCCTTACATGTATACATTACAATTACATTTTTTCCCCCACCCTTTCTTCTGTTGCAACACTAGTATCTAGACAAAGTTCTCAATGCTATTCAGCAGGATCTCCTTGTAAATCTATTCTAAGTTGTGTCTGATAAGCCCAAGCTCCCGATCCCTCCCACTCCCTCTCCCTCCCATCAGGCAGCCACAAGTCTCTTCTCCAAGTCCATGATTTTCTTTTCTGAGGAGATGTTCATTTGTGCTGGATATTAGATTCCAGTTATAAGTGATATCATATGGTATTTGTCTTTGTCTTTCCGGCTCATTTCACTCAGTATGAGATTCTCTAGCTCCATCCATGTTGCTGCAAATGGCATTATGTCATTCTTTTTTATGGCTGAGTAGTATTCCATTGTGTATATATACCACATCTTCCGAATCCAATCCTCTGTCGATGGACATTTGGGTTGTTTCCATGTCCTGGCTATTGTGAATAGTGCTGCAATGAACATGCGGGTGCACGTGTCTCTTTTAACTAGAGTTTTGTCCGGATAGATGCCCAAGAGTGGGATTGTGGGATCATATGGAAGTTCTATGTACAGATTTCTAAGGTATCTCCAAACTGCTCTGCATAGTGACTGTATCAGTTTACATTCCCACCAACAGTGCAGGAGGGTTCCCTTTTCTCCACACCCCCTCCAGCATTTGTTATTTGTGGACTTATTAATGGTGGTCATTCTGACGGGTGTGAGGTGGTATCTCATGGTGGTTTTGATTTGCATTTCTCTTATAACCAGCGATGTTGAGCACTTTTTCATGTGTTTGCTGGCCATCTGTATATCTTCTTTGGAGAAATGTCTATTCAGGTCTTTTGCCCATTTTTCCATTGATTGATTGGCTTTTTTGCTGTTGGGTTGTATAAGTTGTTTATATATTCTAGAGATGAAGCCCTTGTCGGTTGCATCATTTGAAACTATTTTCTCCCATTCTGTAAGTTGTCTTTTTGTTTTCTTTTGGGTTTCCTTTGCTGTGCAAAAGCTTTTCAGTTTGATGAGGTCCCATGGGTTTATTTTTGCTCTAATTTCTATTGCTTTGGGAGACTGACCTGAGAAAATATTCATGATGTTGCTGTCAGAGAGTGTTTTGCCTATGTTTTCTCCTAGGAGTTTGATGGTGTCCTGTCGTATATTTAAGTCTTTCAGCCATTTTGAGTGTATTTTTGTGCATGGTGTGAGGGTGTGTTCTAGTTTCATTGCTTTGCATGCAGCTGTCCAGGTTTCCCAGCAGTGCTTGCTGAATCGACTTTCTTTTTCCCATTTGATG
Organism: Phacochoerus africanus; assembly: GCF_016906955.1. Lineage (NCBI taxonomy): Eukaryota > Metazoa > Chordata > Mammalia > Artiodactyla > Suidae > Phacochoerus > Phacochoerus africanus. The sequence goes on from NC_062548.1 coordinate 11,206,133, forward strand.
TTCTTGCCTCCCTTGTCAAAGATGAATTGACCATAGGTGTCAGGGTTTATTTCCGGGTTCTCTATTCTGTTCCATTGGTCGGTCTGTCTGTTTTGATACCAGTACCACACTGTTTTGATGACTGTGGCTTTGTAGTAGTTCTTGAAGTCTGGGAGAGTTATGCCTCCTGCTTGGTTTTTGTTTCTCAGGATTGCTTTGGCGATTCTGGGTCTTTTGTGGTTCCATATAAATGTTTGGACTGTTTGTTCTAGTTCTGTGAAAAATGTCATGGGTAATTTGATAGGGATTGCATTGAATCTATCGATTGCTTTGGGTAGGATGGCCATTTTTACAATATTGATTTTTCCAGTCCAGGAGCATGGGATATCTTTCCATTTCTTTACATCTTCTTTGATTTCTTTGATTAAAGTTTTATAGTTCTCGGCATATAGGTCCTTTACCTCCTTGGTCAGGTGTATTCCGAGGTATTTGATTTTGTGAGGTGCAATTTTAAAAGGTAACGTATTTTTGTATTCCTTTTCTAATATTTCATTGCTGGTATACAGAAATGCCACTGGCTTCTGAATGTTAATCTTGTATCCTGCTACTTTGCTGAATTTATTAATCAGTTCAAGTAGTTTTGGGGTTGAGTCCTTAGGGTTTTCTATGTATAGTATCATGTCATCTGCATACAGTGACAGTTTGATCTCTTCTCTTCCTATATGGATGCCTTTTATTTCTTTTGTTTGTCTAATTGCCGTGGCTAGGACTTCCAAAACTATGTTGAAGAGCAGTGGTGAGAGTGGGCATCCCTGTCTTGTTCCAGATTTGAGTGAGAAGGCTTTCAGTTTTTCCCCATTGAGTATTATATTTGCTGTGGGTTTATCATAAATGGCTTTGAGTATATTCAGGAATGTTCCCTCTATGCCCACTTTGGCGAGGGTCTTGATCATGAATGGATGTTGGACTTTGTCAAATGCTTTTTCTGCGTCTATTGAGATGATCATATGATTTTTGACTTTTGTTGTTGTTGTTGCTGTGGTGTATGATGCTGATTGATTTGCGTATGTTGAACCATCCTTGTGAACCTGGGATGAACCCAACCTGGTCATGGTGTATAATTTTTTTGATATGTTGTTGGATTCGGGTGGCTAAGATTTTGTTGAGAATTTTTGCATCTATCTTCATCAATGATATTGGGCGATAGTTTTCTTTTTTGGTGGTATCTGTCTGGTTTTGGAATGAGGGTGATGGTGGCATCATAGAATGTCTTTGGGAGTATTCCTTCTTCTTCAACCTTTTGAAAGAATTTAAGGAGGATGGGCACCAATTCCTCTTTATATGTTTGATAGAATTCACCTGTGAAGCCATCTGGTCCTGGGCTTTTATTTGTAGGGAGTGATTTTATGACCTCTTCAATTTCATTTCTAGTGATCGGTCTGTTCAGTTGGTCTGTTTCTACTTGATTCAGTTTTGGCAGGCTGTAAGATTCTAGAAAATTGTCCATTTCTTCCAGATTGTCAAACTTGTTGCCGTATAGTTGTTCATAGTATTCTCTTATGGTTTTTTGTATTTCTGCTGTATCCGTTGTGATTTCTCCTTTTTCATTTATAATTTTGGTTATTTGGGTTCTTTCTCTCCTCTTTTTAGTGAGTCTGGCCAGGGGTTTGTCAATTTAGTTTACCTTTTCAAAGAACCAGCTCTTGGTTTTATTAATTTTCTCTATTGTTTTTTGAGTCTCTATTTTATTGATTTCTTCTTTGATCTTTATAATTTCCTTCCTTCTGCTGACTTTAGGACTTTTTTGTTCTTCTTTTTGTAATTCATTTAGGTGGAGGGTTAAGTTGTCAATTTGGGATCTTTCTTCTTTTTTGAGAAAGGCCTGTATTGCTATAAATTTCCCTCTGAGCACTGCTTTCGCAGCATCCCATAGAGTTTGAGCGGTTGTGTCTTCATTATCATTTGTTTCAAGGTAGTTTTTAATTTCCTTCTTGATTTCCTCATTGACCCATTGGTTTTTTAGTAGCATGTTGTTTAGTCTCCATGCAGTAGGTTTTTTCTTTCCTTTTCCCACGGTTGATTTCTAATTTCATGGCATTGTGGTCAGAGAAGATACTTGAGATAATTTCTATGCTCCTAAATTTATTGAGATTAGCTTTGTGTCCCAATATGTGGTCGATTCTTGGGATCTTAAAGGCAGTGTTTTAAAGTCTTAACTGGTAGATTTACCATCAGATCTTTTTTTTTTTTTGTCTTTTTTGTTGTTGTTGTTGTTGTTGTTGTTGCTGCTGCTGCTGCTGCTATTTCTTGGGCCGCTCCCGCGGCATATGGAGGTTCCCAGGCTAGGGGTTGAATCGGAGCTGTAGCCACCGGCCTACGCCAGAGCCACAGCAACTCGGGATCCGAGCCGCGTCTGCGAGCTACACCACAGCTCACGGCAACGCCGGATCGTTAACCCACTGAGCAAGGGCAGGGACCAAACCCGCAACCTCATGGTTCCTAGTCGGATTCGTTAACCACTGCGCCACAACGGGAACTCCCATCAGATCTTTTTCAGGGACAGTTGCTGTACATTTATTTTTTTCCTTTGAATTGGGCATACTTTCCTGGTTTGTTTGTTTTTAGGACTGCACCTGAGACATATGGAGGTTCCCTGGCTAGGGGTTGAATCAGAGCTGTAGCCGCTGGCCTACGCCACAGCCACAGCCACACAGGATCCAAACCACATCTGTGACCTTCAGCACAGCTCATGGCAATGCCAGATCCTTAACCCACTGAGCAAGGCCAGGGATCAAACCCGTGTCCTCATGGATACTAGTCGGGTTCCTTAAGCACTGAGCCACAATGGGAACTCCCTTTCCTGTTTTATTTTGTATGCCTTGTAGTTTTCTTTTTTTGGTTGAACACTGGACATTTGAATCTAATAATATAAGTCTGGAAATTGGATTATTCTCCTTCTCTTGGATTTACTGTCTTTTGCTATTGTTTTTCTTTACTAGTTTTGGTTTTTTGATTGTTGTAGGCTTTCTCTGTGCCAAGGATCAGCCTGAGGTGTAAACTTCAGGTCTTCTTGGGTATGTTACAAGTTTGTACCTTTCTCTCTGTATGCATGATCACTTTCTGATTTTTCCCCATAGATGCATTTGTTTCTAAATGTCTGGTTCCCAAAGGAGGAAAAAGAGAACAATGAAGTGGGGGAAGAAGGGCGCCAGCCCTTAAATTCTCCTTGCTTTAAGTCACTTCAGCCAGAGGGGGAGGGGCGTATGACAGTATGGAGAGGCGCAGCAACAAGGCCCACCCGTGTCTTTGTCCCTCTGAGATCGTAAGCATCAATCAGTGTTCAGAGGATACTGACATCAATCAGTGTTTGGATGACAGCGTTCAAAACTGGCTCCCACAAGCTGTTTGCAGTCTTTTTTAGGAACATGTGCACGGCTGCCTGCCGTGAGGATGGAGTTAGGGTATGGGTAGCTGCTACTGTGCTGAGAGCTGAATTGGGCTAAAATTAATCACAATTTACCATCCAAACCAAGCCTTGTTCTGGAAGTTACAAGCCTTCAATGGACTCCAGAGTTCCAAAATAGTTACATCGGACAGATTCTTCCAGTGCATTTGCTGCCTGGGTGGGGAGAAGGATTCCTGATTCTTCCTACTCCACCATCTGCTCAGAATCCTATCTTGTATTATGATGGTTTTTGTTGTTGTTTTGTCTTTTTTAGGGCTGCATCAGAGGCACATGGTAGCTGCCAGGCTGGGGGTCGAATTGGAGCTGTAGCTGCCGGTCTACACCACAGCCACAGCAGCATGGGGTCTGAGTCGTGTCTGTGACCTACACCACGGTTCATGGCAATGCCGGATCCTTAACCCGGTGAGCAGGGCCAGGGATCACACCTGCATCCTCATGGATGTTAGTCAGGTTCATTTCCTTTGAGGCATGACAGGAAATCCTGTATTATGATGTTTTGATTTTCATTTCCTTAATCACTAATAAGATTGGGCATCTTTTCATGTATTTGTTGGCCATTCTGGTTTCCTCTTCTGTGAAGTACCCATTCAAATTTCTTCACTTCTCTATTGGGTCCTTTGTCCTTTCCTTGTTGATTAGTAGGAATTCTTTATATACTTTGGATGCTAGTCTTTGTCATTTACACATGTTGCAGATAACTTCTCCCACTCCTTTTTTTTTGGGCTGCACCCATGGCATGTGGACGTTCAAAGACCAGGGATTGAACCTGCACCACAGCAGTGAGCCCGGCAACAACAGTGACAATGCCAGATCCTTAACCCACTGAGCCACCAGGGAACTCCACCTTCTCTCACACTTTATTGTTTTTTTCAAACTTTTTTCTTGTGAAACATCATACACTTAAAAGTACTAAATAGAAGATTTGAGCTTAATGATTTATGACAAAGCAAAACACCATGGAATTACCACCCAGATCAAGAAATAGGACATCGGCCCCCAGAAGGCCTGCTGTGCCCTGTTGCTCTCACGATGGTATTCCTCCTCCTCCTCCAGAGGCAACCACGGTCCTGAATCTCTTCAGTTTTCTTTACGGTCTTCCCACCTATGCATACGTGCCCATAGTGTAATTTTGCCTGCTTTTTGAGTTTTATCTAAATGATACCATTTAGCGCCTTCTCTCTCGTGTCTGTCTTTTTTGGCTCCTTGTTACGTTTTTGAGATCCACTGAGGTTATTGCATGTAGCTGTTGCTTCCTTTTCACTGCTTTGCGACATTCTCTTCTACGGACATATCATGATTAATGAATTGATTCTACTGTTGGTGGACATTGGGGTTATTTTCATTTTTCAGGTATTATGAGTAGTGATTCTGTGCATGTTTGACCATGTCTCTTGTACTGATGTGCACATTTCTATGGAATTTATTTCTCAAGAGTAGGATTGCTAGGTCAAAGGGCATGTGTTTTTAATTTTAGCAAATAACATCTTTGGCTTTAAAAAAATTATTTAAGTAACTTTATCAATAGCTGTTTTTAATTGCAGTATGTCAACGCTGATCAACATTTTCCTTTAAGATTTATTTTCCCGTTTGTGTCTAATTTAGAAATCACGAGAAAACTTAATGTCATAAAGATACTCCTCTATTTTCCTTGAAAGTTTTTCTTTGTACATTTAAGACATTAGCCATGTAGAATTTACTTTTGGATACTGTTTTGGGTAGGGAATTTTATTTTCTTTCTGTAGACACAGCCAATTGACTTAATGCTATTCATTTAAATTATGTTTTCTGGTGTTCCATCGTGGCACAGCGGAAACGAATCCGACTAGGAACCATGAGGTTGTGGGTTCGATCCCTGGCCTTGCTCAGTGGGTTAAGGAGCCAGCATTGCCATGAGCTGTGGTGTAGGTCGAAGATGCAGCTCAGATCTGGCATTGATACAGCTGTGGCGTAGGCCAGCAGCTGTAGCTCTGATAAAACCCCTAGCCTGGGAACCTCCATATGCCATGTGTGTGGCCCTAAAAAGACAAAAGACAAAAAAATAATGTTTTTAAAATTTTTAATTGCTGGTATATAAGAGCATTATTTTATTTTTTGCTTTTTAAAACTATTTCAACATAACTAAGTACACGCTTATTGGTTAAAAAAAGCAATTTAAGCTTAATTTGTATATAGTTTGGACTGAAAACTTGGTGCATAGTTTAACATTGGGAAAAGGATTTGTTAGATGGTTTATTCTTCATCTATTACAAAAGTGTAAAAGATACTCCATCAGATGCAAGCAGTAAGAACCTTGAGAAATTTACCTTTGCTTTGCCTCAGGAAAATCATAGGCATTGTACTGGAAACATTTATAAAATTGTTATAACAAAACACTGTTGTGTGGTTTCAGTGCCAGTTTACAAAGTTCACTAACTGATGGATGTGTATGGAGGGGGAAAGCCTATGTACACATGCGAAACCATAAGAGCCATCTGATGAGTTAATATTTCATGCAGCTGATAAATCTGTACAACCAAGATTCAGATAATTTCTTGAGTCCCAATTAACACTATCAGCTCAATTTATCTCCTGAGGTCAGTAAGGAAACTTGACACACTCAAAAAAAAAAAAAAAAAAAAAGAAACTTGGCACACTCGATCTAAGTTTTTCTGCTTTATGCAAAAAAGGAGGAACATAATTTCCTATCATCTAGACTGATATTATACTATAGGCAAGGCATTAGCTCCATAGTCAGCATTCACGAGGGACGTGTGACAAGGTGGACTTGGGTTAAGATGTGTATCTGCACTCGTATGCAAAACATTCCCTGTGAGTTCCCGTCGTTGCTCAGCGGTAATGAAACTGACCAGTATCCATGAGGATGAGGGTTCCACCTTTGGCCCGGCTCAGGGGGTTAAGGATCTGGTGTTGCCGTGAGCTGTGTCATAGATGCGGGTTGGATCTGGCGTGGCTGTGGTGTAGGCCAGCAGCTGTAGCTCCGATTAGACCCCTAGCCTGGGAACCTCCACGTGTTGTGGTGCAGCCCTAGAAAAGACAGAAAGACCAAACAAACAAACAACAACAACAACAAAAAAGTGACTGCCTATGAATTGCAACTCAAAAAAAAAAAAAAAAAAAAGAAAAGAAAAAAAGCCTTAAATAGCCCTAAAAGGAAGAAGCAGTTTTGAAAAAAAGAGGGAAAAAAATGTATCTTTAAAATGTCTTGAAAACCAGGGTGAGGAGTTCCCGTCTTGGTGAAGTGGAAACAAATCCGACCAGGAACCATGAGGTTGCAGGTTCGATCTCTGACCTCGCTCTGTGGTTAAGGATCCGGCGTTGCCATGAGCTATGGTGTAGGTCACAAAGGTGGCTCTGATCTGGCATTGCTGTGGCCTCTGGTGTAGGCCGGCAGCAACAGCTCCGATTGGACCCCTAGCCTGGGAACCTCCACCTGCTGAGGGTGCAGCCCTAAAAAGACAAAAGACAAAAGAAAAGAAAAAAAAAACAAAACCAGGGTGAATATAAATTCAAAAGATAGTTAGAGATCTATTTTCATAAGACTACCTAGGATTAGGTTTATAATACACTCTAGTATTTCAAATTTATTGCTAGTGACTAAACATCAATTTACAAATAACATGTTCATTTTTTTTTTGTTCCTTTATCACAAGATAAAATTCTAGCTTCAACTCTATCCAATCAGGGGGAAACTTAGAAAATAAGATTTAAACAGTTTCATGCAGATATCAGTTTTCAAAAGGAAGAACTACCAACTGGATCAGAAATGCATATTACTGATATAAACTTTTCAATTTTTTTTTTTTTTTTTTTGCTTTTTAAGCCTGCACCTGCAGCATATGAAAATTCCCAGGCTAGGGGTCAAATCAGAGCTTCAACTGCCAGTCTTAGTCACAGTCGGAGCAACTCGGGTTCCAAGCCAAGTCTGCAACCTATATCACATCTCACAGCAACACCGGATCCTTAACCCACTGAATAAGGCCAGGGATCGAACCTGCATCCTAATTGATACTAGTCAGGTTCGTTACTGCTGAGGCACAACAGGAACTCCTATTTCAGTTTTCTTAATATTTTTTCCATTTAACATTCCAGTCTTAAAACTAGATTAGAAATTAGTTGAATCTCCCATGAGGCAATATTTTTCTTTCTTTTTCTTTTTTTTTGTCTTTTTGCCATTTCTTGGGCCGCTCCCGTGGCATGTGGAAGTTCCCAGGCTAGGAGTCAAATTGGAGCTGTAGCTGCCAGCCTACACCAGAGCCACAGCAACTTGGGATCTGAGCCGAGTCTGCAACCTACATCATAGCTCACGGCAATGCCGGATCGTTAACCTGCTGAGCAAGGGCAGGGATTGAACCTGCAACCTCATGGTTCCTAGTCAGATTCGTTAACCACTGCGCCACGATGGGAACTCCTTTTTTTTCTTTTGCAATATGAAAAAATCCACCTAAACCTCTTCCCCCAACCTGATTCTCAATCTCCAAATAGTGCTTAAGATGAGTCTTTTTGGGAGTTCTACTATGGCTCAGGGGTTACCAACCCAATATCCATGAGAATGCAGGTTCAATCCCTGGCCTTGCTCAGTGGGTTAAGGATCCAGCATTGCCGTGAGCTGTGGTGTAGGTCGCAGACATGGCTAGGATCCTGCACAGCAGTGGCTGTGGTGTAGGCTTGGCAGTTATAGCTTCGATTCACCCTCTACCCTGGGGACTTCTACATGTTGTGGGTACAGCCTTAAAAAGAAAAAAAAGATAGGTCTTTTTATATAAAATATAAAAGGTAACTTTCATAAAATATACCTATGAACATTAAAACCAGTTGTTAGAGACATTTAACTAGCTTAAGTTTTAAAACATATGTATTTACAGCTTGATCTTGTTAGCAATGATTGATAGAGCTTAGAAATCAGTATCATTTACTAATTCCCATTTGTGCATCCCAAACATTTACCATTATCATGTAACCTACTTCTTGTCTCTTGATAAAACCTTCTGCTTGAAATCTTTGGTCTCCCAGTCAATTCCAAGTCTTTTATCTTTCAACTGAAATTTAGCTTGATTAAAATCCTAACCCTTTCTTAACATCTCTTAACTCAGAATTCACTCAGACTTTTTAAAATTTTGTAATGATGATGATTATTTTTTCCATTATAGCTGGTTTACAGTGTTCTGTCAATTTTCTACTGTACAGCAAGGTGACCCAGTCACACAAAAACGTATTCTTTTTTCTCACATTATCATGTTGCATCATAAGTGACTAGAAGATACAGCTTCCAGTTCAGATACTGATCCTAAACAGCAGGATCTCATTGCTTATCCATTCACTCTCAGATTTTTGACAGGTTTTCCACTTACACTTCACCAGTGCTTTCCTCATCTTTCATGTGTACTTGGCAAAATCTGAAACCTGCCTCAAAGGGATCATCAGATAAAAGAAAATAAATCAAAAAGTGGCCATTTTGGAAGAGAACCCGGGATGGTCAGAATTAAGATTCCTTGTTAGGATCAGGTTTCACTCCACTGCGGTGAATAACGACTGCTAACAAAAGTGCCAGGAATCTTGTTTTTTATACCCTTGGGTGACTGGCTAGAGAAGCTGCAAAAAGTTGAGGAGGACAGACCCTTTTTCAGAGTCCCCCATAGTCCAAATGGAGGAACAGGTGCATTTGCGGTTTTGTCTGTAGAAAGAGGCTGTCATAGGGCTGGCCAGGACACTCACCAGTTTGAGAAGATTGCTGAGGAAGTGTGGATTTTTAATCTGGAATATACATTTTTGTTGTTGGTGTTGTCTTTTTTAGGGCCACACTTGGGGCATATGGAGGTTCCCAGGCCAGGGGTCAAATCGCCACAGTCACAGCAACACGGGATCCAAGCCGAGTGTGTGACCCACACCACAGCTCACGGCAACGCTGTGAGGGGCCAGGGACCAAACCTGCGTCCTCATGGATGCTAGTTAACCACTGAGCCATGACAGGAACTCCTGGAACATACATAGGTTTTACCAACTTTTTTCATTGTGTTCATAGGAAGTCGTAGCTGGTCTCCACCACTCAGCCTACGTTGCTTATCCTGAATTAATTGTGAGATTCTGAAGCCATAGGTAGCTGTCATACAAGTGAGATTCCGTATAATTTGAAGGAATCATCACATCTCCTTGTTCCAGGTTTGTAGTTTCCACATATTACTCAAGAGTTCTTTTTTTGGTTGAGGAGTCGTATGGACTACTCAAGGTTTTTTTTCAGATACCGGATTTCATGCTGTCATTTAGGAAGTGGCTCTACCAGAACAGGCAGGGGAAAAAAAAAAGCGCCTAGTGGTTGATTGATTACAAAATAAAAACAGAGCTGTGAATTTACTACATCCATTTAAAATAAGTAACATACGAAATATGAATTCTGGCATAGAGAGCAAATGTGAAAATCAAATTCAGTGTGATCTTGGAGTGTCAGCCGTGTGTGATGGCTTGAAGTGAGATTTTAGTTCTCTGTTTGGGAATTGAACCTGGGCTGCCTGAGTGAAAATGAGGAATCCTAACTGCTAGACCACCAGGTGCTAGTGTCTAGAAGTAGAGTCCTGGCTCTTGACTTTGAAAAAAAGAATTTTTCAAAGAGACCAAGGTTGTAAAACAGGCATAGAGCTTATTGGAAGGACAGCATGTGTGGGTGTCCTCGCCAACGAGGAACACACTAAAAGTGTGGTTTAAATCTTTTATTTTATTTTATTTTATTTTTTTGGATTCAAGTTTATAATTATTTTCTGCTGTGCAGCATGGGGACCAAGTTACACATACATGTATACATAATTTTTCCTCCCATTGTTGTGTTGCGATGTAAGTATCTAGACATAGTTCTCAGTGCTACACAGCAGGTCTCATTGTAAATCCATTCCAAGAGCCATAGTTTTCATCCGTTAACCCCAAGCTCCCGATCCCTCCCACTCCCTCCCTCTGCCCCGGGTAGCCACAAGTCTATTCTGCAAGTCCATGATTTTCTTTTCTGTGGAAAGGTTCATTTGTGCTGTATATTAGATTGCAGTTATAAGTGATATCATATGGTATGTCTTTCTCTTTCTGACTTCACTCAGGATGAGAGTCTCTAGTTCCATTCATGTTGCTGCAAATAGCATTATGTCATTCTTTTTTATGGCTGAGTAGTATTCCATTGTGTATATATACCACATCTTCCGAATCCAATCATCTGTTGATGGACATCTGGGTTATTTCCATGTCTTGGCTGTTGTGAATAGAGCTGCAATGAACAAATGGGTGCATGTATCTTTCTTAAGGACAGTTTTGTCCAGATAGATGCCCAAGAGTGGGATTGCTGGGTCATATGGTAGTTCTATGTATAGATTTCTAAGGTACTTCTAAACTGTTCTCCATAGTGGCTGTACCAGCTTACATTCCCACCAACAGTGCAGGCTGGTTCCCTTTTCTCCACACCCCCTCTAGCACTTGTTATTTTTGAATTATTAATGATGGCCATTCTGACTGGTGTGAGGTGGTATCTCATGGTAGTTTTGATTTGCATTTCTCTAATAATCAGGGATGTTGAGCATTTTTTCATGTGTTTGTTGGCCATCCGTATATCTTCCTTGGAGAACAGTCTCCTCAGGTCTTTGGCCCATTTTTCCATTGGGTGGTTGGCTTTTTTGCTGTTGATAAATCTTTTATCCGGGGCCAGTTTTTCCAGGTCTTTGCTTCTGCTGGCCAGTCATCTTGCTTCATTCCCAGATCTGATCTGACTTTAAGGCCCTCCCCGATATGTGTGTGCATCATTTAGCAAAGTGGATTCCAGTGTGGCGGGTCTCTGGGGTGTTGATAGGACATATTGTGGGTTAGTACCTCCCCTTTTTGACCTCCCCCCCCCGGAACTTTTCCGTGCATGTACAGTCAGGGAGGTCTCCTTGACCTTGAAAATAAAAGATGGGGTCATTTTACCTCTTTACTCCAGCAGAGCTTAGCTCCTCTCTGCTTCTGCCATTAACTTTCTCTCTGAAATGTCAGGGGAGGCAAGCTCCAATTTGCTCAGCCAGACAAACTCCAGGTGTTTAGTCCAGGGGCCCATCTACTTCCTACTTCATATGGATTGAATTTATAAGTTTTGTCGCTCAAACTTGCACAGGCTAATATTCCGCAAAACACAATTGCAGCAGAGACAACATAATCCTCTTTTCATTCCTCCAAAGAGCCCAAAATAAACATTGGTATAAAGCGTTACAGTTCAACACAAATGTTATTTCTAGAAAAAGCTGCATAGGTTCAAACCACAGCAGGGTGCAACATCTTAAGTCATTAAAGCAGCAGCAGCAGCAGCAGCAACAAAAACACACCAGAATCACTGTTTGTATGCATCCCCAAATAAGAAATACTGATCAAATTTCAGGAATTCAATGCCCGGACTGATAAACGGTGTCAATTGTTGGGAAAACTTTTTGATGGCATATTTAAGATCATCCAAAAACCGAAACAGAGTAACTGTGGTTCAGGCATCCAAATGGAGCTGGGCAGCCATTGTGGATATGGCTTCAGACGTGTTCCTGCATCACTGAGAACTTGAGTTTTCTGAACTGTATAAAACTTAAGGACACTATCAGCCATTTTCAGAACAGCATTTGCTAGCAGCTACTAGCTGCAACTTTAGTGCCAAAGCCCAGGCTCTTCGTCCCCCAACAAAAGCTGTGTAATTATCTTAATCCCCAATCAGTCCTTGCTTAACAAGAACTCGTACTGCTAAGCTCCAATCCTAGTTCTTGACAATCGGTGTGTGTAACCTTGTGAGGTTTTTTGTGTCTGTCTTTGCCCCTTATAAGCCTCCCCCATTTTGTAATCTGGTGGAACACAATTCTAGTGCTCTTTGAATCATGTCTCTTGGGCTGCAGTCCTAACGACGTCCTTTTGATTTCGATCGGATCTCTTTTTCTCAGAGTTTGGGGAACATTGACTTCAACTTAAATGTCTGTTACCATCTCACGTTTTTTGGAGTGGTAAATTTATGTAAAGTAGGTAAATTCTTCACATAATTTGCTATTAAGTATGCTGATTTTTAATAGAGCTAAACAAGGAGCTGAGAATAAGGTAAAATGAAAACCTGACAAGTTGTAGCTGCACAAGGCATAGAATGATACTACATCTGCTTGGCCTTCTTATCTCAATTAAACACATGAACTAATGTTGGAGGATTCTCATACAGAGAGACGGGACTCTGAGGCTATTTGCCAGGAATCAGTGTTTATTCATGCCGGCACTGGCTCAGTGGATTCATATCCAAAGGCTGAACCCCAACACGCAGCGGGGTGCTGTCTTATCTATTCTGTTATTTTTTTCTTTTACACTTTGGTCCCTTTGTCCCCCTTATAAGGTAACATATGTTCTGTAAGGTCTGGTTGGATGGTCTGTGTTACAAAGTTGCACATGGATACTGATTGTCTTGCTGCCACAGAGTTATGGACACACACACAGATGCTGGTTATGCCACGCTGCCTTCCCTTTGTTCTGGGAGGGCCCTACCACGCTAACAGATGAGGCATCTGCTGGTTTAGTATGCTAACTCTCTTGGATTTGCTAACATTTATACAACAATCAACAGGTATACATAAAATCCTAAGGAAAAGAGAATCGCTTAAAAATCAACATTAGGGAGTTCCCTCATGTCTCAGTGGGGTTAAGAATCTGGTGTTGTCACTGCCGTGGTGTGTCACTGTTGGTACAGCTGTGGTTCGGGTTCGATCCCTGGCCCAGGAACTTCCGAATGCTGTGGGCCCTGCCAAAAAAAATCAGTTTTTTAATTTTAAAAATAAAAATCACTATCAGAAACAAAGCAGTTTTCAAAATAAAAGGTTGTCTTTTGCTGTGAAGAAACATAAAATGGGATAGATTTTACAAAGAACTGAATGAAGCCTTGTCCACAGTTTAATTACTCTTCCCTGTAGCTGCTTTTCCAAGGAAGTGTACGATAACAAAGGGTGATGGAAATGTTTGCTGTGATCTTTTTCTTTTCTAAAAGAAGGAATACAGAAGATACCATCAAAATCTCCTTCAGCCCCTTAGACTGCCAAGACCTCTTTGCATTTTCCCTGCCAGTTTCTTGTGCCACCAGCTGAGTCCCATTCAGTCCAGCATCATCGCTACCCTCTGACGTGTTCTCACTTCGGTCACCCCATCATGAATGTGGATGCATGCATCTTCATCATTTCTTGAGACTCCTCTGTTGTCATGGTAACAGGAGGTGATGCCCGTGCAGGTTTGGACACTGCTCCATATTTTTCTGTTGGGAGAGAAGCAGTGGTGTAATTGGTTCTCCAACTTCTGAGTTTTTACCCGAGAGTTCGTCTGTTGTGTTTTGATCATTTCCTGTTTGACAGAGCATAGTGTCAGCCTGATGTTAACCATCTGGAATTTCAACCTCCGGCATATTCACTGGTTTTGTTCAGAGGATAAAAATACCATATGCACGGGCAGCAAAACCAGCTAGACTCTTATCTGCCCCTGCTGCTTCTACTTTCTGAAGGGGAGCCTATTTCCTTCCCTTTGGAGAGTAATTTTTGGGTTTTTGACTCCTTTTAAGTTTTCCTTTGGCAGCAGTGGTGTTGGTGGTAAGAGATCCTTTGCACCTGCACGTCCCCTTCGATTAACTCTGCATGTCAGCTTTTTCCTCTTGATTATCTTTTTGGGAAGGAGACTTTTGGGAATAGGCCCCATGTGGAGAAGAAGATCAATGGGAGAAGTTGGTTTCACCCTAGCAGGCCCCTCCCATCAGCAGTCTTGTTGCTTTTATTTTATTTTTTTTGTCCAAGTTGTATATTCCTTATTGTAGAAAAATTATATATAATAAAAATTAGCTATAGAGTTCTTTGCATGTTCACTTAGGAACATTAGCTAGTACACGATGCAGTTGTGTGCGTTTATCTCAAATGTCTAGAGGTATCTTCTCCCTCTAAGTCAATATATGAGGTCTGTACTGCTCTTACAGATATTTATGCTCAAATCTTTATTTTTTATTTTTATTTTTTTTGTCATTTCTTGGGCTGCTCCCATGGCATATGGAGGTTCCCAAGCTAGGGGTCTAACTGGAGCCGTAGCCACCAGCCTACACCAGAGCCACAGCAACGCGGGATCCGAGCCGCATCTGTGACCTACACCACAGCTCACGGCAACCCCAGATCGTCAACCCACTGAGCAAGGGCAGGGATCGAACCCGCAACCTCATGGTTCCTAGTCGGGTTCGTTAACCACTGCGCCACGACGGGAACTCCCCTTTATTTTTTAAAATAAACACAGAACACAGTTTTTCAACAGTAAAAATAAGGCTGATTTAGCTTTATATGACTTTAAAATTTTTTGGTGCATTAAAATTTTATTGAGACTTGTTTTAGGGCCTGTGTATGGTCTGACTTGAATCTTTTACTCAAGAAGAATGCATACTCTGCAGTTGTTGAATTTAGTATATTATATGTGACAATTAGGGGAAGTTGGTGGAGATGCCGTTCCAGCCTTTTACATACACACTGATTTTTGTGTTTCCTTATTCTATCAATTACTGAGAGATAGTTGTCAAAGTCCCCAACTACCATTGTGGTTTTGCCTGTATCTTCCTTTAGTCCTACTAATTTTATTTATTATTTTATTATTTTTTATTTTATTTTATTTTTAAAATATATTTTATTTTATTTATTTTATTTGTTTATTTTTATTTCTCTTATTTCTTTTATCATCTTTTTGTCTTTTCTAAGGCCGTACCCGTGGCATATGGAGGTTCCCAGGCTAGGGGTCTAATCGGAGCCGCAGCCACCGGCCTACGCCAGAGCCACAGCAACACCAGATCCAAGCCGTGTCTGTGACCTACACTGTAGCTTGTGGCAATGCTCGATCCCTAACCCACTCATCAAGGCCAGGGATCAAACCTGCATCCTCATAAAGACAATGTTGGGTCTGAGCCAACTCCCAATTTTTGTTTTATGTGTTTTGAAACTCTGTTTTTTTTTAAATTTAATTTTTATTTTATATTGTGTTATAGCTGATTTACAATGTTGTGTTAGTTTCAGATGTATAGAAAAGTGATTCGGTTATATACATATAATCTCCATTCTTTTTTGGATTTTTTTTTCCCATATAGGTTATTGCAGGATATTGAGTAGAATTCCCTGTGCTATACAGTAGGTCCTTGTTGGTTACCTATTTTATGTAGAGTAGTGTGAATATGTTAATCTCAAACTCATAATTTATCTCCCTGCACCTTTCGCTTTGGTTACCATAAGTTTTTTTTTTTTTTTGCCTTTTCTAGGGCCACTCCTGCGGCATATGGAGGTTCCCAAGCTAGGGGTCTCATCGGAGCTGTAGCTGCTGGCCTACACCAGAACCACAGCCACGCAGGATCCGAGCCGTGTCTGCAACCTACACCCCAGCTCATGGCAACGCCGGATCCCCAACCCACTGAGCAAGGCCAGGGATCGAATCACAACCTCATGATTCCTAGTCAGATTCGTTAACCACTGAGCCACGATGGGAACTCCTGTGACTCTATTTTGTAAAGACATTCATGTGTATCTTTTTTTTTTTTAGATTCCACATATAAGTGATATTATATGATGTTTATCTTTCTCTGATTGACTTCATTTAGTATGAAAATCTCTAGGTCCATCCATGTTACTGCAGATGGTATTATTTCATTCTTTTTTTTTTTTATAGCTGAGTAATATTCTATCGTATATATGTACCACATCTTCTTGATCTGTTGCTCTCTTGCTTCCGTGTCTTGACTGTTGTAACTAGTACTGTGATGAATATTGGGGTGCACGTATCTTTTCAAATTATGGCTTTCTCTGAATCTATGCCCAGGATCTGGATTGTGATATCATTGCTGATAGTTCTATTTTTATTTTATTTATTTTTTTGTCTTTTTAGGGCCACACCTGGGGCATATGGAAGTTCCCAGGCTAGGGGTGGAATCAGAGCTACAGCTGCTGACCTACGTCACAGCCACAGCGACTCGGGATCCAAGCAATGTCTGTGACCTATACCACAGCTCACAGCAATGCTGTATCCTTAACCCACTGAGCAAGCCCAGGGATTGAACCCACATCCTCATAGATACTAGGCAGGTTCTTTACTGCTGAGCCACAAAGGGAACTCCCTCTATTTTTAGGTTTTTGTTTTGTTGTTGTTGTTGTTGTTGTTTTGTTGTTGTTGTTGTTTTTTGTCTTTTTAGGGCTGCACCTGCGCCATATGGAGGCTCCCAGGCTAGGGGTCCAATCGGAGCTGTAGCCACCAGCCTACACCACAGCCACAGCAACACTGGATCTGAGCCACGTCTCTGACCTGCACCACATCTCACGGCAATGCTGGATCCTTAATCCACTGAGTGAGGCCAGGGATCCAGCCCGCAACCTCATGATTCCTAGTTGGATTTGTTTCTGCTGCGCCGAGACAGGAACTCCTATTTTTAGTTTTTTAAGAAACTTCCATAGTGTTTTCCATAGTGATTGTGCCAATTTACATCCTGACCAACAGGGTAGGAGGGGTCCCTTTTCTACACACTCACTGTAGCATTTATTGTTTGTAGACTTTTTTTTTTTTTTTTGGCTGCACCCATGACATGTGGAAGTTCCTGGGCCACGGATTGAACCTGCGCCACAGCAGTGATCCAAGCCACTGCAATAACAACACTGGATCCTTAACCTGCTGTGCCACAGGAGAACTTCTGTTTATAGACTAATGATGGCCATTCTGACCCATGTGAGGCGATGCATCATTGTAGTTTTGATGTGCATTTCTCTAATAATTAGCAATGTGTTTTTTGATCTTCTGCATGTCTTCTTTGGAAATGTGTCTATTTACATCTCAATTTTTTATTGGATTGCTTGTTTTTTGATATTGAGCTATATGAACTGTTTGGTTATCTTGGAAATTAATTCCTTGTCAGTTGCTTTGTTCGCAAATATTTTCTCCTTTTCTGTGGGTTATCTTTTCATTTTGTTTAGGTTCCTTTGCTGTGCAAAAGCTTGTAAGTTTAATTAGGCTCTGTTTATTTATTTTTGTTTTTATTTTCATTACTCTAGGAGATGGGTCCAAAAAAATATTGCTGTGATTTATGTCAAAGAGTGTTCTGCCTAAAGTTTTCCTCCAAGTGTTTTATAGTATCTGCTCTTAAATTTAGGTCTTTAAAATCCATTTTGAGATTATTTTTGTGTATGGTGTTAGAGAATGTTCTAATTTCGTTCTTTTATGTGAAGCTGTCCAGTTTTCCCAGCACCTGTTATAGAAGAGACTGTCTTTTCTCCATTGTATATTCTTAGCTCCTTTGTTGTAGATTAATTGACCTTAGGTGTGTGGGGATTTTTTGGGAGGGGGCTTTCTATCCTCTTCCATTGAATTATATTTCTGTTTTTGTGCCAGTACCATAGTGTTTTGGTTACTATAGCTTTGTAGTATAGTCTGAAACCAGGGAGCTTGATTCTTCTAGCTCCATTTTTCTTTCTTAGGATTGCTTTGGCTGTTTGGGGGTCTTTCGTGTTTCCATACAAATGTAAAAATTTTTTGTTCTAGTTCTGTGAAAAATTATCTTGTTAATTTGACAGGGATTGCATTGAATCTGTAGATTGCCTTGGGCAATATAGTCATTTTGACAATATTGATTCTTCCAGCCCAAGAACATGGTGTATCTTTCCATCTGTTTGTATCGTCTTAGATTTCTTTCATCAGCATCTTACAGTTTTCAGAGTACAGGTCTTTTGCCTCCTTAGGTAGGTTTATTCCTAGGTTTTTATTTTTTTTGATGAAGTGGTAAATGGAGTTACTTCCTTAATTTCTTTTTCTGATCTTTCATTGTTAGTGTCTAGAAATGCAATAGATTTCTGTGTGTTAATTTTGTATCCTGCAGCCTTACAAAATTCATTGATGAGCTCTAATAGTTTTATTTTTATTATTTATTTAAAATTCCCAGGCCAGGGATCGAACCCATGCCACAGCAGTGGCCTGGCCACTGCAGCGACAGTCACATCCTTAACCCTCTGTGCCACAAGAGTACTCCACTAGTTTTCTTTTTAAAAATTGATTTACAGTTCAGAGTTTTTATTATTGTACTTTTTTTCATACAGTTATGTTTTTTATTCTCCTTTACTTTGCTATCATCCTTTGACACTTGGTGACTATTTTTGAATTGGCTTTATACCTTCTTTCTATTTTTTGTCCCAGTTCTTCATCATTCACAGGATTTTTTGAGGAATGGGCTTCAGCTTATATTTTCCTGTAGCTTTTCTTGGTTTCATAAGATTTTTCTGAATAATTGCCTGTATGAACACCCATCTCTTTAGTCTCTGCTGTTTTTTTTCAATACTACAAGCTTTTTTCTCTTTGAAAACATTATCTTTTTTCTCTACTTTCAGTCTATTACTGATTTTTAAAATATATTTGTATTTAGCAACCTTGATAGGCTCTTTTACTAATTCTAATTATTTGCGATCCTCGGATTTTCTGTGTAGACAATTGTTTCCCTGCTTATAACAAGTTTTGTTTCTTCTGTTTCAATTCTTGCACACTTATTTTTTTCTTATCTCACTACCTTCCTATGCCCTTTGCCCTTCATCACAGTGTTCAAAAGGGACAGTGGTGTTACTAAGTCCAAGCATGTACTGCTTGCTGCATGACAGGCCAATAAATCAAGAGATAAAGTGCTGGGTCAAGGAGTAGTAACTTTATTCAGAAAGCCAGCAGACCAAGAACATGGTGGACTAGCGTCCCAAAGAATTATCCTATCCGAGTTAAAATTCAGGCCCCTTTTATACTTAAAGGCGAGGGGGTCAAGCCTGAGAGAACCTTAAGAAAGGGCTACCATTTATATTTCAGGCTATAGGGAACATTCCTTTACAAAAGTGTACAGCCAGCATGACTAAGCACAGGCAACAGAACACAAAGGTTAGAGATAAAGGGATAGATCCAGTATGGAATCAGGTTTGTTCTTCTCTGTTACAGTGATAGTGAGCATCTTGTCTAGTTTCTCACTTTATCAATTGGTATGATACTTGCTATAAATATTTAGTAATTTACCCATCAGGTTAAAGAAGTTACCATATATACCTAACTTACTGAGAACTTTTTTTCATGATATGAATTAAAAATTTTCTTAATCTAGTATGACATAGTTCCTACTATATCATGATATATTATTATTATTTTAGTCTTTTTTTTTTTTTAGGGCCACACCCACAGTATATGGAGGTTCCCAGGCTAGGAGTTGAATCAGAGCTATAGCTGCTGGCCTACACCACAGCCACAGCAACACCAGATCCGAGCCACATCTGCGACCTGCACCATAGCTCACAGCAACACTGGATTCTTAACCCATGGAGCGAGGCCAGGGATCGAATCTGCCTCCTCACGGATGCTAGTCAGATTTGTTTCCACTGAGCCACGACGGGAACTCCGTGATATACTTTTTTTGGTGCACATTGTTAGACTTGGCTTCTTAGTCATTTCAGGTTTTTACATCTGTGTTTACAATGTACTATACAAGTAGTTTCACCTGTTTTTACGCCACGTAGACCATGTGTGTGACTTCCTTTGCTCAAGATTTATGATTCAGATTCGCTTATGTTGTAGTCTGTAGCCATCCTGTAGTTTGTTCATTTTTATTGTTAAATAGTGTTAAAGATAAACAAAGCCAGACACTAGTTGCAGTGGTGAGGACAGAGTTGAAGCGGTAGTAGACTGTTGCAACACGGCAGAGAGCTCCACTTCGGTTTGCACACCGGCGGCGATGGGGGCCTTTTAAAGGGAGAGTGGGGGAGGGGGGGGGTGAGGCTCAGAGTCAGGGAAGTAAAAACCTACCAAGAGGGGATGGGAGTTGGACCGTGTAAAACCCAAGGCGGGTTGCTAACTGGTGCTTATCCAAGTGAGGCTCTTAGCCTCCACAGAGGCTGGGAGACAGGGGCCTACCTTCAGGTGTCAGCCGGAACACACAGTCGGTTCTTGGGCAGCCTTGAGTTATCTTAGGCGGGCACTTTAAAGGGGTGGAGTCAGGCCTAGGGACGTGGTCTTGAGCCGTTTCTAAAGATGTCTTGTAATCCCCACGTCTTCGGATAAAGAGATCTTCAGATGGGACGTTTCCTTCCCCCATTGATTGATAAGTTCTTTATAAGTTCTGGATACAAGATTTTGTTCGTTGTTTGTACTAGAGATCATTTCTCTCAGTCTCTGGCTTTGCCCTTTTACTTTCTGAACGTTGAATTTCAATGGAAAGAGAAGTTCTTAATTTTAATAGGATTAGACTTATCAATGTTTTCTTTGGTGGTTAGTGCTTTCTTACGTCTTTTTCTAAAAAATAGGTTTTAGGAGTTCCCATTGTGGTTCAGTGGGTTAAGGACCCGACTAGTATCCTTGAGGATGCAGGTTCAATCCCTGGCCTTGCTCAGTGGGTTAAGGCTCCCATGTTGCCGCCGGCTGCAAGCTGCAGTGTAGGTTTCAGCTGCAGCTCAGATCATCCAGTGTTGCTGTGGCTGTAGGCCAGTGGCTATGACTCTGATTCTGCTCCTAGCCTGGGAACCTCTATAGACCTCAGGTGTGGCTGTGAGAAGAAAAAAACAAACACAAAACAGACTTTATTTTTTAGAGAAGTTTTAGGTTCACAGTAAAATTGACCATAAAATACGGAGAGTTGCTGTACAGCCCCTGACCCCGAATTGGTACAGCCCCTCCCACCCCATCTATCAGCATCCCATCCTAGAAAGCCTGTTTGTTACCTTTGGTGAACCTACACTGGTAAACATCATTATCCCCCAAAGCCCGCAGTTTGCATTAGGGTCCATGTACATTCTCTGAGTTTTGACAAATACATAAGGACATGTGTCTATCATTATAATATCATACAGAATACTTTCCCTGACCTAAAAATCCTGTACGCTCTGCTTATCCACCCTTCCTGGCCACTAACCCCTGGCAGCCACGGATCTTTTTACTACTCTCTGCATTGTTTTGTCTTTTCTAGAATGTCATATAGTGGGAACCACACAACATGAAGGCTTTTCAGATTGGCTTCTGTCACTTATATCGCTTATGTCGCTTAACTCTCCTCCTCCATATCTTTTCATGACTTGGTAGGACTTGATAGCTCGCTCTCTCTCTCTCTTTTTTTTTTTCTTTGGTCTCACTAAATTCCATTGTTTGGATATACCATGGTTTATTTATCCATTCACCTCCTTAGGGACATCTTGGCTGCTTTCAAGTCTTGGCACTTATGAAAAAGCTGTTATAAGCATCTGTGGTCATTCATTTTCTTTTTTAAGAACTAAATCAATTAGTATTTTTATGGGTGCACCCACGGCATATGGAAGTTCCTGGGCCAGGGAATGAATCGGAGCCACAGCTACAACCTGTCCTGCAGCTGTGGCAACGCCAGCTCCTTTAACCCCCTGTGCCACAGTGGGAACGGCTCTTCGTTTTCAACTCATTTGGGTAAATACCAGGAGCACAATTGCAGTTGCTGTTAAGAGCATATGCAGTTTTATTAGAAATGTCCAAACTGTCTTCCCAAGCGGCTGTACCATTTTGCATTTCCATCGTGAACAAACGACAGGTCACGTGGCTCCACGTCCTCGCCACCAGCATTTGACGTGGTCTCTGTCTTGGAGTTTTGCCACGCAAACAGCTGTGCAGTGGTAACTTGTTTCCATCTGTATTTCCTTGATGACATGTGACGTGGAGCATCTTCTCATATGCTGATTTGCCATCCATAGATCTTTTCTCAACTTCGTTAAGTTTTATTTGTAGTTGTACAATGACCGTCACATCCCAATTTTATAGCATTGCCATCTGTATCTCTTCGATGTGGTATGTGTATATCTTTTGCCCATTTTAAAATTGGATTGGAGTTCCCTGGTGGCACAGCAGGTTCAGGATCCAGTGTTGTTGCTGCTGCAGTGGCTTGGGTTGCTATGCAGGTTCACTCCCTGGCCCGGGAACTTCCACATGCAGGGGGTACAGCCAAAAAAAAATTTGGATTTTTTTTTTTCTTGTTGAATTTTAAGAATTCTTTGTGTAATTTGGATAACGGTCCTTAAGACTTATGCGTAACAGTCCTTTTTAGGATTGATATTCCATGTTCTTCCCGACTTTGAGGACATCAATACTATACCTTCTGACCCAGCAGGAGCGTAAAAACCTCAATTCCTAGGTTCTAGTCTAGATTTGGGTCTAAAATTCAGGAGGGTATTTTTATGCGGCCATTCTGGCTTTGATTTCTCCTTTCCCTGCTTCTTTGGACCTCAGAGAGAACGCCCCCAAATCATAGATGCAGAGTCTCGCTATTGCTTAAGAGGATGTGTGGGTGTGGGTATGCTGGGGCAAGGGAGTTGCGTGGCAGCCTAGGACAGGACAGCTTGAATTTTAAACTGACTGCAACTGTGGCTGAACTGCCAAACAAAGATACGCTAAGTTGTTGCTGTAAGGACTCTGGGTGGTTTGGTCATGTGTTCCTTTGCAAAATACTTTTCTTTTCCAGACGTGCGGACCAAACGGGAGTATGATGAAAGCCACGTGATGACAGCCCTTCTCGTGAAGAAGGTATATGGGCAAAGTCAGGGTCTGGGGCAGACTCGCTACCTCACCGGAACGTGGGAAGAACGGGCGGTTTTATCCGACGTCCAGGAGGCGGCACCGACGACTGGATACTGTGGGCAGCAGAGGCAGGATCGCCCCTACGCACCCATAAAGAGGGTCTCCTCCACTGCCACACACTTCCTGAGGTGCCCCCCACCTACCCCAGTCATGGTGAACAGCTTTCTTGAGCAAATCACACTGATTTAATTCCCTGACTGCCAGGCAGTGTTCCAGACCCAGGGATACAGTAGAATACAAGCTGATCTTAATTCCTTGTTCCTGCATCTCGGAGCTTCTGTGGGGCTCAGGGGACAGACAGCTGCAGAGTGAGTAGAAGCCTGCTGTGAGGGCCCCATGGGGAGTCTTCTTCCTCTTTGGGCCCCTCTGACCCCTGCAGCCCTGACCACACTCTCTGCTCTTGGCTTCCAAGTTCTCCTTGGCTCCCCTGGTTTCTTCTCTGGGTTCGGCTTCCTGTTCTCCTGCTGGCGCCTGCTGAGAACCGCTCCTCTGCTCTGGTGTATCTGACCGTCAGTGCGCTTTCTTGCTCAGAGATTGCCCCACGCTTACGGGTTTGGTTTTCCATATGCCGTTGCCCGTCTCATCAGTTTTACTTCCAAAATTTTGTCCCCCAAACTCCCCAGTTCCCAGGGCTGTGTGCTCCTCCTGGGGTGCCTCCCCACATAGCACCGGCCGGAGTGGCCCCCTGCCCCGGGGTGTGTCTGGGGTAAGCTTGCCGGGACCCTGCCCTTGCCCTGCCCTAGTGCCTCTTTGTCGTCTGCTTTTCTCCTCCCTGGATTTTCAGTTTTCCAGCTCACACTCTTGCTCTTTGTCTCCATTTCAGGCCTTTCGTGCGTATTCAGAGCCCCGAGTGATGTTAGACCTTCAGTTTCTGACTCGCTCCTCTCATCCGCATGTTCCTTTGATTCTGGCAGCACCCCCAGCTCTGGCAAGGAGGTATTCTCCTGGCTTCAGCCCCTCAGAACCTATCAGCCAGGCTGACACCTCAGGCCTCCCGTCCCCTCCTTTCTGGCCAGCGGACTACAGGCCTCGGGGAAGCCCAGCCCCAGCAGGACACACAGCCCTCAAGTCAGGGTTCACAGCCCTCAAGGATCTGGGTCCGGCCTGCTTCCACTCTCCCTGGACGCCACGACCTTGCCCTGCCCCGTGTCCTGGGTTCTAAGACGTGCATATAGCCTCATGTTTTAACTCTTGTAAAGTTGGAATATATCTGACAATTGATCTGCCCCTTAAAGTGACAGTCCCTGCCCCACCACCCAAAGTGAATGTGGTCAGCATCTTTTCTGCTGGGAACCCCCTCTCTTCAGAGGGGAATGCCTCCTCTCTCTGCTCACACCATGGGGTCTACTGGTTCTTCCCCAGAAGAGGATCCAGACCCATGGGATAGGCCTGGGAAGCAAATAACAAGTCAGAATTAGATTTCGAGAAAGTGGCTCTTTCTCTTCTGCTGGTGGAGTTTGGAGGATGGGACTCTGATCATCGCTGGTGGCTGTGACTCAGGCTTCAGGACAAAGTGGTCTGAGAAGGCGAAGCCAGCGTGCAGGGAACACAGAAGGAGCAGCACCCGGGAGGGAGGCCTGGGTGCTAGAGTTCAGGTCTTCCCAGGGCTGGTTGCTCCCTCCCTGCTTGAACTCTTGTTATGTGGCAGCACATTCCTTCTGTGGATGCTCCTGGTCACGGCCGCTGTGAAATTGGTGGTGCATCTTACACAACCAGTGTTCTCTTACAGTGTAGGAAATGACAGCGTGTGTGGTCCCCAGGACACACTGCTGTCTGGGACCCAGGAACAAAGAATGCTTTGTTCTCCATTGTATCCTGGGTGCTCAGTCTGGTCCCTGGCCTCTGGTGGGTGCTCCGTAACTATTTGTTGACTAAACAATGAATGACTGATACCTATTCCTTCTGCCTGCCTCACTCCCCCAGCCTCTGTCCATCTGGCGAATTTCTGCCTGCTCTCATGGTCTCGTCCCAAATGCCCCCTCCCCCACGCGGCCCTTCCGAGACCTCCGGGCCAACCCAGGCCTTTCATGTCTCTTTTTTCCCTTTGTTTTGAATCTCTGTGTGCCAGAGCCTAGGCCAGTGTACGTGCAAGGGGAGCCCTCGAGGAACGACTGGAGAACGGGTGTCCAGCCCCGGCTCTCCCACCTGCTCAGGCCTCTGGGGCTGATCCCACTTTGCCCTTTTGCTCACGTTCTTCTGCACATCCAGGCCTCTCGGCTCACTATCACCCAGTGACATCCTGCTCACCCTCTGAGCACCCGCTGCCTGCCAGTTCCTTCAGACAGATAGGATTTCTCTCCCCATGGGCCTGGGGAATGTCCCTGGCCTGTACCCCCATAGACCTTACCTCTCTGCCTTGAAGCGCAGTAGGTGTGCACTTGTCCTGTCCCACCCGAAGGCCCCCTGTCAGGGCCTCTGTGACAGCCAACTCAGACCACAAGGGACAGAGTCAGGTTCAGGGTCTCCCGAGTAGCAGGGGTTTTCGGGAAGCGTGGAAAACTAGAGAAGACTCACCTCTGAGTGTCCCTTTGGGGTCCAGGGCCATCGTGGGGCTGGGAGAGGCCTTCACATTCTTGGCAGATGGCGGCTGCTGTTCCTGCCCTGGTGGCCCACCAGAATGATGACTCGGCCACTCCCCAGCTCCTCCTCTTGACCTGTGGCTCTTGTTTGCTCAGGCCATCATCTTACTATTATTATTATTATCTTTTTTAGGGCTGTACTCACAGCATATTGATGCTCCCAAGGTAGGGGTCAAATCAGAGCTAGAGCCAGCTGCCAGCCTACGCTGCGGCCACAGCAATGTGGGATCTGAGCCACTCCTGTGACCTACACCATAGCTCACGGCAACCCTGGATCCTTAACCCACTGAGTGAGGCCAGGAATCGAATCCACATCCTCATGGATACTAGTTGGATTTTTAGCCCACTGAGCCACAACGGGAACTCCCCAGTCCTTCTTTTAACCATATTTATGTCCTACTGGGTGCCAGGCACTGTTTGAGAAGCTCGGGATACATCAGTGGCTGTAAATGGACAAAAGTTCCTGCTGTCACTGAGCTTCCATTTGAGTGGACCCTCTGCCTCATCACCCCTGCTCACTTAGGACTTCTGTGTGTTCCAGCCTTCTGCTTACTGCCCTTTATATGGCCGATTTTGGATGCGGTCCCCATCACCAACACTCTTCCCCAGAAAGAGGATGTAGTTTTTAGTTCAGGTGGCCACGACGGCTCTCAGAGCACTGGTGCCAGGGCACCTCACAGCCCTGCTGCCAGCAGACCACTGCTCTTTGTTCAGACACTTATCTCTGGTCCAGTCAGCTGTGCGGCTCTCCCCAGGAGGGGATACGGGTGTGGAAGATCCTTGGAATTTAGCAGACTCTCTGGTCCCCTGGCAGTGCTTCCATGGCTGTGTGTAGTCAAGGAAACAGGCAGCATCGTACCCCCAGCTCCTCCCGGTGCTGGGGTACAGGGAGCAGGGACTCAGCTGAGCCCACCTGCCAACAGGCTTCTCTCATTTCTTTAGCGAGCAGATGAATATCTTATCCCGGAGTCTGTGGATCTGGAGTGCGTGAAATACTGTGTGGTCTATGATAACAACACCAGCTCGCTGGAGATAATCTTGAAAAACAACAGTGATGATGACAACACTGACGATGACAACGGAGGTAGGTTTTGCCAGTAGCAGCAAGAACACAAGTTAGTGAGCACTTTCACCACATGCCAGGAACTCCCCCTGGTCCTCCTCCTGCCAACCACAGAACAACCCTATGAGCCTGGCAGTGTCAAGAACTGGGAAGGGTCTGGCCTTTTTCCTTCCTTGCCAGCTGATGAGTGAGCCCGCCGTGGTTCCATGGATGCTGGCAAAAGACGTGGGGCTCCTGAGTCAGAGACAAACAGAGGCTTTTTGTTGATTTCTCAGAGCAGTAAAAGTAGCCTGTATGCAGTGGGCGGTATTATCGGAGAACTCGGCGCTTAGGGGGCCTGAATCTTGGTTCGCAAAAGGGCACAAGGCCTTACTGTGGGGAGAAACTGTGTCTCTCGTCCAACGCTGTTGGTTATGCGAGCTCCTGGAAAAGCCGGTGCCTTTGTTCAGAGGATGTGTAGAAGCATGAAAGGCTGGGAGGCCTGTTTCCTGAGAGGTCGCACCCCCATTTCAAGATGAGACTGGGGTCCAGGAAGGTGAAGTGACTCAACTCATCCCCCAGGTGCGGGACCTTGGGTATCTGTTGCTGTGTAACCAATTATCCCAAAACTCGAATACCAGAAACATGAATTATCTCTGGTTTCTGTGGGATTCAAGAGCAGCTTTGTTGGACAGTCCTCGTACAGTGTCTGTCCACGTTGTCCTGTGAAGATGTGACTGGGCCAGGATGGTCCCTCCGAGATGAGTCACTCACATGGCAACAGCCAGAAGTCCTCAGATCCTTGTCGCCTGGACCAGCTGCTCAGACGGTCTCACGACAGGGGAGCTGGTTTCCTCCAGAGCGAGTGATCTGAGAAAGAGAGCAGGAAAGCCATGGGCCATTTTTTTTTTTTTTTTTTTAGGGCCGCACCTGCAGCATATGCACGTTCCCAGGCTAGGGGTTGAATCGGAGCTATAGCTGCTGGCTGACACTACAGCCACAGCAACGCAGGATCCAAGCTGCATCTGTGACCTAAACCATAGCTCACAGCAATGCCAGATCCTTAACCCACTGACCGAGGCCAGGGATGGAACCCTCATCCTCACGGACACTATGTTGGGTTTCTAATATGCTGAGCGACGCTGGGAACCCCCCAAGAACCTTTTACAAACTGGTCTTGGGACTTTAACTGTCACTCTCACCACATTCTGTTCATTAGAAGCAAGTCACCAAATGTAGTTGTCCTCAAGGAGAGGGGAACTAAACTCAACCTTTGATTGATTGATTGATTGCTTTTTCGGGCTGCACCCACGGCACATGGAGGTTCCCAGGCTAGGGGTCTAATTGGAGCTGCAGCTGCTGACCTATACCACAGCCACAGCAATGCCAGATCCCACTGAACGAAGCCAGGGATCGAACCCACATCCTCAGGGATACTAGTCTGGTTCTTGATCACTGAGCCACAACAGGAACCCCTAAACTCAACCTTTTAAAGGGAGGCATTTGAAAGAATTTGTGCGGAGAATTTATTTATTTTTGTCTTTTATCTTTTTAGGGCCATACCCGCGGCATATGGAGGTTCCCAGGCTAGGGGTCTAATTGGAGCTGTAGCTGTCAGCCTACACCACAGCCACAGCAATGCCTTGACGGGAACTCCAGGGGGAGAATTTTTTTAAACCACCACACTAGTAAGTAGTGGGGCTAAAATTCAAAGCCAGGCCCTTCAGCTCTGTCTGGTCTCCTAAGTCCTGGATGGTGATGCTAGAGAACAGGGCAATCACTCCAGCCCTGAGCTGGAACATGGTCAGTTCTAATCTGCTCTGCTGCATTCCCCGCCCAGTCCCCCACCCCACTGCACCCTGCTCTTTGTGACTCTGAGACTAACATGTGGGAATGGTGTTCCATGGGCTGGGCATTCACACCAGTGGCCACTAGGTGGCGCTAGGCTTCCACCTTTCATTAAACCAGTCTTCGTAGGAGGTCCTTAGCCAGGATCTTGTCCCCTCTTCCCTAAACTCATCCTGTTGGACTCCCACCTGCAGTCCTAGGATTGTAGCCTGGACCTGGATATCCTTGGAAAGAGTGGTTGATAAAGACACCCCCTCTACCCTTTATACCTCCCTCCCTCCCTTTAGTGTTACGGAGCCCTCATCCTCACTCAGGAAGAAATCACAGCCGCAGAACAGCAAAACCCCCGAATCACACACGTACAGTTTGCCCCCTCAAGGCACCTTTTCTTCTATCCTGTCACACAGATCTAATTTGTGTACAGTCTAATAGTGGTTCTGCAGATTGAGGGAGGCAGTTAAGATTAAACGGATGTCAAAGTCAGAATGAGGTATCCCTTCCCACCCATTAGAATGGCCGTCACCGAAAAGGCAGGTAATAACAAGTGTTGATGAGGATGTGGAGCAATTGGAACCTTCATACACTGCTGGTCGGAATGTAAAAAGGGGGGAAATGGTTTGGTGCTTCCTCAAAAAGTTAAGCATTGTTGCATATGGTCTGGCAGTTCTCCTAGGTGTTTCCTCCCTGCGGGGGAGGGCGAAAGCACAAGCTAAAAGTTGAGAATGATGTTTTATTTGGTGACGATATGAGGACTGAAGCCCAGGAGGCAGCCTCTCAGCTCGGAGGGACGGCTCCGAAGAGGTAACGGAGGAGCCTGGGTATATAAGAGTTCTGCAACAGAAAAAGGTAGTCAGAACATAAAAGGTTACTGTTAATTAAGAAAACCAGACATCTCAAGTTAATGAACTAGTGCTTTCCTATGTATGGGGAGATGCAAGGGTCTGGGCTCATTGCAATCATTCTTTGATATGCACCTCAGCCATCCAGAGCCAGTATCCTGCTATTTTCCATCCTGAATCCCCTCTGGGCACAGTCAGGGGCAGTTGCATGGCTGATGGATTGATGGCTGCAGCATCCTCTGTTCACTGATACATTCTTTGTCCCCAGTATATATACAAGAAAAGTTAAACACATGCACACAAAACCTTGCACATGGGTCTTCACAGCAGCATTATTCATAATAGCTACAAAATGTTCATCAACACATGGATAAACAAAAGGCGGAGAGCCACACAATGGAGTATTACTCAGCTATGAAAAAGAATGGAGTGCTGATATTTGCTGTAAGATAGATGAACTTTGAAAACGTTATGCTCAATGAAAGAAGCCAGACACAAAATGCTACATATTGTATAATTCCATTTCTATGAGATGTCCAGATTAGGTCAATCCATAGAAATTAGATTAGTGGTTACCTAGAGCTGGGTGTTCGGAGGAAGATATGAGGAATGAAACCTTTTAACTGGTACATGACTTCTTTTAGGGGTGATTAAAATGTTCTGAAATTGGTTGCAGTGATGGTTACATAGCTGAATATATTAACAATATTAATTTATATACTTTAAATAGAAAAATTATGTGGCATGTAGTACATATTGTACATATGCATACATATTTCCCTTATGTTTTTCCTTGAAAAAATATGAAATAAAATATGAAATCTCAGCGTTGACAGAAAAAGATCAGCTTATGTGGTGAATTGCTTTTTAAATTTTATTTTACTTTATTTGCTTTTTAGGGCTGCACCTATGGCATATGGTAGTTCCCGGGCTAGGGGTCGGATCGGAGTTGCAGCTGCCAGCCTACACCACAGCCACAGCAATGTGGGACCCGAGCCATGTCTGTGACCTACACCACAACTCACGGCAACACCAGATCCTTAACCCGCTGAGTGAGGCCAGGGATCTAACTTGCAACCTCATGGTTCCTTGTTGGATCCATTTCTGCCGCCCCATGACAGGAACTCCCACTTTTAAAATTTTATTTATAATGATTTTTATTTTTTCCATTATAGCTGGTTTACAGTGTTCTGTCAATTTCCTACTGTACAGCAGGGTGACCCAGTTATACATACATGTATACATTCTTTTTTCTCACCTTATCATGCTCCATCATAAGTGGCTAGACAGTTCCCAGTGCTACACAGCTGGATCTCATTGCTTATCCATTCCAAAGGCAGTAGTTTGCATCTATTAACCCCAAATTCCCAGTCCCTCCCCCTCCCCCTTGGCAATCACAAGTCAGTTCTCCAAGTCCACGATCTTCTTTTCTGTGGAAAGGTTCATTTGTGTCATATATTAGACTTGAGATGTAAGTGATATGTTATTTGTCTTTCTCTTTCTGACTCACTTAATATGAGAGTCTCTAATTCTGTCCATGTTGCTGCAAATGGCATTATTTTGTTCTTTTTTATGGCTGAGTAGTATTCCATTGTGTATATGTACCACGTCTTAATCCAGTCATCTGTCGATGGACGGGTAGGTTATTTCCATGTCTTGGCTATTGTGAATAGTGCTGCTATGAACGTGCGGGTGCATGTGTCTTTGCTTTTTAAATTTTAATGGTAACATTCATCTCTATATTCACCTCAGCTTCCTAGAGAATTGCTTTTCAGGATGGAGCGCCTGTGCCCTGGACCTTTAGGCAAATAGAGAGCACCCAGGGGACCGTCATCTCTTTGGTCTCTGCTCTTAGGAGTGGTGCTCGGAGCGGCCCTTGAGTGCGGCAGAGCCCTGACCCACCTCACCCGCCACCCCGTCCATATCCTGAGAGGAGGCTATGAGTGCTTCTCAGCCATGTATCACTTCTTCCGGACGCAGAAGAGCATCTGGATGCCACAGGTAAGGCAGGGGGCTGAGCACAGGCAGGCTCGACGGGAGCACGGCCTTCCCCTGGGGACCCACGGGCGGGGAGCAGTGTTGGAGAAGGAGCAGAAGAGACAGACACTGTGAAAAAGATGCAAGAGATGTCACAGGTGGCCTTGGAGTGAACTTGGGGCAGCCAGGAGGTCCAGACCAGTATGACGACTTTGTAATCACCAGCGTCAGGCAGAAGCCAGAGTGGCATTTCAGAGAGCAGGCCGGTTCAGAGGGCAAGGATCTGGGTCAAAGGTAGCCGGGCCCGGGCATCGTGATTCCATTCTTCGCTGCCTGGTCCCACAAACCCCACCTAGGGGTGAGGCAGCAATTCCTCAGCTGGGGGTGAGGAGTCCTTTGTCTTGCAGGAGAGACAAGGGTTGTGACAAGGTGTGACCAAGGGATGACCACATGTCTGGAGCCCAGAGGGGCGCTTACTTCCTGGAGCCAAACTGTAAGGGAACTGCCTGAGGGCGAATAAGGCAGGGCTGGGGGGCGGGGGCTGGTCCCCGGGATCTGGTTTCTTGAAGAGTCTGAATATACAGCAGTGTGAACCTGCCCAGGTTTCAGTGCTTCCAACAACTGCCTTCAGTGGTGCTCTCCTTCCTGCCCTTGGCAACGTCATGGGCAAATCCCATACTTTTCCGGCCACTTTGAGTTATGAAGAATCTCAGTCTGGTCGTATTCTAAAACAATTGGGGAAACATGCTGATGAACTGGAATTTGATGAGAGTAAGGAATGATTATATATTTTTAGGTTGTGATGACATTATTATGGCTATGTTTAAAAAAACAAAGCAAGTCCCTATCTTTGAGATACA
The DNA here is from genome assembly GCF_016906955.1 of Phacochoerus africanus. Classification (NCBI taxonomy): domain Eukaryota; kingdom Metazoa; phylum Chordata; class Mammalia; order Artiodactyla; family Suidae; genus Phacochoerus; species Phacochoerus africanus. Next base: position 11,238,322 of record NC_062548.1, read on the forward strand.
TAATGAAGTAATTATAATTAAAATGATATGACGTCTGGAATTTCCTTCAAAATAATCTAGGGTGGAAAGTTAAGGGTATAGATGAGACAAAACGGGCCACTGGTTGATAATGTTTGCAGAGAGGGGATAGATCCAGGGGTTTGTTAAATTCTTCTCTCTGTTTTTGTGTATTTTTGAAATAACTTTTTAAAAAGGCGGTGCGGGGGCGGGGGGGGGGAACCCATCAGTCCAGTACAAGCTAGGCGAGCATAACATTCCAACCTGAGTCAGATCGCCTCTGCTTCCGTTGCAGCTGGGTAGCTTTCCGTTTGCTGGGGGCTGGGACGGGGGCTGGGGCCAGGACGTGCGATGGCTTCATGGACATCTCGCTCCCCCTCTTCTGGGTCTGGCCCTTTGGTGCTGGGGGCCCAGTGTGCCTGGCTGCTTGTCAGTGGTAGGGAAGTGCCTTCCTCTCACGCTGGCCCAGCCTGGTTCTGTGTGCTGCTGATGGCCTTTGCTGCTGGCTTTCTTGGGGCCTCTTCAGGGGGCTGAGTCTGTTACTGAGGGGCCTTCAGAGCGAGCCAGCCAAGAATTCTTGCCAGGAGGTCCCCCAATTCCCTTCCCTTGGCAGCTCCTGACTTCCTACCCCATCCACATTTCCTCACCTGAATCCCAGAAGGAGTCACAGGGGAGTATGACGGTGGGGAGGGAGGCCTCTCCCCAGCCTTGCTGGCGCCACTGCTCCAGCCAGCCTGTGTGCAAAGGCAGGGACCCGTGTCTGGGGTCTTAGCTGTGCCCACATGCTGGGTATTCATGTCAAGCTCCCCAAAGGACCACCTCCCCTTTTCCCACTGAGCTGTGATGTTCAGCTCAGCAGGTGTACCAGCCAGTCTCCCCGCCCTGCCAGGCACTGCTCCTTGCTCCTAGGGGAGCACCCTTGCTGGCTTTGCAGTGATGAGAGGAAGATCAGCAAATAGCACATACTGATAACTCCTCTTCCCCCCACCCCGACTTTGTTTTGGCCACACTCACGGCATATGGAAGTTCCCAGGCCTGGGCTTGAATCCAAGCAGAGGTTGGAGCTGTAGCAATGCCAGAGCCTTTAACCCACTGTGCCTGGGCCAAGGATCAAACCCACGCCACCCCAACAACCCCAGTCCTTGCTGTTGGATTCTTAACCCACTCCTACCCCTTTCTTTTTTCCTTTATAGCTTTAATAAGGTGGAATTGGCCCAAGATGAAATGTACATATTTAAAGTGTACAGTTTGGTCAGTTTTGACATGTGTATGCACCTGACACTTGTCCTTGCTCCCTGCTTCTTAAGCAGACTGGGGAAGAGGGATAGGGTGGCGGCTCGTGGTATCTGGCAGAGCCTGGAGGGTGAGTTCTATTTTGATTGCCTGTGGCCCTCTTTAGAAGGTATGTTCCTAGTATTTGCCTCTTCCTGCTTTGGGACCTTGGCGACTAGTTCAGGGGCAAAAATGCAGACCCCACTGCCTTACTGTTCTGACACAATGTAAAGCAGCAGTGTCTCTACTGCTCCCCCAGGGCGTCCTTCCACAAGGCGGATGGTGGCACAGAATCTGGGCTCTGGGACTGCCCCTCTCCTTTAGACAGAGTGACTTCTAATTTCCTGTTTTAGATGTGGCGTCTCTTAAATAAGATTTCACTTTGAGCAAAGGGGTTCCTTGGCTAAAGCATGTGTGAAGACAGCACGAGAAAGAGACGATGGTGAGCCACTGAGTCGCTTTAAGTTCGGAGAGGGGCACCTGCTTAGATCACCCTCTAGAAAGATGGATTCTGATGGTGGAGTGGAGCATGGATCAATGGGGCCGGGGGGGGCGGTGGTCTGGGGAGACCTGCTAGGAGGCAGGGATGGAGAGGAAAGGAGCGGACAGATTTGAGAAGTACGTAGGAAGTGGCATTGATGAGACACGGGAGGGCTTGGGCAAGGGAGGAATAGCCATGGTTTCGGTGCAGATGAGAGGTGGCCAGTGGTGTGGCTTATTGAGATGGGGACACAGGAAGAGGAGGCATTGTGGGGGGAGGCAGTGGGCTCAGTCTGGACGTGTTAATGTGGGATACCTACTTCTTTTACATTTGTTGGTGCAGTTGTCAAAATCGTGTCGTGTAGAATGAACAGGCACTGGCTGTAATGGCACGACATGTTTGCATCCATGCCACACCCTCATCGTCCCCTCGCCCTGCCCCGGAAGCCCCTACAACCACAGGAAAGGAAGCTGGCTTGAAAGCATCAGGAATAGAGTTGACAGATTTGTGTTGGATATTGAGTGAGATTTTCCAAATGACACCAGTAGGTTTTCATTTGGCTGCAGCAAGCGGAGTGTTCTGGGTAGGGTCAGCCCAAATTCTGGGCAGCACTTTGGGTCACCTCTGCAAGGGTGGGCTGGCCTGCATGTAGAAAGGCCCTGTGTCTCTCTCACAAACTTGAGAATTGGCTCACTGATAGGGGCTTTGGAGGCTGACATTTTGGTGGGCTTGTGGTCGGTTCACCCGGAGGGGAGTTGTGCCGAGATCAGAAGGCTCTGAAAGGCTGAAGAGGACAGCAAAATAGCTTGAGGTACTTAAGTGTTATTTCTGAGTGAGACTTGGAGCCAGAGGCATTTTAGAACTGACTGGACCTTTGAAATCACATAGGTCAGCATTTCCCATGGAAAGCTGATGGAAAAGAGGGATCTCGAAACAAATCATCTTAGAACCAGCAGTTTACACAATGTTCATGGATTTCTTTTCTTCTTTGGAGTTTATGCCCAGGTTTTCTTCTTGCTGTGTCTCGCAAGTAAGTTTTCAATCCATGCCAATGACAAATGCGTAGCCACGGTGTGACTAGAAACATGTGAGCTACAAGGGATCACCCAAAGGACCACGAGGGAAGTGTGCCCAGCTCTCAGTTGCCTCGAGGCCAAGTTTGAGGGCCGTCTTAGACGGTCATGCTTTTCCGGCTCTTTGCCAACTTGTTTATGAAATTAGTCTTACTGTTCGATGGTAATTGTTTCTAGCCCCTAGATGGGGGCTCTAATAATTTCCCCTTGGAACAATCAGATATAGTAATCCCCCCGCCGCCCCAGCTTTACTGGTAGATAATTGACCCACACCATTGTGTAAGTTTCAGGGGTCCAACACAATGATTTGATACACACGTATATTGCAAAAGCTTTACCGTAAGATGAACACCTCGGTTGTCTCACACTGTCACCACTGCACATGTTTCTGTAGGATGAGGACTTTTTTTTTTTTTTTGTCTTTTTGCTATTTGTTTGGGCCACTCCCGCGGCACATGGAGGTTCCCAGGCTAGGGGTCCAATTGGAGCTGGAGCCACCAGCCTACGCCAGAGCCACAGCAACGCGGGATCCGAGCCGCATCTGCAACCTACACCACAGCTCACGGCAACACCGGATCGTTAACCCACCGAGCAAGGGCAGGGATCGAACCCGCAACCTCATGGTTCCTAGTCGGGTTCGTTAACCACTGCGCCACCACGGGAACTCCCGGATGAGGACTTTTGAGATCGACGTTCTCTTGGCAACTTTCGAGTGTATCACACTGTGCTGTTGTTAACTGTAGTCACCGTGCAGTACATTAGATCTCTGAAAAGTATTTGCCTTATATCTGGAAGATTTTTAAAAGATGACTTTGATTTTTGTCATTTTTTTTTTTTAATCGCCACACCCGCAGCACATGGAGGTTCCCAGGCTAGGGGTCGAATCCAAGCTGTAGCCCCCGGCCTACGCCACAGCCACGCGGGATCCGAGCCGCCTCTACGACCTTCACCACAGCTCACGGCAACATGGGATCCTTAACCCACTGAGCGAGGCCAGGAATTGAACCCGTGTCCTCATGGATACTAGTCGGGTTCATTAACCACGGCACCACGACGGGAACTCCGTGGAAGTTTATAACCTTGACCGACATGTCCACGCTTCCCCCACCCCTAGAGCCCCTGGCCACCTCCACTCTAGTGTCTGTTTCTGAAAGTTTGGCTTGCTTCGGTTCCACAGAAGAGAGAAAGCATGGAATAGTTGTTTTTCTCTCTCTGACTCATTCCCTTCAGCACAGCGCCCTCCAGGTCCATTCATGTGGTCACAAATGACAGGATTTCCTTCTTTTTAGGGCTGAACAGTTTTCCGTTGTATACACATGTGACATATATATGGTTTCCTTATTCAGCCATGGGTGGACACAGTCGTTTCTTTGTCTTGGGTAAATAATGCTCAAATGCTCATGAGGGCTGCTGGTATGTCTTCAAGATGGTGATTTCATTTCCTTTGGGCACATACCGCAAAGCGGGATTGCTAGATCAAATGGTAGCTTTGTTTTTCATTTTTTCTCTTTTCTTTTTGGTCTTTTTAGGGTCACACCTGAGACATATGGAGCTTCCCAGGCTAGGGCTTGAATCAGAGCTGCAGCTGCTGGCCTGTGTCACAGCCACAGCAACACAGGATCCAAGCCACGCCTGCGACCTATACCATAGCTCATGGCAATGCTGCATCATTAACCCCCTGAGGGAGGCCAGGGATTGAACCTGCGTCCTCATGGGTGCTAGTCAGATTCCTTTCCGCTGAGTCACGACGGGAACCCCTGGTTTTAATTTTTTAGGCCCCTCCACACTGTTATCCATAGCGGCTGTGGTCAGTGGATTTCTTTACTGCTGGCCGCCTTCAAGCTTTTATTGCTAACGTACATATAGGAGCTTCTGACAGAGGATACCGCAAGTGCTGCTTCTCATATATTCTTGGTTCTCTGAGCCCTCTTTTCACAGTGCATTGTGAGCAACCCATGTTTCTTACAACACACTTTGGGACGTGTAGAAAAAATCCTTCTCTTTATTTTTTTGTTTTGTTTTGTTTTTCAAAGAAACCAAACATTTTTTTTTCTTTTTGTTGTTGTTGTTGTTGTTGTTGTTGTTATTTCTTGGGCCGCTCCCGCGGCATATGGAGGTTCCCAGGCTAGGGGTCTAATCGGAGCTGTAGCCACCGGCCTACGCCAGAGCCACAGCAACGTGGGATCCGAGCCGCGTCTGCAACCTACACCACAGCTCACGGCAACGCCGGATCCTTAACCCACTGAGCAAGGGCAGGGACCGAACCCGCAACCTCATGGTTCCTAGTCGGATTCGTTAACCACTGCGCCACGACGGGAACTCCCCAAACATTTTCTTATCACAACTTCACAAAAGCTTTCATTTAAGTGCTGTCCTGTTCTACCTCTCTACCTCAGAATTTCATCAGAATTTATTTCCTAACGGCAAGTAGGCTTCTGCTGAGTAGTTTTGTGTTGTGTTTTAAGGTGTTAGGTTCTCGAGTGGCCTCCAAGCATAATAACAGGGCTATCCCCTACCGCCCCCTGACCAGACACACCCAGGGTTTACGCAGTTCCAGGCCATCAGGTATTGGAGTCCAGCCTCTGTGCACCTGGGCGAATGCAAACAGGAGTGAGGGGAGAAGTGGGTTGTCCGTGTTCTGACTTGGCACCCTGAACTGTGATGCTGTGGCTCGGTCCTTGTGTCACCGTCAGCCCTCTAGCTCCTGTGCAAGGTGTTAAGCCACTGTCTCTGAATGCCCACATCTCAGTCTCATTTGTCCTGGTTTTGTCTTTCTAAGCTTTTTGCTGAGCCACATTTCAAGAGACAAAAACAAAAGCCACTTCTTCTCTGGGAATTATTATCAGAGTGGCTTTTCTCCTTCCCCTCCTCAGGAACTGGATGCCTTCCAGCCATACCCTGTTGAGATTGTGCCAGGCAAGATCTACTTGGGCAATTTCAGGCAAGCCTGCGACCCTAAAATTCAGAAGGATTTGAAAATCAAAGCACATGTCAACGTCTCCATGGAGATAGGGCCATTGTAAGTAGAAATACCATTGATTTTTTGGGTTAATAGGGTTTATTTATACATGATTCCTCGTGCCATGCATTGACAGAGTTGAAAGGGTTCTTAAAAGTCAGTGTGCACCGGAGTGTGGGGTATGTACTTATTTTCTCCTGTCCGGGCCTGCAGTTCAGTTCCCGGCGTGGCTGTGGAATTCTTTGCCCCTAACCGAGATCCTGTACTTATTTTTTGTCTTTTTAGTGCCGCACCCGTGGCATATGGAGGTTCCCAGGCTAGGAGTTGAATCAGAGCTACAGCTGCCGGCCTACACCACAGCCACCCGGGATCCGAGCTGCATCTGCAACCTATACCACAGCTCACGGGAACGCCAGATCCTTAACCCACTGAGCAAGGCTGGGGATCGAACCCACAACCTTATGGTTCCTGGTCAGATTCATTTCTGCTGTGCCGCAATGGGAACTCCGAGATCCCGTACTTAAGTTCCAGGAAAGCATTACTTTTGGTGAGATTTAACATCCTGGTACAAAATATCCTGTGTTACTTCCCTTTTCCTGTCTCAGGCCCTCTGAGAAGTGACCCTTCTCTTAGTCCATTTTGGGCTGCTCCAACAGAATACCATAGACAGGCAGCTTCTAAACAACAGAATTTCTTAGAGTCTGGAGGCTGGGAAGTCCACGATTAAGGCCCTGGCGGATTCAGTGTGTGATGTAGGACTGCTTTCTGGCTCATAGGGAGCATCTTCTTGAGGTGTCCTCACATGGCAGAAGAGGCCAAGGTCTCTAGAGTCCCTCTTATCAGGGTGTTAATCCCTTTCAGAAGGGCTTCTACCTTCATGACCTAATTACCTCCCCAGAGCCCCACTTCCAAAGACTTGGGGGATTAGGTTTCAATATGTGAATTTGGGGAGGACCCAGACATTCAATATAGCAACAGTTATGCCTCAGTTTTCCCCTGGTGCCAGGGTCTCTCTCTCTCTCACCATTGTTTAAAGAGAGGAAAGTTCTGCACAGCCTCGCTTGTCAGCCTGTGTCCCCAGCTGTGCCCATCCAGACTGGATCCCCAAGGCCCCGCACTGTACAGCCTACCTCCTCTAGCTCCAGATCAAAGCTAACCACCTCAGCTCAGAGAGAATGTATAGAGAGAACACAAGAATTCCCTAAGGCAGCTGGTAATGAAAAGAATACTGTATAAAAATCAGTAAGTCTAAAGGAAACCACATCGAGGCACTTAGTGGGACTGCTGAAAACCCAAGAAAGAGAGAACATGTTAAAAGAAGCAGAGAAGCTAGACGTGACGTTCAGAGGAGCCATGAGGAGGCCGACCGCCACCTTATCGATAGAAATCGCTGAGAGCAGAAGGAAATGGGCTGCATGTTTGTTTCCGTGGGTTTCCTACCTCCTACCATTCACAGCACTGAATGAGGCCTAGATTTGCTGATGTGCACCAGTGGGTAGAATGGGCTGTCGCTTCTGATAGCGGCTCCTAGAAAGACGGCGGCATCTGTCTTGCTCGGTCTTGCTCACTTACTCTGAAGGAAGTCAGCTGCCGTGCTGTGAGCTGTCCTCTGGAGAGGTCCCAATGACAAGGACCTCAAGGTCTTCAGCCAACAGCTCGTGACGAATTAAGCCCCTCAGCCAAAAAGCCTGTGAGAAACTGAATCCTGCCACCTTGGTTCTCAGATGGGCGGTCGTGGTAGCTCAGTGCTTGTGTTCAAGCAATCCGTGCTTTACTTAATATTGGCTCCAAGGCACAAGAGTCGAGTGCTGGACAAAAGGTGGTGCATATAGAGTTTGGTGCTATCCCCGTGGTTTCAGGCACCCAGTAAGAGTCTTGGAATGTACTGCCCACTCCTGGTGGATAAGGGAGGTGGGTACTGTATTAACAGACCAGGAAAGAAAAATTATCTTGAGAATAGATACAGAAAAATGGCACCCTGCAGCTGCCGAATCTGTATTTTTTTAAAAAAAATTATAGGCGACATTTATAAAAATTGACAATACGATGGACCATAAAGGAAGACTTAACCAGTTTCAGGAGATTAAAATTATATACAGTTGGCTTTCAAGCACTGTGAAATTCATGTAGAAAGCAATAATGTTAAAATATAACTGGGAAGTTCCTAGAAATTTAGAAATAAATTTCAAAATATCCCGTGGATCAAAGAACAACTCACAATAGAAATGAGGAAACATTTTCAGCTGCATGATAATGAAAATATAAAATATCAAAACTTGTGGAATGTAGCCAAGCTGTACTTAAGAGGAAAATCTATAGCTTTAAATGCATCTATTAAAAAAGAAGAAAGGCCAGGAGTTCCCGTTGTGGCACAGTGGAAATGAATCTGACTGGTATCCATGAAGATGCGGGTTCGATCCCTGCCCTCTCTCAGTGGGTTGGGGATCTGGCATTGCTGAGAGCTGTTGTATAGGCCAGCAGCTGTAGCTCTGATTCGACCCCCTAGCCTGGGAATTATCATATACCAGAGCGGGGGTTGGGGGGTCCCTAAAAAGCAAAAAAAGAGAAAGACTAGGAGTTCTAATTGTGGTGCAGTGGGTTAAGGATCTGGTGTTGTCTCTGTGACGGTGTGGGTTCGATCACAAGCCCAGGGCAGTGGGTTAAGTTTCCAGTATTGCCATAGCTGTGGCATAGGCTCAGATTCAATACCTGGCCCTGGAATTTCCATATGTTGTGGGTGTGGCCAAAAAAGAAGGGGTAAAAATCAACTAATTAAGCTTTCATCTCAAAAAATTACCAAAGAAACAGCAAACTCGATCCAAATAAAGAGGAGAGGAATTACAAAAGCAGAAAATTGAACTAGAAAAAATAAAATAGGATCTAGAAAGTCAGAATAGTTTTAAAAAAACTAGTAAATTTGATAAACCCTTGGGAAAAAAGAGAGAAGGCACAAATAACTGTATGTAAAAGGGGATTCTACCATATCCTACAGATACTAAAAAGATCTTAAGGTATTATGAAAATTTTATTGTGATAAATATTAAAAATTTATATGTACTGAACAAAGATACAACCCATTAAAACTGACATCAGACAAAATAGAAATTTTTATTAGGATCCATAACTAATAAACAAATTTTTCATAGAGAATATTCCAGGTCTAGATAGCCTCAGTGAATTTTACCTAATATTTAAGGAGCCAGTATTAATTTATTTAAAGAATAAAAGGGAGGAGTAGTTTTCAGTTTGTTTTATGAGACCGCCACAAACTCTGATTTCATATCCAGAGAAAGACTTTATAATACAGGAAAAGTAGTCATTTCCTTCGTGAACATAGATGTAAAACTCCTAAAATAGGAGCCCATTGAATACAGAGGTACGTAGGGAGGATAATGCATGACTAAGGTAGCAAGATTGTTTTGGTGTCTGAAAAATCCATGTAATTTACCCTATCAATAATGTAAAAGAAAAATCACGATTATTTCACAGTAGTTGCAGTGAAAGCATTTGATGATACTCACCATGCGTTCATGATTTTTAAAAAATGTTAGCAAACTGGGAAGAGAAGGGAACTTCTTGGATATAATGAAAAAAAAAAACACTATAAAAATCTCTAGGGCAAACATCTCAATGAGAAAATACTGAAAGTTTTCCCTCTGAGCCTGGGAACAAGACAAAGATGCAACGATCCCCACTCCTATTTAACCCTGTATCGGAGGTCTAGTTAGTGAAATACGGCAAGAAAAAGAAATAAAATAGGAATCAAAAAGGAAAAACCTTTGATTAGTCACCGTAACTGTGTAGCAGAAAAGCCAAAGCAACCTGCAGATAAATTATTGGACTTAAGTAAGGTTGCTGAAATTTAAAAAATGTGTAATTTACAACGGGACTAAAATATTAAATACCTGGGATTGTACTTACAGAGGGATGTGCGAGATCTCTACACAGAAAATTACACAGCATTGTTGTGAATGATTAAAGATTACCTGAACGACTAAAGGATGTTATTAAAGATTACCTGAATAAATAGAGGATTGCCACAGTTATGAATTAAAAGAATCAATTTTGTAAATATGTATATATATTTTATAGTTGCACCTGTGGCATATGGAGATTCCCGGGCTAGGGGCTGAATCAGACCTGTAGATGCCAGCCGATGTCACAGGCATAGCAATGCCAGATCTGAGCCACGTCTGCGACCTACACTGTAACTTGTGGCAATGCTGGATCCTTAACCCAATGAGCGAGGCCAGGGATTGAACCCACATCCTTGTGGATACGACTCATGTTCTTAACCCTGAGCCCCGGTGGGACCTCCTTGAGGCTGGGAGGGGCCCTATTTGCTTCATCTTGTGTCCACTGGGGTCCAGCCCAAGGTCTGGCACACAGTGGGCATTGAGTGAGTGAGGAAAGAATGAATGGTTGGGGAGAGATGGATGAATGGATGGGTGGGTGGTCAGGTGGGGAGGAGAGAGGGATGGGGGAGGGAAGGAAGGATGGATGAATGAATGGATGGATGATGAGTTGTGCTTGTATTTGTCACAGCAAGGGCTCCTGTAAAAACTCAACTGGTGTATTTTTTTGTTTCTGAATCTACTGCAACTTTCTGCATGCCACAATGCATGAATGTCAGCAGCAGGCCATAGTTTTCATAAAAAACGTTGACCAGGTGCTTACTGCATGCCAGGCATTGTGCCAAGCTCCATGTAGGCATCTTCTCATTAAACATGCACATGCCTCATCTCCCTCTTGTTTATAAAGTTCTAGCACTCTGGTCTCCCTTTTGTTTTTCAGACACACTAAACATACTGCTCTCAGGGCCTTGGCACTTGTGTTCCCCTCACATAACTCCCTGGTTTGTTGTGTTCTCTCCTTTAAACCTCTGGCCACATGTCACCTCCTCAGTGAAGCCTTCCCTGACCACCCCATCTGAAATAGCAGCCCCACCGCTCTCCGCCCCCTCACCTGCTTTCGCCATTTACCATAATAGACTCATTCCATATTCCTTCCCGTCCTTATTAGCTGCACTATATTCTAGGAAAGCATCAGGTTTGGTTGATAATAATGTCACATTTATTCAGCACGACTTTGTGCCAAGGAGACTGCTAAATACTTTGCATAGATTAATTGACTTAATCTATACCACGCCTCTATGAGGCGGGTGCTGTTTTTCTGAGAGGAGTTATTTGCCCATATCTCCCTGGCCTCACTCAGCATCCTTCCCCTCTGGTCCTGTTGCTGTGGATGAAGGATGCTACATTAGGGCTCTGTGCGAGTTTGCCTGATTTCCTGTGCTTTTCTTCTGTTTAGTTTTGTGGGTGATGCCGACAAGCTTCTGCACATCCCGATAGAAGATTCCCCGGAAGCCAACATTTCCCCATTTTTACGTCACCTCTGTCACTTCATTGGTAAGGCGCCTTCTTTTTTTATAAGGAGCATTTTTAAAGCAGGCAGCAACTGGCCTGTGCCCAGGTTGCAGAGGGGTGTTGGCACCCCATCCACATGCCTATGGCTGATTGTGACCCCTGGGGCCCAGCAGATGCCCAGCCAGCTGTGACCAAGCCTGCTTCCCGGGGATCCTCAGCAATCTGGGCAGCCACGCCTTTACCCTGGGGGCAGTAGGGCCAAATAGGAGCCTCTTATTTGGACTGAGTGGCCTATGTTCTGGCCCTGGCTGGATTGCTCTGCCCTTTCAGGCCTGGCCAAGCCCTGGTCTTGGCATCACTGCGCCTGTTGTGAAATGAGGGTGCTGGCCTATCCTGGATGCATATGTTCAGGGAGGCCGGCTCTGGGGACCTGAAGGTGACTCTCACTCCGTCCCGGCCCTCCTGTCTGGTCAGTGAGGTGGGGTAGAAGGAAGACTCCAGAGCCCTTCCATCCCTGACTTCCATGATCCCCAGTATGTGATCCCTGGGGTCCCCTCTGCCCTCCTTCCACCCACAGCAGTGCCCACCAGTTGCTTCCCTCACTGAGGGTGGAGTTTTCAGTCTGCGCCAGGGCTCAAGATTGCCCACAGAGAGCAAGATCCCTGGAGAGAGCAAGACTGTCAGGTTAGAGGCCCACCCCAGGATGGCCTGCTTGGCACCAGTACAGCCCCCTGGCCTGAACATTGGCATTTTGGCCCAGAATCCCTAGGAGCTAAGACTGAGACTTGCCCTGGGCCCCATGGATTGGCAGAACCCTGTGGCCCAGAGAGGCCCCCTCTCCGGCCCCACCTGCCTGGGTGGCTCTGGGCCAACCTTCACCTGCTCTGTGCCCCACTTTCCTTATCTATGCAATGAGGCAGTCGACCTTAATCCTCTGAGCCCTCCTCCGGAGCTGACAGTCAGATTTTGCCCTTGCTGTGTTTATTTTCAGTTCTTGGGGGTCACTAAGCAGCCTAGGATGCCAGGCTAGATTGCCTTCCCGCCCCTCACCGGGTGAGATTGACAGCACCGGGGGCATTACTGAGTGTGAGCAGCTGACACTGGTGTGCCAGGCAGTGGGCTAAGCACAGTGTAGAACCTTAGCCTGGGTTATGATCTAGGTGGCATACTGTTACCACATTTTCCAGATGAGGAAACTGTGGCTTAGAGTTACCTGCCCAAGTCCCACAACCTGTGCTCACTGGGTGTGATTCACACCAAGGCTACGCTTCCTCTGTCGGCATTCCTGGGGTACAGTCCTCATATCCCTGCCTGAGACTCAGGAAGTCAGCTGGTAGCCGATCTTCTTGGGCCTGAGGCCTGGAGAGCCCAGAAAAGGCTTTTGCATAAAAATGCTAGATGCCCAGGCCTGATTCTTCTGAACTGCCAGCTGGGTCTGAGAGTCCCTATTTGCCAGGTGATGAAACAGTATTCTAGAGATGTCATGTGACTTGCCTAGACCATGGTGTGGGGGTTCTGAACCCACTCTTGGACCCACTGAAGCCAGTTGTCTTACAGATCACAGGGAAGGGGGGCCGCACATGACCCCCCACCTTTCCTTCCTGTTGCAGAAATGCACCTTGAGCTTGGCTCTGTCGTCCTGGTCTTTTCCACCATGGGCATCAGTCGCAGCTGCGCAGCCATCTTGGCCTACCTTATGCACCGGAACGGGCAGACCCTGAAGGTAATCCCTGGTCCAGGAGGTGGGGTTGGAGCTGCACCTGGGAGAAATGTGGGCCCCAGCCTTGGAGGCCTAACTGTGGGTTGGGAGAGAAGGGTCAGGGAGGTTAGCCCCAAGTCCCAGGCTTTACCCAGCACACCAAACCCAAGGGCAAGGTCCCAGGATCTGGGCTGGAGGCCTGAGGCTGGGCACACAGGGCAGACCCAGGGATTCAGGCTGAGCAAGGCTGCCCTCAGATGGGCCAGTGACACCAACTGGATGTCCTCTATTGCCGTCCATCTGTCTGCCAGTATTTGTTAAGGGTTCTCTAGTGCATTTTGGCTACTGCCATGTATCTCTTGGCCATCTGTATGTCTTCTTTGGAGGAACGTCTATTCAGATTCTTAGCCCTTTAAAAAAATCAGATTATTATTATTATTTGCTATTGAGTTGTATAAGTTCTTTTTTGGTATTAACCCATTATCAGTTGTATGATTTGCAAATACTTTTTCCCATTTCTTAGGCTGTCTTTTCATTTTGTTGATGGTTTCCTTTGCCTTGCAGAAGCTTTTTTTTTTTTTAATGTAGTCCAACCTGTTTATTTTTGCTTTTGTTGCCTTTGGTTTTAGTGTCAAATCCAAAAAGTTACCACCAGATTGATGTCAAGGAGTTTACCACCTATGTTTTCTTCTAGGAGTTATATGGTTTCAGGTCTTACATTTGAGCCTTTAATCCATTTCGAGTTGGTTTTTGTGTATGATTTAAAATAGTGGTCTAGTTTCATTCTTTTGCATGTGACTGTCTAGTTTTCCAGCACTACTTACGGAAGAAACCATTTTTCATGATTGTATATTATTAGCTCCTTTGTCCTAAATTAATTTATTATATATATATATATATATATATATATATATATATATATATGTTTATTTCTGGGCTCTTTATTCAATTCCATTGATCTAAGTGTATATATTTTATGCCAATACCATACTGCTTTGATTACTATAGCTTTATAATATGGTTTGAAATCAGGAAGTGTGATGCCTCCAGCTTTGTTCTTCTTCAAGATTGCTTTGGCTAACTGAGGTCGTTTTGTCACTCCATACAAATTTTAGGATTATTTTGCTGTTTCTCTGAAAGATACCATTGGGATTTAGGGGGATTGTGTTCAGTCTGTAGGTTGCTAGGGGTAGTATGGAAATTCTGACAATATTTCTCCAATCCGTAAGCATGGAATATCTTTTTATTTATTTGTGTCTTTAATTTCTTTCATCAGTATCATAGTTTTCAGTGTATAGATCTTTCACCTTCTTGGTTAAATATATTCCTGGGTATTTTATTCTTTTTGATGGCAATTGGAATTGTTTTTCCTAATTTTTCTTCCTGATAGTTTGTTATTAGTGTATAGAAACACAGTTGATTTTTGTATATTGGTTTTTTTTATCCTGTAATTTTACTGAATTTATTAGTTCTAATAGTTTTCTTTTTGGAGAAGTCTTTAGGGTTTTCTTTTCTTTCTTTCTTTTCTTTTTGCTTTATTTTTATTGTTAGGGCTGCATCTGCAGTATATGGAGGTTCTTAGGCTAGGGGTCCAGTTGGAGCTATAGCTGCTGGCCTATACCACAGCCACAGCAATGCAGGATCTGAGCTGCATCTGCGATCTACACCACAGCTCAAGGCAATGCCAGATCATTAACCCACTGAGCACTGCGCTGGTGGCATCTGGAAGTTCCCAGGCTAGGGGTGCAGTCAGAGCTCTAGCTGCTGGCCTTGCCACAGCCACAGAAATGCCAGATCCAAGCTATGTCTGTGACCTACACTGCAGCTCATGGCAACGCTGGATCCTTAATCCACCGAGTGAGGCCAGGCATCGAACCCACAGCCTCATGGTTACTAGTTGGGTTTGTTACCCCTGAATCACCATGGGAACTCCTTTAGCATTTTCTATGTATGGTATTGCGTGGTATGCAAAGAGAGACAGTTTTACTTCTACCTTTCTCATTTGGATGCCTCTATTTCTTTTTCTTACTCTGTCTAGGACCTGCAATACTATGTTGAATAAATATGGTGAGAGTAGGCTTCCTTGTCTTGTTTGTGATCTCAGAAGAAAAGCTTTTAGCTTTTCGCTATTGAGTACGATGTTAGCTGTCGGCTTGTCACATGTAGGTGGCCTTTATTATGTTGATGTACATTCCCTTTATACATGCTTTGTTAAGAGTTTTTTTTTTTTTTATCATAAATGGATGTTGAATTTTGTCAAATGCTTTTTCTGTATCTCTCGAGATCATATGATCTTTATCTTTCATTTTGTTAATGTGGTGTATCACACCGATTGGTTTGCAGATGTTGAACCATCTGTGCATCTTTGGAACAAATCCCACTTGATCATGGTGTATGATCCTTTTAATGTATTGTTGAATTCATTTTGCTAACATTTCGTTGAGAATTTTGCATATGTGTTCACCAGTGATACTGGCCTGTAATTTTCTCTCCTGGTGGTATCCTTGTCTATTTTTGGTTAATGCTGGCCTCATAAAATAAATTTGAGTGTTCCCTTTCCTGTTCTTGTTTTTTGTTTTTTTGAATACTTTGAGAAGGATTGGTAGTAATTCTTATTCAAACGATTGTTAGAATTTACCAGCCAAGCCAGGTGGTGCTGAATTTTTGTTCGTTGGGAGCTTTTTTTGGGGGGAGGGGAGATTTTTGATTCAATAATTTTACTAGTAACTTGTCTGTTGAGATTTTCTTGTTTCTTCATGATTCAGTCCTGATAGATATATTTCTAGGAGTTTACCCATTTCTTCTAGGTTGTCTCATTTGTTGGTGTATAACTGTTCATAGTAGTTTCCTATATCTTTGTATTTTTTTGGGTATCAGTTTAATGTCTCCTCTTTCATTTCTGATATTATTTACTTGAGTTCTTCTTTTTTTCTTGGTGAATCTAGCCGAAGGTTTGTCTATTTTGCTTATCTTTGCAAAAACCAACTGTTAGTTTCATTGATCTTTTCTATTGTCTTTATTTCATTTATTTAAGTCTCTATTTCATTTATTTCCACTCTGATCTTTATTTCCTCCCTTCTATTTTCTTTAGGCTTAGTTTGTTCTTTTTCTATTTCTTTTTTTTTTTGTCTTGTTGTTGTTGTTGTTGCTGCTATTTCTTGGGCCGCTCCCACGGCATATGGAGGTTCCTAGGCTAGGGGTTGAATCAGAGCTGTAGCCACCGGCCTACGCCAGAGCCACAGCAACGCGGGATCCGAGCCGCGTCTGCAACCTACACCACAGCTCACGGCAACACCGGATCGTTAACCCACTGAGCAAGGGCAGGGACCGAACCCGCAACCTCATGGTTCCTAGTCGGATTCGTTAACCATTGCGCCACGACGGGAACTCCTCTTTTTGTATTTCTTGAGGTGTAAAGTTAGGTAATTTATTTGAGATTTTTTTTTTTGGTTTTTTCTAGGGCTGTACCCACAGCATATGGAGGTTCCCAGGCTAGGGGGTCTAATCAGAGCCGTAGCTGCCAGCCTATGCCAGAGCCACAGCAACGCGGGATCCGAGCCATGTCTGCGACCTACACCACAGCTCACGGCAACGCCAGATCCTTAACGAGGCCAGGGATCAAACCCGCAACCTCATGGTTCCTAGTTAGATTCATTAACTACTGCGCCACGACGGGAACTCCGAGATTTTTCTTGTTTGTTAATGTAGGCATTCATTGCTATGAACTTCCCTGTTAGAACTGCTTTTGCTACATCTCGTAAGTTTTGGTGTGTTTTATTTCATTTCATGTGTTTCAAGATATTTTTTGACTTCTTTGACCCATTGATTGTTCAGCAGTATGTTCTTTACTTTTCACATACTTGTGAATTTTTTTGTTTTCTTCTTGCAGTTGATTTCTAATTTCATACCATTGTGGTCAGAAGAGTTGCTTGATATAATTTTAATCTTCTTAAATTTATTTACACTTGTTTTGTGGTCTAACATATGGTCTATCCTGGAGAATGTTCGATAATCACTTAAGAAGAATGTGTCTGCTGCTGCTTTGGGATGGAATATTCTGTAAATGTCTGTTGAGTCCACATATGGTTTATGTTTAGTGTCTCTTTATTGATTTTCTGTCTAAATGATCTATCCATTGATGAAAGTGGGGTATCACAGCCCCATACTATTATTGTATTGCTGTCCATTTCTCCCTTTAGGTCTACCAATATCTGCTTCATATATTTAGGTGCTCCTATATTGGGTAAATATTTACAAATGTTATATCCTCTTATTAGATTGACTCCTTTGTAGTGACCTACTTTTGTGTCTATTACAGTCTTTGTCTTAAAGTCCATATTTGTCTGAGTAAATATAGCTGTCTGAGCTTTCTTTTGGTTCCCATTTGCATATCTTTTTCCATCCTTTCACTTTCAGTGTCTATGTGTTCTTACATCTGAAATTACTCAACTACCACATTTATATTAGACTAATTTGAATTTTTCTATATATTTACCTTTACCCAGTGAGTTTATACTTTCATATGTTTTCCTGTTACTAATTAGCACCACTTTGTTTTAGCTTAAAGAAGTCCCTTTAACATTTCTTACAAGGCCTTGTGGTGATGAACTCCTTCAACTTTTGCTTGTCTGGAAAACTCTATCTCTCCTTCAGTTTTGAAGGACTACTTTGCCAAGTGTAGAGCAATTTTTGGTTGGCAATTTTTTTCTTTCAGTCCTTTGAATATATCATGCTACTCCCTCCTGGTCTGAAAATTTTCTGCTGACAAATCTGCTGACAGTCTTATAGGGATTCCCCTATAAATAATGAGTTTTTCTCTTACTGCCTTTAAGATTTTTTCTTTCTTTTTAACTGTTAACAATTTAGTTATAATGTCTTGGCATGGGTTTCTTTGGATTTATCTTATTTTGATTCACTGGACATCCTGAATTTGGGAATCTGTTTCCATTCCAGGAGAGGGAAATTTTTAGCCATTATTTATTCAAGTAAGTTTTCTGTCCTTTCCTCTTTCTCCTCTCTTCTAGGACCTCTATAACATAAATGTTGGATCTCTTGATGTTCCATAAGTCCATTAATATATCTTCACTATTTTCAATTATTATTATTATTATTATTATTTTGCTTTTCTGAATGGATGCATTCTACTGTCCTGTCTTTGAGTTTGCTGATCCTTTTTTTATGCTTCATCTAGTCTACTTTTGAATTGTTCTGTTGTATTTTTGGTTTAGCTATTGTATTCTTCAGCTCTGTCATTTCTGTTTTATTCTTTCATATATCTTGTATCTCATAGTTGATTCTCACTTCGTGCAGGCATTCTTCTAGCCTTGGTGAGCATCTTTAGTTCAAAAAATATTTTGAACTTTTTATCATGTAAATCACTTGTTTCCATTTCATTATAGTGTTTTTGTGACATTTTATCTTTTTCTTTAATTTGGAACATATTCCTATGTTTCTTTGTTTTCCTTGACTCTGTGTTGGTTTCTATGCATTAGATAAATCATCCAACTCTCCTAGTGTTGAAGGAATGCCCTCATGTAAGAGATGAACCTTATTTTTCAACCCTTGCCTGGGTTGGTTATCTCAGGCTAATTGCAAGCTGGACCCTCAGGCAGCAGCTTTTAAAATATGCAAATATAACTCATTCAGGGGAAGAATGGAAGAAGGGTGTTTCTGTCTGCTTTCTCTACAATGAGCCCTGGGCTGATAATCCAGTTAAGGACTGTTTGTTTACTACTGTTCTGTTAAACCCATGAATGCGAGCACCCCTGGCCACCTGCTTTCAATTCTTTTGGATATAGACCCAGAACAGAATTGCTAGATCATATGGTAATTCTATTTTTTACTTTTCTGAGGAAGCACTATACTGTTTTCCATAGCAGATACACCATTTTACATTCCCATACTTAGTGCATAAGCTTCCAAATTCTCAATAGCCTCACTAACACTTACTATTTTCTGCTTTTTGAAAAAATAGTAGCCAGCCTAATGGGTATGAGGTGGGATCTCATTGTAGTTTTTGCTTTTTTTTATTGCATTAAAACAAAATAAAATTTACCGTCTCAACCATTTTAAGTGCACAATTCAGTAGTATTAAATGCATTCATAATGAACAGCCATCACCACCACCTAGCCCCATAACTCTTTTCATCTTGTAAAACTGAAACTCTGTACTTATTAAATAATAACTCTTCATTCTCCTTTCCCTCTAGCCCATGACAATCACCATTCTACTTTCTGTCTTTATAATTTTGACTACACCTCATATAGTACCTCGTACCTCACATAAGTGGAATCCTGCAGTATTTGTCTTTTTCACGAATGGCTTATTTCACTTAATATAATGTCCTTGAAGTTTATCCATGTTGTAGCATATGTCAGAATTTCCTTCCTTTTAAGGCCAATAATATTCCATTGTATATGTGTACCACATTTTGCTTATCTATTTATTCACTGATGGACACTGGATTGCTTCAGTATTTTAGTTTTATGAATAATGCTGTGTGCAACATAGGTATGCAAATATCTGAGACCCTGCCTTCAATTCTTTTAGGTATTTATCTAGAAGTAGAATTGCTGGGTCAAATGGTAGCTCTATTTTTAATTTTTCTATGGGGGACCTCCATACTGTTTTCCACAGTGGCTGTACCATTTTACATTTCATCAACAGTGCACAAGGGTTCCAATTTGTCCATGTCTTTGGCAACAGTTGTTTTCTTCCTTCCTTCCTTTCCTTTTTTTTGAAAAAATTATTTATTTATTTAAAGCCAATGAATTTTATTACATTTATAGTTGTACAACAATCATCACAACGCAGTTTTACAGCATTTCCATCCCAAACCCCCAGCCCATCTCCTCACCTCCAACCTATCTCCTTTGGAAACCGTAAGTATTTCAAAGTCTGTGAATCAGTATCTGTTGTGCTAAGAAGTTCATTGTGTCCTTTTTTTAGATTCCACATGTAAGTGATAACATATGACATTGGTATCTCACTGTCTGATTAACTTCACTTAACATGATTATTTCTAGGTCCATCCATTTTGCTGTTAATGCCATATTTCTTTCCTTTTAATGGCTGAGTAATATTCCATTGTGTATATGTACCACATCTTTATCCACTCCTCTGTCAATGGACATTTAAGCTGTTTCCATGTCTTGGCTATTGCATATAGTGCTGCAATGAACATTGGAGTACATGTATCTTTTCAAGTCATGGTTTTCTCTGGATAGATGCCCAGGAATAGGATTGCTGGATCAAATGGTAATTCTATTTTTAGTTTTCTGAGGAATCTCTATACTGTTTTCCACAGTGGTTGCACCAAATTGCATTCTCACCAATGGTGTAATAGGGTTCCCTCTTCCTCACACCCTCTTCATCAGTTATTGTTTGTATACTTTTTGATGATAGCCATTCTGGCTGGTGTAAGATGGTACTTCATAGTAGTTTTGATTTGCATTTCTCTAGTAATTACTGATGTGAACATCTTTTCATGTGTTTTTTGGCCATTTGTATTTCTTCTTTGGAGAATTGTCTGTTTAGCTCTTCTGCCCCTTTTTGGATGGGGTTGTTTGTGTGTTTTTTGGGTATTGAACTGCAGAAGGTGTCTATAAATTTTGGAGATTAATCCCTTGTCAGTTGCTTCATTTGCAAATATTTTCTCCTATTCTGTGGGCTTTTCATTTTGTTTAGGGTTTCCTTTGCTGTGCAGAAACTTTTAAGTTTAATTAGGTCCCGTTTGTTTATTTTTGTTTTTATTGTCATTGCTCTAGGTGGTAGATCTGAGAAGATATTGCTGTGGTTTATGTTGGAGAGTGGTTTGGCCTATGTTTTCCTCTAAGAGTTTTATAGTATCTGGTCTTACATTTAGGTCTTAAATCCATTTTGAGTTTATTTTTGTGTATGGTATCAGGTAGTGTTCTAATTTCATTCTTTCACATGTAGTTGTCCAGTTTTCCCAGCACTACTTATTAAAGGGACTGTCTTTTCTCCATTGTATGTTCTTGCTTCCTTTGTCATAGGTTAGTTGACTGTAGGTGCATGGCTTTAATTCTGGGCTCTCTATCCTATTTCATTGATCTCTAGTTCTGTTTTTGTGCCTGTACCATTCTGTTTTGATGACTGTAGCTTTGTAATATAGTCTGAAGTCAGGGAGCCTGATTCCTCCAGCTCCATTTTTCTTCCTCAGGATGACTTTGGCTATTCTGGGTCTTTCTTCCTTTTTATAGTAGCCATCCTAATAGCTTTGTGGAGATATTTCATCATAGTTTTGATTTGCACTTCCCTAATTATTAGTGATGTTGAGCATATTTTCTTGGGCTTATTGACCATTCATATTTCTTTGTTGGAGAAATTCTGTTCCAATCCTTTACCCATTTGTTTTTGTTTTTTGTTTTCTTTTGTGGAATTAGAAATTTATTCTTTAGACAGATTCCATTACTTATGCTATTGTATTCATTGGATTTTATCAGATGGTATCTAAGAGACATATTGTGTCTGCAGAGAAAAGCACTGAAAGGTTTGGATCTAAGTACCAGCCTAGCACTTGCCAGCTCTCTGATCTTAAAATTATCACTCAAATTCATTTCTCATCTATAAAATAGGATAGTGGCCCTATCTATTCCTACCCATTTGTTAATTGCAGTGTTTTTTGGTTGTCATTGAGTTCTAGAAGTTCCTTATATAATCTTCATATTAACACTTGAGTATATATCTGGATAAATCAGATACATGATTTGTGGAGTTCCCGTCCTGGCTCAGTGGTTAACGAATCCAACTAGGAACCATGAGGCTGTGGGGGAATCCCTGGCCTTGCTCAGTGGGTTAAGGATCTGGCGTTGCCGTGAGCTGTGGTATAGGTCGCAGACGCGGCTCAGATCCCGTGTCGCTGTGGCTCTGGCATAGGCCAGTGGCTATGGCTCCGATTAGACCCCTAGCCTGGGAACCTCTATATGCTGTGGCAGCAGCCCAAGAAATAGCAAAAAAACAAACAAAAAAAATCAGATATGTAATTTGTAAATGTTTCCTCCATTTTGACTTGCCTTTTCCCTCTGTTAATTGCATCTTCTAATGCACAAAATTTCTAATTTTTATATAATCCAATTTATCTATTTCCCCCCCCATACACCTTTTTTCTTTTTTGGCTGCACTTGTGGCATGCAGAAGTACCCAGGCCAGGGATCAAACCTGTGCCATAGCAGTAACCCAAGCTGCTGCAGTGACAGTGCCAGATCCTTAACCTGGTGAGCCACAAGAGAACTCCTATTTTTTTCTTCATTGCCTGTGCTTTTGGTCTCACATCCAAGAATAATTGTCTAATCCAATACCATGAAGCTTTTCCCCTATGTTTTTCTTCTAGGGTTTAATAGTTTTAGCTTTTTAGGTCTTCAGTCATTTTGAGTTAATTTTTGTACATGATATATAAGGTGTCTTACACCAGCTTCCTTCTTTTACATGTAGATATTCAATATTCCCAACACCATTTGTTGAAAAATTTGTCCTCTCTTCATTTAATAGTTTTTGCGCCCTCATTGAGATCATTTGACTACATATGTGAGCAGTTATTTCTGGGCTGTCTATTCTATTCCATTGGTCTAAATGCCGGTATCACATTCTTTTGATTAGTATAGTTTTGTAACAATGTCAAAGGCTTGAAATTAGGAAGTGTGAGACCTCCAACTTTGTTTCTTTTTCATGATTATATTGGTTATTCGGGAGTTCCTTCAGATTCAGTATGAATTTTAGAAACAACAACACGTTGGGATTTTGATAGAAAGCGTATTAAATCTTTAAACTACTGAGTAGTACTGACATCTTAACAATATTAAATCTTCTATTCCATGTACATTGGGTGTTTTCCCATTTATTTTGGTATTCCTTAATTTCTTTCAGCAACATTTTGCTTTTTTCAGGGTATACGTCTTTCACTTCCTTTGTGAAGATTATTCCTAAGTATTTTATTCTTTTGATGCTATTGTAAATGAAATTTTCTTAATTTCTCTTTTGGATTGTTCATCAGTTAGATACACAACTGATTTTTGTGTCCTGTAGCTTTGCTACATTCATTTATTCTAAAGTTTTTTTTTGTTTGTTTAAGATTTTCTACATGTAAGATCAAATTTGTGTCATCCGCAAACAGATAATTTTACTTCTTCCTTTCCAGTTTGATTTCTCTCTCTCTCTCTCTCCCCCTCTCTCTCTCCTAATTGCTCCGGTTAGTACAATATTGACAGAAGTGGGTATCCTTGCCTTGTTCCTGATCTCAGAGGAAAGGCACTCAGTCTTTCACCATGGAGTATGATGCTACCTGTGGACTCTTCATATATGAGCTTTACTATGTTGAGATAGTTTTCTTCTATTCCACAGTTTGTTGAGGCACAATTTTGCCTTTTCCTTTTTCCTCTGTCCTCAGTACAGATGGAGACCAGCTGGTCACCGTGCTTCATGTAATAATCTTTGCTGCATTTTGGAGTGGACGCCTGAAAGAAGGCAGCTTCGGTTTTCCTTCCTCAGAGAATTTGCCCAAGTTGTCATCCTCTTTCTATTCATTTATCCACTCATAATGCAAACCTTTGTTGAGTCAGCACTGAGTACCAGACATGGGCATGGTACCTTTCTGTTCACAAGAGGTGACACATATATTTTCTCAACCTTCACAGGAGCCGTCTCACATAAGAATGATTCCTCTCTCCATATTCAAAGGCAAAGGTGAAGAAGGGCTTGCCCAAGGCAGAGCAAGCTCCTATAGCTCCTTGCCCTAATCTATTAACTATATGCTGCTGCTATTTCTGTGTCCTGACTTTAAGCTATATTGCTAACCCCTGGGCAAGTGCCTCCTGAGCTAGCTCTGGTCAAGGTGGAAAGGTCCTGGGTCCAGCCCTAAAGTCTGTTTTTTCTCCTTGTGTTCACAGAGGTCCTGGGCCTATGTCAAGAAGTGTGAAAACAACATGCGTCCAAACCGGGCCTTGGTGGCTCAGCTGTCAGAGTGGGAGAAGGTCGTCCTTGGAGACACTGTCACAGACATCCTGGATCCACTCTACTGATCTTCTCTGAGGCCCAACCTCTCTGTGAACCTGGCTTGGGGGCTTTTTGTGGGTAGTGGGTCAGGGTGTATAACCAGGAATGAGAAGGCTATTGCCACCAGGAGACTTGTATCAGCCCCCAGAGTGGTTCTTCATATAGCACATGCACTCTGCTCAGGCTCAGCAAGAACCCCCATCCCTGGGGCCACCCCCACCGCACTCCTGAGGCTGCCTCTGCAGGAGCAACTGGCTACCAGAGCAGCTGTCCCTCATGCCCCCCCATAATGTGGACACTTTGGAGCTCCTGGTGGGAGCTCCAAGGGTTCCCCCAGCCTTGTGTTGGTCCATGGGGTGTCACAGTGCCCATCCATGGGCAGAGATCCTCCAGCCCCAGAGATGCCAGGCCCAGCCGTGGCTCAGACCCCAGGCTTCACAGCTTTGAGAAGCTCCTGACACAAGGGCATACCCTTGCCTCATCCCCAGTCCCAGCACTCCTGTTTCTGCTGGTCCATCACCTATACAGATTTTCTTTCCTTGCACTTCACTCATTTTTGCCTGGCTGTCTTCACCGAGAAGAGATGCCCACCCTCCCAGCCCCCACACCCAGGTTTGTAGAAATCCTCAGGCCTTAAAGGGAGTTTTCCTCAGAATGTGCTGTTGAGTGCTGGCATGGCCCACGGAACAAGCCTGGAGTCAGGAGACGAGGGGACTGATGAGTTAGGCTGTCTGTCCATGTTCATTCAGCAAACATTCCCTGCCACCTAGGTAGGAATGGGACCGAATTGAAGTCCATGTCGCCTCCTAGGTCTCTTGGTAGTGGGTTGGAGGAGCATTCTCACGTGCCCCAACAGAAGCCCAAGCCCTCAGGGAGTGGGGTTTTGCCTAGAGAGGTAAGGGCTTTTCAGGAAGTATAGGCTTTAATCAGGACCTGAACTGGGACAGAGCCTAGGAAGGATGTGAGACATACCTTAGGGACCTCCTGGTAGGCAGGGCACGGCCGGGCCATTGGGAGGTTTACAGCAAGGACATGATGGGGATTTAGCCTTGTGTTTTATAAAATTAGGGCAGTCTGGACGCTGTGAAGGGACAGTAGAGGTGAACTTGGGAGGCTGGGAGATAGTAAAGAGGCCCCTGTAAAACTCCAAGCCAGAGAAGAGACTCAGAATCCTCCCCACCAAAGAGCAGCTTCCCAAGGACAAAAGTGTTTGAGGCAGGTGTCACCTCCTTGGGCTTTGGTTTACTTCCAGCATGACATGCAACGACACTGCTGGCTGCACCACGGGGTTGGCACCACCCGTAGAGCCCCAGGCTAGGGTCTGCTGCCACCGTCTTCCAAGTCTGGGAACTGCTGCTGGGCCAGCGCAACTCGGCACATGGCCCCGCCCAGGCCCCGCCCCTGGTCCGGATTGGTTCATGCAGGGGGCGGGGCCAGCACGCTCTCTGTCCCAGGCCTTTTCCCATTGGTGGTCGCAGCGGCGCGAGCCCGGAAGCGGACCGGGGCAGAGGGGGTGGAGGCGGTGGTGGAGGCGGTGGAGGCGGAGGTGCTTTGGGCGGGCCGGGGTTGCGGCGCTGTCCTCGAGTCTGGGCTCACCAGGCCCACAGCCTGGTAGCAATGAATCCCCTGCCTCCAGACCCGCTGGGCGACTGTCTGCGGGACTGGGAGGAACTGCAGCAGGACTTCCAAGGCATCCAGGTGAGTGCTGATGCGGGCGCCCATTGGTCCCGAGCCATGTCTATCTGGCTCGAGGTCAAGGGTCGGGTAGCCCCAGGTCAGGCAGCAGGGACCTCGGGGTCAGGGGTTGGGGACCCTGGCGTCGCTTCCAAGGGCTGCGGGGTCTCGGATCCTGGTGTCCCAGGATGGAATCTCCTCTGGCTTCAAATGAATGTTCTGCGGCGGCACCTTTGGCCCGCGGGGCCGGCACAACCCTGGGATGCCTCCACTGGCCCCGGGCGGACCTCGGGCCTCACACAGTGGCCTCAGAAAAATTCCCCTCCCAGGAGTGTCCAAGCTGACTGGGGCCAGTCCGGTCAGTCACTCAGCAAACACGCCTTTATCCCCGGCCCGGCCTGGCAGGTTGCTGAGCAGCACCTTCCCTGCCCTCGGGCCCTGCGGTTTGCGATGAGTGCTGCTAGGGAGCAGCCCGGGAGGCAATCTAGCCTAGGCCAGGGGAAGTGGTGTTTAGGTAAAGCCCATGGCCTGGATGGGGGTGGGGCCAATCCAAGGTGAAGGACAGCACCCACCGAGACAGGACCATGTGGCTGCTGCAGAGAGTGAGGGGAGAAGTGGGTGGACCAGACCTTACCAAGAGATCTCATGCACCTGGCCAGGATTGGAGTGTCTCTGAGACCAGTAGGAAGCTAAAGGAGAAATTATCTGGCTGGTATGGGCCACTGTGCTGTTCTGTGGGGAGGCAGACAGGAGAGGGTGGTGGCTGGGGGTAGGCTGAGGTGGCCTCTCCTGGGCATGAGAAACAAGACCCAGACAGAGTAGAGCCCAGGCCAGCTGGGTAATTGATTAGGCCTTTACCTCTCCTGCCTGGACTGGTTCCAGCCCGTTCCTGTCCACACTGAGGCCTGGCTGCCCCCTGGCCTGGCCAAGATGCTACCATTAGTGCTTCTCCCCAGAGCCTTGAGCAGAGCAGACCTGATCTGCCAGCCTGGGCACCACTATCCTAGCCCTAGCCCCTACCTGACCTTCCTCACACTGCCCCTTGCCCAGTCTCTAGGCTGCTGCTGCTTAAGACTCATCAGGGCAAAGTGCTTGGGGAAGCCTTGGGCCAAAGGTGCTGGGGGAAGGCGAGGGGAATGGCCTTAGAGCAGGAGGTCCCAGGGCTGAAGCCTGAGGACCTTTTACGCAGGAGGAAGATGCTGGGAGTACCGGACCAGCAGACGTCCTGGACCACCTCAGCTCTCCCTGCACTTGCAGACTGTCCTGGACAGGATGCTCTGAGAGGGCCAGGGATGGCTTTTAGTAGCCTGCTTGGTCCAGAAGGTGGACCTATGGGTCTAGAATCCAGACTCAACATAGGACAGAGAGGGGCGGGAACCATTAGTAGCTGGGCTGAGACTAAGAAAACCTTCAGAGAACTCATGGTTTCTGGGAGAGGGGTGTTATGGGGGTTTCTGGGCTTGCAGGAAGACCCTTGTCTCCTTGCCAGTCTTGGGGAGAGAATACCCTCAGGGAGTCCCCTGGGCTGGCACAGCTGGCTACTTCCTCTCCTATTGAGACCCTCCTAAGGAGCCCTAGGAGAGTCCATGCCCCGCTCCCTGCCCAGCAGGCTCTGGCTCAGGCCCCTAGCCATCCTGAGCCTTCCCCCAAACTGGTCCCCAGGAGACCCACCGACTGTACCGCCTGAAGCTGGAAGAGCTGATCAAGCTGCAGAACAACTGTACCAGCTCCATCACCCGGCAGAAGAAGCGGCTCCAGGAGCTGGCCCTTGTCCTGAAGAAGTTAGGACTTGCCCCCCGTACTCTCCATGCCCCCTCCCTGATACGCCTGACCTTGGACTGGGGGCGGCTGTCTGACCTTGTGGGATGGAGATGGTGCTGATTTCTAGGTGTCCTTGGGCATGGCTTCTCCCCCTCTCGGTTGCATTTGCCCTCCTGCCCCACAGGTTTTGGGTGGGATACCTGGGGAGCTGCTGCTCTGACTCTGGCTTCTCTGGTCCTACCTGCAGATGCAAACACTCCCTTCCGTCCGAGGCTGAGGAGGCTGCGCAGGAGCTGGAAAGCCAAATCAAGGAGCGACAAGGCCTTTTCTTTGATATGGAGGCCTACTTACCCAAGAAGAATGGGTGAGACTCCTCTCCCAGGCTTGATTCACAGCCATTTCTGGGGGAGAGACCTGAAGCGCCGCCCGTCTCTGCTTGGTTACCTGGACCCACTCTGGGCTGAGCAGTCAGACACAGTCCTACCTCAGGGACAGCCTGAATGACTGACAGCTCACTGCCATGGTGCTTCGTGGAGGAAGTATGGGGCGGGGGGCAGCACAGTGAGTGGCACCTAACCCCCTGAGAGGTCGGAGCAAGCCCTCTGGAGTAGCCGATGCCTGAGCTGAGTCTTAAATGATAAAGGGGAGTGAGCCAGGAAGACACAGGAAGACAGAAACAGCAGGTGGTGTGGCTGGAGCTGAGGGTAGGAGGTGAGAGGTTGCAGTGAGACCAGAGTGAGAGCCAGCCTGCAGAGCTCCCCTCTGGCCCAGTGGGCAGGGGAGAATGACAGGCCAGTTATGTACTCAGATCAGCTGCCATCCCCGCAGAGGGCAGGGCAGAGTCCCAGGCTGAGGGAAAACAATGCGGAGACTGCAGGCAGTAAGATGACTGGGAGAGAACGTCACGGAAGGCGGGGAGGAAGGAGTGGCCAGTAGCCGCAGATCAGGTGGCCCAGGGTGGGTGGGCAGCCGGTCAGATGTGACGTGGAAGGGGAATGTTGCCTGGAAGTCAGGGTGACATTGGAGAGAGCCACGTCCCGGGAGGGTGGGGGTGGAAGGTGATATTGGGGGCGACAGAAGAGACTGCCGAGTTTAGGCCACGCTTCAGAAGCTTGGCGTGGAAGGGAAGCCAGTAACTAGAACTCGGCATGACGGTCGAGGAGCGGCTTTTGCTGGGGCGTGTGTGGAACTTGGTGCGTGGGGAGATTTGAGTGTTTCTACCTGCCGAGAGGGGGGCCGGCAGAGGGAGAGACTCAGACGAGGTACTAGACAAGGAGGGAAGTCCCTGGGGAGATGGGAAGGGGTGCGCGAGGGCCCTGGTTGTCTGGAATGAGAAGGGGTGCAGACACGACAGTGAGGATACAGGCAGGGGAGATGTCACCTGCCCACCTTCCAGAGGGAGACAGGATGGAGGATTTGAGAGAGGGTTGGACCAGGTCACTGCTGGGAATGGAAGAGGGAGCTGGTGCTGATGCTGAGAGGCAGCCTGGCCTGAGCCCCGCTGGGCCCCATCACCCCTTTGCAGCCTCAGACAAGTCCCTGAACCACACTGAGCCTTGCACATGGCTCATGTGCCATGAGGGAGCAAGAGCCCGCATGAGTCCAGCTGCCTGGTATATGCCTGACTCTCAGTCACCTCTTGGAGTTTCTCTGGCAGTAAAGGATGAGACAAGTTTAGATGATGGGGGTGATGGCCATACAAGGACTGGCACGAAAGTGGTTGACATGTCGTGGAGTGGGGCTTGGGGGCTCAGCTGGCTCAGGAAGGGAGACCTGGATCTGGAGGTCCTGGGCGTGTCAGGAGGGGAGAAGGGCCTTGTGGGTGGGAGGCTGGGGAACTGGGGCTCAGAGGACAGCCAGAAAGCCCTCTGGGTTGGAAGGAGGTCATGGTGGCTGGTGATGGGTGTGGGTCGCTGCAGTGGGCTTGGGGCTCTGAGGTCACAGAACCGTTGGGCGGGCGATGGGTGGTGAGCACACACACAGGTATTGAGTCCTCCGTCCAGGCCCGCAGCGCTGATCTGAGGTGTGGGCCTGCCTACCCGGAGTGGGACCACCAGGCTGCCCTTGAGGCCCTGGGGTGGGAGCTTGGTGAGGACAAGGGAGGGTGGACCTGTTGGTTTTCTCGGGCGCCGGGTTCGGGGGCAGCAGGGAGAAAGGCCGGGCGCCAGCGTCTCCTAGACTCAGCCTGCAGCATCCTCAGCAGAGGCTGTGGGAAGGCCGGGGAGGGAAGGATTCAGTGCCCTGTGGCTTTCCTTTCGTCTGGGGCCTCCTCATGCGGTGCTTCCTTCCCCAGGTTGTACCTGAGCCTGGTTCTGGGCAACGTCAACGTGACGCTCCTGAGCAAGCAGGCTAAGTAACGTCAGCCGCTGGACGCCCCGTCCTCCCCGGCCCCAGCCCCTGCCCCTGCCTCCCCTTCCCCGGCGAAGCTCGGCCTTCAGGGGTTGCTCCCCCCTGCTGGCCCCGTGCCACCCATGGCAGGGCGTCTGGAGGCGGGAATGCCTGTGTCCCCCCCCAGGTTCGCCTACAAGGCCGAGTACGAGAAGTTCAAGCTCTACCTCACCATCATCCTCATCCTCGTCTCCTTCACCTGCCGCTTCCTCCTCAACTCCAGGTGGGCGTCCTGCCGTGCGGGGCTGGCCCGAGCCCCCCGGGTTCCAGCACCCACCCTCTGTCCTCCCCGCCAGGGTGACCGACGCCGCCTTCAACTTCCTGCTGGTCTGGTATTACTGCACCCTGACCATCCGGGAGAGCATCCTCATCAACAACGGCTCCCGGTGGGTGAGGCCGCGGCCGGGGCACGGGTTTCGTCCCCCTTCAGCCCCACGTCCTGTCCCCCAGCACTGATCCTGGGGAACTGAGGGGACAGGAGTGACGGCCGCTTCCTGATACAGGATCAAAGGCTGGTGGGTGTTCCACCATTACGTGTCCACGTTCCTGTCGGGAGTCATGCTGACGTGGTGAGTGGCTGGCTGGGTCCCAGGGGAGCGGAACAGGGCGCGATGGCGTCCCCGAGGGCCCACACCTCCCCTGGCCTCTGCCCTAGGCCCGACGGCCTCATGTACCAGAAGTTCCGGAACCAGTTCCTGTCCTTCTCCATGTACCAGAGTGAGTGTCTCCGAGGCCCCTCTGAATTAGGATTTGGCGGGAGGGGAGGGGACTGGGGCTCCAGCCCGTGCTGACCCCCCCCGCCCCGGGCCGCTCCCCAGGCTTTGTGCAGTTCCTCCAATATTACTACCAGAGCGGCTGTCTGTACCGCCTGCGGGCCCTGGGCGAGAGGCACACCATGGACCTGACCGTGGGTGAGTCGGGCATGGCCGTGCCGCCCTGGAATCCTGACCGGGGAGCTGGCAGGGCAGGCCTTCTCCTGACTGGGGTCTGAGTGATGGGGTCCGTGTCTGTCCCTGGCTGTGCCCACCCCCGCAGAGGGCTTCCAGTCCTGGATGTGGCGGGGCCTCACCTTCCTGCTGCCCTTCCTCTTCTTTGGACAGGTAAGTTGTACCTGTGTCCCTGTGCCCCTGGCTGTCCGTCCCCAGCTCTGGCTGGAGCAGGGACTGTGTTCTACTGTGTAAACCCCCCTCCTTCCCAGTTCTGGCAGCTTTTTAACGCACTGACGTTGTTCAGCCTGGCCCGGGACCCTGAGTGCAAGGAGTGGCAGGTGAGCCGGGGCCCCTGGAGAGGATGCCGGGCCGGGGGGTGGGCTGGTGGGTGGGGACCGGGCTGGCTCTGCCCTAACCCCAATTCCTCCCCCAGGTGCTCATGTGCGGCCTCCCCTTCCTCCTCCTCTTCCTCGGCAATTTTTTCACCACCCTGCGGGTTGTACACCAGAAATTCCACAACCAGCAGCACGGGGGCAAGAAAGATTGAGGCTGGGTGGGCCCAGCTCCCCACAACACCCCTGACCCAGAGGGGGCTTCTGTATCTCGTGTTGAGGGGTGGAGGCTCCCCTCATCCGGGGAGGTCTCGTCTGCTCTCCCTTGGGTTTTGTGGGCTCTGTCGGCCCTGAAGGCGGCGCTGGAGAGAGGAAGACCTGGGCCTGTGTCCCCGCCCTGCAGGGAGGTGGGACAGCAGCCTCAATAAAGGACCGGAGGCTCAGGTGGTTCGGTGTGTATTCTCCCGAGGGTGAGAGAGGAGCTTGGAGGCTCTGGGCCACCACTGCACGAGGCCTAGGGACTGCCGAGGTCTCTCTGGGGTCTGCACAAGCAATACCAGGCCAATACAGAAAACAGAACTTTATTCCAAGGGCCGGAGCTTATTTAAAATTATTTACACTCATTGAAAATCACAGGGAGGCCAGGCCCCACTCAGCTGAGAGGAGCCCCTTCTGTTCAGCCCCGGAGGACCCCGGGTGTTCATCAAACCTCAGGCCTGTCACCCCTGGCCACGCCCCCGGGGGCGGGTCCGGGAGGCACAACTTGGACCTGGAGCCGTCTCCGTCTCCGTCTCCGGGCCTGCCTCCCTGGGCAGAGCCCAGCAGACGCCCCTCCCCGTGGGCAGCTGGCAGAAGAGAGTGAGGAAGTGATTAGGAGGGGAAGAGAGTCTGGGGCGTGAGGGCAAAGGCGGCGGCTGGCGGCTCCTAGCTCCACACGTCCAGGGAGTAGCGGCCCTTGGTCATCAGCTTCTTGACATAGTCCACAGCCTGGGCGTGCTCCATGGGGCCCTGCTCAGCCACGATGTCGCAGAAGGTGTTCTGCACGTCCCGTGCCATGTTCCGAGCGTCCCTGGGGGCAGAGAGGAGGTGGCACTGGGGGCCGCGCCAAGCGCTCCCACCGCCACAGCGAGCCCGCCGCCGCCTCCCCACTGCCACCCTCCGCCCGCACGCACCCGCAGATGTAGATGTGGGCGCCCCCGTCGTGGATCAGCTTCCACAGGTGCTCCTTGTCCCTCTTGAGTAAGTGCTGCACGTAGACCTGGGGGCGGGGGCACCGTGAGGAGGGCCGCTCGCCGCCCACCGCCTGCCCCGGGGCGCGGCCGCCGCCTCACCTTCTGGGGCTGCTCTCGGGAGAAGGCCACGCTGAGCCGGGTGAGGGCGCCCTTCGCGTGGAACTGGGCCAGTTCCTCGCGGTACAGGTAGTCCTCGTCAGAGCGGCGGCAGCCGTAGTAGAGCAGCGTCTCCCCCACCTCCTTGCCTGGGGTCGCGGAGGCCGGGATGAGGGGGCGCCCGGGTCCCCCCGCCACCCCGCTCCCCGCCTCCTGCCGCCCGGGGTCCCCCCACCCCCGCCACGCACCCTGCTCCTGCAGCCAGGCGCGCTCCTGGATGAAGCCGATGAAGGGGGCCACCCCGGTGCCCGGGCCCACCATGATGACGGGCGTGGTGGCCTTGAAGGGCAGGCGGAACTGGGACTTGCGCACGAACATGGGCACCAGGGCCCGGCGGCCGTTCTCGCCGGCCGGCTCCTTGGCCCGCAGCCAGCTGGTGGCCACACCTTTGTTGACGCGGCCTGACTTGGTCTCATACTCCACCACCACGGCGCAGATGTGCACGGAGTTGGGGTGCACCTGGGGGGCAGGAGGGAGCGTGCCAGTGCCCCGGGCCCCAGGGTCCCCTTCACGCGCCCAGCCCTCGGCAGAGGTGGCTCCCCTGGCAGCCCACAGTCCCCC
Source organism: Phacochoerus africanus (assembly GCF_016906955.1). Taxonomy (NCBI): domain Eukaryota; kingdom Metazoa; phylum Chordata; class Mammalia; order Artiodactyla; family Suidae; genus Phacochoerus; species Phacochoerus africanus. The sequence continues at coordinate 11,271,213 of NC_062548.1, forward strand.
GAGCCCGCTGCCCCGGCACCTCCGCGGAGCCAAGCTCCCGGGCCTCCTACCTTGGAGGACGAGGCGATGGAGTAGTAGCGGGCCTGGAGGCGCGGCAGCAGCTCGCACAGGTGGTCGATGGGGGGCCGCAGGGACGGGTAGTCCTGCAGGATGGCCAGGATGTGCCTCCGGGCCTCCACCACCCAGCTCAGGTACAGCTCCTGGGGAAGGGGCAGATGCGGGTGAGCTGCGGGGGCCCGGGCAGCAGCTGGGCCGCAGGGGCCGGGGCTGCGGGCGCCCACCTTGCCCTCGCCGGAGGACGAGGCCATCTTGCGCAGCTGCTCCTGCTCCGAGGGCTCCGAGGCGTACTGGGCCAGCTCGTAGAGCACATTGGTGCGCGGCGGGTTGGTGATGTCCAGGTAGTAGGTGAGGGCCGTGCGGTAGGTGGTGGGGCAGGGGAACGGGTGCTTCTTGTTGGACTCCTCTGCAGGGACAGGGCAGGCAGGGCTTAGCGTGAAGCCTCCCAGGGAGCAGGTGGCCCAGCCGGCGCTGGGAGCAGGGCCAGCTCTTTCTGGTCCTTCCTCGGCCTTGGGACAAAGTCTCAGCTTTTGGCTGCCCTCAAGTTTTAGGCTGGACAGGCAGTCCTCATCCGAGGCAGGATGCTGCTGGGGGAGGCCTGGCAGTCACGGCCCCGTCCAGGAGACTCTGAGCCCGCGGGGGACCCCCCTTGCCGAGAGCTGCTGGGACAGAGGGTGCAGGAGCAGACCCCCCCCCCCCCGCCCCAGGTGTGTGCTGTCTGCCTGTGGGCCGGACCTGGTCCTCTGGGGCCTCAGGACTGTGCGAGGCCTAAATGGGGCCTTCAGCTGTGACAGCAGGGCCACCTCCAGGTCAGTTTCTGTGCTGGACGCATGTGGAGGTCTGTGCGTGGGGCACCCAAAGGCCAAGCTCCTGGGCAGTAGCCAGCACGTGCAGAGGCAGCAGCTGGCACAGGCTTCCTGTGAGCCCCCTGCCGGGGGCCTTCCGCTGCCAGTGAGCAGGTCGGCCCTACTGACCCTCCCTGCAACCAGGCCAGAGTGGGACTGGACACAGGAGCAAGCCCACCTCTTACAGGCATGACTGCAAGGGTGTTTATTCCTGGGCACCGAAGACCTGCGAAGGCCGCCGGGCCACATGGAGGGGGGAGGGAAGGGCCTAGCAGAGGGCTGCTCAGCCTTTAGGGGTCTGGGTCTATTCTGGGGGCGGGAGCTGTGCTTCTTACTGAAATATGACCTGCATCCAGTGCCTGCCGGATTTTCCTAACCTGAACGCCCTCCCTCCCCAGCCCCCCACATCAAGGAGCAGGTGTTTCCTGCACCCAGCACGCCTGTGTGGGCCAGAAACCAGGCTCAGGCCTCGCACTTCAGGTGTGGGCGCTTCTTTTAAAGCCCCACTTCTGTCTCAGTTTCTGTGCCTCCACAGCCCTCTCTCCGAGCAGCTCTTCACAGCGAGGGGCTCCTCGCAGGGGCTCACATTCTGTTTGTGGGGAGAGTGAGCACCAAACGGCTCCCCAGCAAAGTCCTGCCTCAGATGGCAAAAGGGATGGCCCCCCCACCCCCCGCCAGGGCCCCACTGTGCGTCTGCTGCTGGATGAATTCGGATAGAAACCTGGCCCTTCGCACTGCTGCTCAGGGCTGACTCCAGCTGGTGAGGAGGAGCCCAGGCTAGGGCACTGTGGACAAGGGTGGCTGGGCCCCGGGTGAGTGGACAGCAGGGCTGCCCAGGGCTTCACGGAGAGAGGCTCAGGCCTGGCCGCCCCACGGCACACCAAGCACCCTGCATGGACCTGGAAGGCTGCGGATCGTGGGCTCAGACCCCTGCGTTCATGGGTGAGGAGACCCGGGAGCCGAGAGAGGGCCTTGGGTGGCCAGCTGTGCCCTCTTCCCCTCAGGATGGGGGCTGGGTGGGCAGTGGGGCTGGTTCTGGCTCCAGGGCCCCCTCCCTCCAGGGAGAATGGCAGTGGGGGATGGGGGGTCCTCAAGGGAGAGAGTCCAGACCCCACAGCTATTTTTGCCCCCCGGCCCTGAGTTTGTTCCACAACCTGAAACTCTGGGATCTTGGGAATAAGAGCACTAAGGCGCCATTGAGGCTAAACAGAAGCTCAATTATGGGCCCTGCCAGGGCGCCTGTTCCCACCAGCGGCCCAGGCCCAGGCAGGGGCGGAGGCTGGACCTCAGGACTCACCGTCAAGATTGTTCAGGGACATGACGACATCCAGATCGGTGCCCAGGATCTCGCCAAGTTGGTTGACCAGGGCAGAGTCGTTGGCCGGGTACACAGCCACGTGGTCCCCAGATTCATACCTGGGGAGACTCGAGGCTCAGGAGGAGGGTGGAAGGCAGCTCTGCACCCCAATAGGAGGCCCACGCGAAGGGCCTGGGGAGAGGGGCTGGCGGCAGCTGGTACCTGATTTTGGAATCTGAGATGTCCAGTTCCAGGTGCATGAGGTGTCGCTCGGTCCCCTGGTTCAGCTTCCGGTTGGTGGTGACGACAGCCAAGAACGGGTTCTTGGCGTCAAAGGGGCTGGGTGGGGAGAGCAGTGCTGTGACCGGCCAGGGCTTCAGACTACACCTCCCCGCCCCCAGCACGGGCAGCCTCCCCCCGGGGTGGGGGTGAAGGGCAGTCGAAGCAGTGCTCATGGCACCCGCGAGGTGGCAGAGTTCGTCCTCAGGGTCCCACTTACAGACATGGAAACTGAGGCTGGCCCCTGAAAACCTGGGGGCCCCCCCGCACACCCCACCGTCGGTGGACTGAGCACAGGGAGGGCCAGGCCCTGGAAGGCGGCTCCAGGGCCCGAAGAGGCCTGGGTCCCGAGTGACTGGAGCAAAGCTCCTTGGCTACACGCCTGGAACCGGGAGCAGGAGGGGAACGTGCACTTCGGGAAGGCACTGACCCGTCGGGCTTCCCGGCCACTGTGGCCACGGGCTGCCTAGAGCAGGGTGCCATCTCAGAGCCCGGGGGTTCAAGGACTTTCCTGGGCGGCTCCAGCAGGTGTCTGGGAGGCACCCAGGGGCACGTCAGGGGCCCCAGAGAGGAACACTAAGTTTTTGGACAAAAAGGCCAACTGTCGAGGCCGATTTTAAGGAAGCGAACCCTTCTGCCGAAGTGCAGCCTAGACCCAGAGCTGCGCTCGCCAGGTGCTGGTCCAGGTGCTGGTGGACGCCCCACCCCGGGATGTGTACGGGCCAAATGAGGTCCACACAGAGCGAGTGCCCGTCTCCTCGGGGGCCCGCGGGACCACCTAAGCCGTTCCAGGATGAGGGCGGGCGAAGGAGGCCCGTGGACGGGCCACGCTCTCTACTCACGGCTTCTGGTTCTCATAGCTCTTCAGGCGCCCCATCTCGCCCGTGTACACCACGGCCGCGTCCATGTCTGTGTGGACCACGAGCTCATACTGGCGGATGCTAGCAGGAGGAGGAGGAGACCCAGGTGAGGGCGGCGGCTGGCAGGGCCGGGAGAGGGGAGAGGGGGACTGTGAGGAGACGGGACGTGCCCTGGGGGCTGCGGGACCAGACGGGACCCACGAGGAAGGAGGTGTGTGAGCGTGGGAGGCAGGAGAGCCGGGACGCGGGCGGGCTGGGCAGCCTGGCTCCGGCAGGCCCGAGGTGGGGAGGTGAGGAAGCCTGCCTGACGGTCGCTTCCGTGCGAAGCCCACGGGCCTGAGCCTCTCTGGCATCCGGACCGAGCCTCCTCCGGCCCCAGCACCCCCAGGCCAGCCTCCTGCCCTCGGGAGGCCCCGCCCACCGTGGCACTCACCTGGACTCCTCTCCAGTGGCTTCCACGCCGAAGTGCTCGCACACGGCCGGCCAGAACTGCTCTCGCCACGTGATGAAGTCCTCCTCCAGGCTGGGGACGAGAGGGGATGAGCCGGGCCCCAGGGAGCCCAAGCATGGCAGCGAGACCCTGAGGGCGCGCTGACTACCCCCAACAGCCTGGTGCCAGGTGGGGCTGCCGAGCCAGCCCGGACTCTCTCCCCTGGCAACCCCTAAGCTCGAGGGTTCATCTCACACCAGCCTGTCCAGTGATGTAGCCCAGGGCACCAGGAAGCATCCAGAGGGTCTGCAGCGGCCACGGGCGGCCCCTGTCGGAGCTGGATGAGGCGGGAGGGTGTGGGGAATCGCCTTCCCTTCCTGGGGAGGCGGGTGACGGAGCTGCGCCGACACCACGGCTCTGCCCTCCCTGAGCTGAGGCTCCTGACAGACAATGGCGGTGCGTGTGCGTCTGCACGTGTGCACACAAGGGGAGGGACACTCACTTGCCGTCGTCGTCGCCCAGCCCCAGATCAAAGATCCGCTGGGCCCCGAGCTGCTCCAGCCGCTTGTCCACATACTTGCCCATGGCGTTGAAGTGCTCGTAGGTCTTGTTCCCAAGGCCGAAGACCTGCATGGAGGAGGGGTCGGCAGTCAGCGGTCCCTGCCACACCTTGCGCTGTGAGGCCCCAGAGGCAGCTTTATTTTTGGTGACCTGGAGCCCAGGCCGTCCAGAGCCACGTCGGCCTTGACCTTGGTGGCAGCAGGGTGTTCACCGCTCGGTTTTCTTGCCCAGACAAATCCAGGTGAGCCCACCACTCCTCTTTAACCTCCAGCAGCAAATGCCCCCTGGAGCAGAGCAGGGCTGGGACATGGGGAGGAGCTCTTAGGGCCCAGCCCTAGGGTGGAGGGAGGGTCGCCCTGTGAGTTCCCCACAAGGCCATGGGCTTGAAGCCCATCCTGGCACCTCAGCCTGCCCTGGCTGATCAGAACGAGGTGCACACTGGAGGAGGGCCCCTTGGACATGGGGTTCCAGAGGCTGCCGCAACATGGGTGACTCACCGCATACTTGACTCCAGAGAGGTCCACGTCTGCCTCCTGCAGCCAGTCGTAGAAGTCCTGGGCATTGTCAGTGGGGTCCCCCTCGCCGTAGGTGGCCATGCAGAACACTGCCAGGGCGTTCTCAATCTCTGGCAGGCTGCTCAGGTCAGACTGGGGAGGCAGGGACAGGCCCAGTGACCATGACTGGGCCTGCTGCCAACACAGGTGCAGATGGGCGTGCCCAGGGTTCGAGTGCACGGGGTGCGTTTCAAGAGCAAAGGGGACAGCCCCAGAAGAGCACAGCTGAGGGCCTGGGGTGTTGTCAGTTTCCCAGGTACAAGCTGGCACTTGGAACATGGTTCCCTGGGCATCAGCCTTGGCCACGGGAGAACCTCATTGTGCCATAAGGTCCCTGGGGCACAGCAGGGCCTGGGCTCGCACGCATTCCTAACCAGCTGGCTGCCAACTCCAACCCCAGGCTGGAAGAGAGGGGTTGTGGGGCCCCCACCAGGACCAAAAGCAGAGGACTGGAATGGGGGTCTGGTGTGGGAGAGGAGTGGCTCGCGTGGGAAGCAGCTGGCACTCGGGGGAGAGCGGTTCTAAGGGAAAGTTCATTCATTGTGTTGGAGCAGCATTAGCCCACATGATGGCTGGCAAAGGCTCCACCAGGAGAGAAGCAAGAAGGTGTCTCCCTGGGGGCATCTTCCCAGGGCAGCCTGACAACTTGCTCCTGCCAGCCTCGCCCACCCTGGGTGCCTGAGGATCACCTCCTCCCCCACCTCTGCCAACTGCGTCCACCTTGGGCGCTGGCCTGGCTGCCCCAGAAACAGGCAAGCAGGCTGCTGGGAGTTTCTGAACAGGAGAGTGAGCCAAGTGAGCTGGCCCCCGACGGCCCTCCGAGTCAGGCTGCGTGCGGCTGGGGCCAGGACGCAGGGACCGAATCCTGCACACGTCCTGTGCTGACCCGAAGGAGCCACGTGCTGAGGATGGCTGACGGGAGGGATCCTGCAGCTCCCAGTGGGGGCCTTTCCCCCTGTTCTCAGGCTCCCCTGGCCTCTCCCCACGCCCAGACACGCAAATCTACAGCCTCACACCAACGCCCGGCTCCGGGGTTCCTGGAGATGGTCTAACACCCCTCCCCTTGGCAGACGGCAAGGAACACGCGCAGGGTGGGGCCGGCCCAGGGGCAGAGCGGGCTGAGCGCCCAGACCCCCGACTCCTTCCAGCTCCCACCCCCTGCAGTTCAGGAGGTGGGGGGCTGAGGGGAGATGCGAAACAGTTCCTCTCCTGACCTGCTGGGACCCTTTCAACTTCTAAACTACGGTCAACCCACGAGGTGCCCACATCCCTTCTGCCTGCACCTGCCCGGCACTGGGAAGCCCACAAGAAGGAAGGTGCGTGGGTGGTGCGGGGAGCACCCACGTGCACAACCCGACCAACTGTTCCTAACGTCCCTAAAATGGGGGCCACCCGGCTACTGGAACCAATGACAAGAGATGCCTATTCCCGGCTCTGGCTTTGGCGACCTCGGCCCTTCGGGTGTCTCCATGACCCAGACACGACATCCCTAGGGCTGTGCGGCAGCCCTGCGGGACAGGAAGGGGCCGGGCGAGGCGGGAGCTCACCAGGTCATACTCCTCGGGGTCCGCGGCCATGCCCCGCATTCCGTAGCGGTGGGCGTCCTTGGACAAGCGGTTGGCGAACTCCTCCGCCGTCCCCGTCTGGGAGCCGTAGAACACGACGATGTTCCTGCCCTGGAGGCGCCAGACACGCGGGGTCAGCGAGCGGCCAGGAGCCGCGGGCTCCTCCGGAGGCTCACGGTGACCGCGGGGCCGGCGAGCCCCTCCACGGCACCCCCTCTCCTTCCTGCGTCAGGCCCTTCCTGAGGCACTCACGCCAGCCCCCTCGCTGCAGCCGGTGGGGTCGCAGGTCCCCCAGCCGACTGGCTGGAGCCAGCAAGGCCCCCGACACACAGCTGCTCAAAAGCACACTCTGGACAGAGTCTCAAATGACGTGTGAAAAAAGCAGAAGTAACATTCAGTTAAAAAAGCGGTGTGCAAAAACTATGTATGGCATAACCCATTTTTTTACGTACCCACCCCACATCTGTGTGTATGCATGTCGTTTAGACATATACACACTCAAAGGAAAGGAATGGCATGAAATAGGAGTCCCCAAATGGGGAATTTATGTACATTTTTCTGGATGTTTACAAAAGTCATACATATGCTTTATAATAAAAACCTAAACCTATGGACCAGCTCGCACACGCCTCCCCGCCCTCCGCCCTCCTCACGTGCCCTTTTGCAGCAGCTCTGGAAAAGCCCAAACGCTACTCCCCAGACTCCCTGAAACCAGAGATGCAGCAAATTTGATCCAGCCGACCGGAGGCACTCTGCAAGAGCCGTAACGTGGACGCGAGGCCCAGGCTATCGTCTGGCCCCTTTGTGTGGCTGTGAGGTTTCTCTGCAACAGCCTCTCAAGGCCCCAAATGCCTGTAGGGGTCTCTGGTTTTGCACCGAGCCCCAACTGACAGGTCCAAGTGGCAAAATAAAGCGCAGGGATTACAACTGCTATAAAGTATTCTCATCCCTTTTACGTTCCCTGAATTTTCTAGAAATCATTTTAAAGTCATTAAAAGGAGATCTTTTAAAATAACCACTATAAAAACTACTTAATAAAGGAAAAAATGCTTATGATATCACATTATGGAAACAAAGCAAGATATGAAACAGTAGCCAAACATGTGCGGTAGTATCGAAACATATGAAGTACCTAGAAATAAGCCAGACAAGAAGCATGCGAGAAGCTTCCAAGTGACAGGGACGCAACCAACTGGGAAAACACCCTGATTCTGCCCAGGAAGACGCAACACACACAATGTCAGTTCTCCCCCATCAGGACAGGACTGTCACACGACCCTAAGAAAACCCTGAACTGCTTTTTCATCCACAATGTGATCCTAAAAGTCCTGTGGAAAAATCAGCAGGCGTCCATCCACTGTAACAGCACCTGACGACACAAAGGAATGACGCGCTGACACCTGCCACGGCGTGGCTGAGCCCCGAGGACACGCTGAGAAAAAGATGCCACGAAAGGCCATATACTGGACAATTCCCTCCACAGGCAATGTCCACACAGGCAGCTCCACAGAGACAAAAAGTAGGTGGACGGGGGCTTAGGGCTCACGGTGGGGGACTGACTACCAAGGGGCGTGGGCTTGCTTTGGAGGATGATGAAAAAACACTCTAAAGTTGAATGTGAATCCGACTAGTATCCATGAGGATGTGGGTTCCATCCCTGGCCTCCTTCAGTGGGTCAGGGATCTGGTGTTGCTGTGAGCTGTGCTGGAGGTTGCAGGCATGGCTCAGATCCCACATGGCTGTGGCTGTGGTGTAGGCCGGCAGCGGTAGCTCTGATTCGACTCCCTAGCCTGGGAACCTCCATGTGCCACAGGTGTGGCCCTAAAAAGCAAAAGTCTCTGTTGGCAAGGCTGTGGGGAACAGGTTTTCTCACACACTGCCAGGGACGGCCCTGGTGTGACCCCTGTCGGGGGTGGCGTGTGATCTGGCAGCTTCTATCACAAATGCAGATATACCTTTTGCGCCAACAATTCCACTTCTGGGATTTTATCGTGTTGGTAAATTGATCTACACAGTCACAGCAGCGGTTGCGTGGTCTGTAAAAACTATCGGAAATATTCCAAGTGCCATTGACAGGGCAGTGTTAAAACAAATTACAGTACTTGTGGCCACGTAAGGACTCACTGGATGACTGCAAAGAAAGAGGGAGGTGCCTCTGAATTCCTGGGTAAGGACTTCCAAGACGTGTCATTCCGTGGAAAGAAAATTCAGGTCTGTAACGGTGTATGGATTTTTTTAAAGTGCAAAATAAAAGTCTCTTTTTAAGATATGCGCAGAAAGAAACTCTGGAATGATCTATAACATACAAGGACAGGGATGAGGGGCAGTGATGGGAGAGCAGCTTTCCTCTGAATAGTTTATGGTGTGGATTTTTAACCTCGTGAGTGAAGGGCCCTGTCACAAAAGCCAACACCTTCAAGAAACAAAAACAGAGATAAGGCTGGAGCGGTGCTGCGACCGCACCCACGAGAGGTTTCCATCTGCCCCCAGACGGACGGACAGAGCCGGGTCTGGGAGGGAGGGGACGGGGCGGCGTGTGTGCGTTAGAGAGTCGGTCTCTTCTTAGAGTTTGGTTTGTGCAAGAGACAAACATCCAGACAGCAGAGGCCACGGCAGAGCAGCAGCCTCGAGGCCGAGCTTAGACCAGCAAGTGGCCGTGGGCGCTGAGCTGAGCTGGGGCCTGCCCGCCCTCTCCCCCTGCCCAGTGGGCCCCCAGGCGTCCCCCCAGGGCCACCATGCCTCCCTGGGAGGAGCCCCGGCAGAAAACTCACCGTCTTCTTCATCTTTTCCACGAAGCTGCTGTCTTTGACGGAGGAGGTCCTGGAAGACAAAAGCGTCCGATGGGCAAGGGAGGCACGTGCCGTGGAGATGGGCGTTGCAGCCCAGCATGTGCCAGTGGCCACGCCAGCGGCCACCCCTGTCCAGAGCCGGGGCTGGAAGAGGCAGGAGCGGGCTCCGAGGCCTGGGAAATCCAAGTCCAACACCTTGCAGGGCCAGGGCCTGCCTGACCAGGTACATGAGAACAACAAAGGCTCATGCTCACTCCTGGCTCATTCAGCACCACAGCCCGCGCTCCTGCAGCCTGGTCTCCCGTCCGGTCTCCACCTCACAAGGCAACCAGGAGTCTCCCAAATAAGCTGTTTGTTTTAGGGCCATACCTGCGGCATATGTGAGTTCTCGGGCTAGGGGGTCCAACCTGAGCTGTATCTCCACAGCCACAGCAATGCCAGATCTGAGTTGCAACTGTGACCTCCATTGCAGCTCACAGCAACACCAGATCCTTAACCCACTGAGCGAGGCCAGGGGTCAGACCTGCATCCTCATGGCTACCAGCCAGGTTCTTAACTCGCCGAGCCACACAGGAACCCCCAAGTAAGATTTTGGCTATGCAACTGCTCCACTCTAAAACCTTTAATGGCTCCCATGACCTCAGGACAGGGGTACACAAGTCCCTCCAGCACCTGTCCCCCGCCTCGCCTGCCGTCCCCCTCCACACACCATCCCTTCAGGATGGGCCTCAGAATTGTCAACACCATCGCCTCTGCCCAGAGCGTCCTCACCCCCCAGCCCCCTGCTCCCCTCCAGGCCCCACCTAAATAGCAACTCCCTTGGGATTCCAAAGCTCCTCGCCCCCTTCCCCTGGGGCCACACTTCCGTGTTCCCCTGTCTGTGACCCCGTCCCCTGAAAGAGCAGCGTCACTGCCCGGCACGCCTGACGGCTCTCCCACTCCCAGCTCCGGCCTCCGGCCCCCGCCTCCACGCCCTGTCCTTCTCCTCTCGGTCCTGTCCCCAGGCCTGCGGGGCTTCGGAAAGCAGCCTGGGGAGCCTCCCGGGGACTCCAGGCCCAGGACAGCAAGGCAGGCAACGCGTTCCCTTTCTCGTCGGAATCAAGGCACAAACCTGCACACTCAAATACAGCTGCTTCTGTTTCCGAGACGCTGTGAAGGGTGTGCAAGGCGAGCCCCGGCCTGGGAGACGGGAGACGAGGCCGCGGCGCACGCACACCTGACTGACCAGGGCCAGGGTTGAGAACCTAAGGGTCCCTACAAACCAGTCAGAAAGACACATAATCCAACAGAAACGCTGTCAAAAGGCTTGGAAGGTATTTCCTCAGAGCATCTGAATGGCCCAGCAATGCAGGGAATGCTGCTCGACTGGAAATGAAAACCACAGTGGGGTCTACGATGCGCCCACGGAGGGCGGCTCAAGGATGATGACAAGGTCCCCAGCAGGTGACGTTATGGAGCAACTGGAATTTCTGCATGCGGCTGGGGGAGGGCGACGGGGGGCTGGGCAGCTCGGGACCGGAGAGCCCAGTGGTTCAGTCTGCAATATGCGCCCCGCAGGGGGTGCTTTCCTGGCGCCCAAAAGACACGCGTTCTTTGCCCTTCTCACCACCCTGTGTGGCCTCCGGCGCACAGTCAAGTGTGACAGCGACGCACCCCGGCTAGACGCCTGGAGTCCCCGGAGACACGTGTTACGTGAGGGTTTTTTTGCAAAGGTGCCTGCAAAGCTGTTCAACAGGTGTTTGTAAACATGGAGACACGGAAGTTTCATGTCCAAGTCCCGGCTGGGTCTCTCACTAGGTTCATAGGTACAGGACCAATGCTGCTTTCAGGGCCTCGCTGTTAAGAAACATCACACTGGGGCCCTGGGGGAGCAGAAGCCCGGCGCCTGGCTCGGCCACGCCAGCCTCTCTCCTCCAATTCTGACGGCCCATCCCCGACCCCCCATCACCCCGGCATCCCCTGGGCAGGCCCATCCCTCCCCTCAGCAGGGCCAGGGCCAGAGCACGGATGGAGGCCCTCAGGCCTGGACCCTACCTTCCCACGCCCACTGCAACCCACACTCCAAAGGGGCCTGGGGTCTGGACATGTGACCACGCTGTGTCCTCTCAAGCCCTCTAGTGATGTGGAGCCTGAACTAGAACCTGACCTATGACGCTGTCTGGGCACTAACGCGGCGTGCTCGCCAAGACCTGCCCTTAGAGAAAGGAAGCAAGACACGCGATGACACGGGTTCCTCCACCGAGTAGCTGTGAACTGAGTCCTGAGCACATATCACCCGCTAGACATAAAACCACACCAGAGAAGCTAGTCCACGTAAGAGAAAGGAGAGACCACCGATTCAGAATCCACACCCCCAGCTTCCACTGCTCTGCCCACAAGAGCCAACCTGCCGTTCTGGTTCCTCTGTACCCCCAGACCCACCGTGGCCTGGGCCTAGAGCGTCCTTCTCTAACCCTTGCCCGCCAGCTCCTGCTCATCCCCCACCGCACAGGCGCAAGCTCCGCCCCACAGCACCTGTCAAACGTAAGGTTTTTGTCACTAGCTCCAGCCGTCTTCGTGCCCTGTTGGGGCACCCAACTCAGTGTGTGCTCGCTGCTCAGCTCGCAGCCTGGGCTTCACACTCCGGAGCCATCTGCATAGCTCTTTGCGGTTGGCACCATGCCTGGCGCCCGGCACATGGCATTTCACTGGCTTCTGGTAGTCAGTCCTGAGTCTGCCCAGTGGAAAGTTGGCCAAGGTGGCCTGAGAGGCCTTTGGAGGCTCCCCTGCCCCCTGAGAGGATCTGACCTCCATGGAAAAGCCCACTTTTCTCAAAGGACAGAGGTTTCCATAAAAGCTTCATCTCAGGTGGATGTGAGGCCTCGCTGAAGAAAGGGACCAGAGGCACCCCCAGTGCATAGTGAGCGCCCGGCTGCCCTCCCTCCACCTTCAGGTGACATGCGCCAGGGTGGGTGGGCACTGTGCCAGACTAAATGAGGCAGCCTCTACCTTCCAAGGGCAATCACCAGGCTGGGAAGGCAGCACCCAGGAAAATCAGGAGGAAGGGAAGCAGCCACACATCAGGAGCAGAGACTCGGGTCCTGGTTCTGCCACCAAGTGGGCCTGTGACTAGACAGGTCAGGCCCCTCGAGGCCTTGGATCCCTCAACTGAAAACACTGCATCTCGGCTTCTGCAGCCGCCCCGGTGCCCTGCACGGCGCCTGGAAAGGAGATTAACGCTCAGGGATAGAGAGGGTGCTCTCTGGAAGAAGAAAGCCATCCGGGTCACCCTGTGATTTCAGAGACACCCAGGGGCACAAGGTGGGATGTACGAAGACCGGTGGATGGAGCAGACGCCGTGCCACGGGGCTTCCGGGGGAGCGGCCACCGTGGCCGAAGAGACGGGGAAAGGCATCTGGGAAGCGCTGGGCACTCTTCTCATGGAGGAAGACGGCTCCCGAGAGGGGAGGCACAGAGGCCGGCAGCTGAGGGGCCCTGGATGAGGCTGGGGCAGTGGGGAGAGGAGCAGAGGGAAGCCCTCCCCCCCAGGTCTGTTTGGGGGTGTCAGAGGGCAGGCAAGATGTGCTGGGTGCCCCCCGGCCCCAGGGAGCAGGTGCTCCCGAGAAGGGCCTGCACTTCTGAAGGCCGCCGCTGGTCCCGTCATTAGCCTCAGCCCCGGGAAAGGGAGGACCCCTCCCTCAGACCCCCGAGGGGAAAAGGGAAGGCCCGTCCGAGCCGCTAGTCACTGGCCGACCCGGGCAGGTTCCCCACATCCCCAGTGGTTATAACTGGCCTGCTGGGCAGCAGTGGGACTGGGAGCGGCCTGCCCACTGTGACTCCTGGCTGGGGGCCCCCAAGCAGGTCTACACCTGGGTGCCCTCGGGTGGCTTTACCAAGCCCGTCCCCCCACAACTTCGCTCCGGGACTTGCATTGGGACCTTAGCTTTCACAGGCGGAGAAGGGGGGCGCTGGCGCCTTCCTGGTTTCCAGTCGAAACCCCCTCCTTTACAAGCAGAGAAACACGGCCGGCAAACCAGGACTGAAGGGGCCAGGGTGGCCATGCCCCAGTGAGCCCCCCAGAACCGCCCCCAAATCTGCCGGTCACCTGTACACCTGTGCCTCCAGGTGTCCCCGCCTGGGAGGAAGTTCCATGCCCTCCTGGGAGGGCTGCCCGCGGGGATGCTCTCCATAACTGACCTTGTCAGGGGGGGCTCGTCCTGCGGAGCCGAGTACACGCACCCCATGGCTTCTCACCCCAGCTCCGGGACTGAGAGGAAAGGCAGGCTGCTTTCTGGGGAACAGGCAGGGAGCCGGCGGCTAGCGAGCTGGGCTCTGTCCGCGCTCCACCAGCGCTGGCGGCAGGCGGCCCGGCCCCCGGTCGCTGAGCATCCTCCTGGACACCCGGTCCTCTCGGAAGCCCCGCCGAGCCCCCGCCCACCCACCCGCCTCGGTCCCCAGCCTGGGAATGCTGCTGCATCCGGCGGCGCCGGCAGGGAGGGCCCGGGACTCCAGGCTGAGGCCTCCCGGGAGCCCTGCACGGGGCGAGGGAAGGAGAAAACCTCTCCAACCCCGGCTCGGGTCTCCTTGGTAACTGACAATATCACAGCCCTTTCTCCCCACAACCCCCCTTTCCATTAAAAAAAAAAGAGAGAGAGAGGAAGTCGAGCCGGCTGGACAAAGCTCTTCTGGACGCGCGTTGCCATGGGAGGACGGCTCCCGTGAGGCGAGGCATCGATCCCGCCTCGGGTCACATTAAATTACATCTGCTTCCCGGCCTTCTCCCTACACCTCAACCGCGGGCAACAGAGCCCGAGATGCCGGGTCACCTGCGAGCAGAGCGGGTGCCAAAGCGGCACCCCGCCGCCTCCCGTGGCGCAGCGTGCGGGACCCGGGCAAGGCGGGCACCGCACATGTGGCTGAAACATTCCCAGGGAGGAGCCCCCTTCGGAGGAACCCAAGCTCAAGAGGCCGCAGCCGGCCCAGCACGGAGCCCAAAAGGTTCCAATGAGGGCTCCCCACACCCAACTGGGAGCCGAGTGTCTCTGGTTTGGGCTTCAGAGTCACCTGCGGCCCCGCTGGGTCGGGAAGGCGAGACGAGGGTGGACAAAAGCACTGAGTCACTTGGACAGAGATGAACCACGATGGCCCGGCCTGATTCACTTTGGTTCCAGTCCCAGGCAACGCGCAGAAGGGTTGCTGCAATTTAATTTTCTGCAGAATGGACCTGATGCCTTCCGGGACTTTTCCCTGCCCTCGGTGACACACAGGGCAGCGAGCTGCTTTTGACCAGTGCCCTCCCGAAGCCTAGAGCGGGCCGAGTTCTCCATCCCTGGGGGCAGCAGGCACCCATGATGGGAGAGGGGACAGACACACGATGACGATGGCGGCAGAGCGGGGGAGGCTGGCTGGAAGGAGCCGGTGTCTCTCCCACGGCCTGAGCTGGCCCAGAGCCTCGGGGCAGGAGGCTAATGGTTTGGAAGAGCTGCCTTTGGGGCAAAGTGGTTCGCAGGAGCTTAAGCAAAAAACAGCAGCTCTCTCCACTGACGGCCGAGAACGGGAACCAGCACCCACGGAAGGCGGTGAGGACACTGCTTCCTGTGACACTGGCCTCTGGCAGGTGGGAGCTTGAGGTGGGTGTGGGAGCCTCCCCCTGGGACTCAGGGTGCTCTGAGGCTCGGGGGCCGGCTGTTCCCCCCACATGGCTCCCCCAACAGCCTTCAACATGTATTCAGCACCGTGCTCGTCAGGACTCCACAGCCTGCGTGGCCCAGGCGGCCTGTCCCCTCTCGGGCCAGGCAGGTGCCAGTCAGGGCTGGCGCTACTGCCGAGATGGAGGCCCGGGGTACTGCTCAGGGGATCCAGCCTGTCCGGGGCAGAGAGAAAGCCACGTCCTCTGACACTGGATGACCTGGCTCTTGTCACAGAGAAAGTGGCCCTGCCATGGAGTATAATCAAAGGGAGAAGAGAGCGGGGTGGGAGGGGGACGAGGGCAGGGTGGGGGCAGCGAGGCCCCAGCCTGAGGTCCTGCTCTGGGGCTTATTCATTCTCAGCCGTGGCTAAATTGCCTCCCCTCCAATGAGCTTTGCCTTTTGTGCGACGGGGATCGGAGAAGGAAGTGTCAGAACAGCCTGTCACCGTCACCCACTGTTTCTCCGAGCCGTTGACACCTCTGCGCTGGTGCCCTGCTCACCATCTATGCCACAGACCCAGGTCGATGCCAACGCCCCCGACGACCTTCCTCCAAACTGCACTCGGGGACGTCTGCTCTCGGGGCCCTGTCCCAGCACGAGCCCTCCCTGGGCTTCCTGAGGGCTTCCCTGACCTCTGCTCTCCTGTCTCGGCTCCCTTCACGACCCCCGACTCCCTTGGGGACCTACGCCCTGGCTCTACCAAGACGCGCCCTGCCCAGAGCGGCCCTGCTCGTCCTCGGCCCGGGCTCCTGCACATGCAGCCTCTTCCCAGCCTTGTCCTCAGCCTCCCAGACTCAGCTCGGGGGTAGGGGCACCTGCAGCCTGATGTGCCCCCGAGGGAGGGATGTCCCTCCTCTGCGCCCCACCACCTGGGCTTTCCCGGCACCGTCCACTGTACCACCCGCATGACCCCCAACGCACGTGAGCCCCTGAGGACGTCGCGTGTCCCTGCCTGGCCCACAGAGGTGGGGCCCCCAGCGCCAAGTGCCTCTGATGAGGACCGGTGAGGCCAGGGGCGCTGATGCTCGGCTCCGAATCCCTTTCCCAGACAGGCCAGTCGGAGGTCTCAGGCAGCGGCTTCAACAGCAAAGCTATCCAGTCTCATCAGGGGACAGGACTGGGCCCTCGGCAGTCAGGTGGCAGCAGAAAAGCCACACCTGTGCTCGCAGGGGTAGCGTGAACACCCCGAGACCACGCTGCCTCCGCCTCCTCCTCGGATGCAGGAGGCTTCGGGCACTGCCCACCCCCGCGGCCACAGCAGCCTTTCCTCCCGCTTCTCTCCTTGTAAGAAAACTGTCATGTCCTCTCTCTGGGAAGAGCGGCCCTGAGCTGGTGTGGAAAAAAACAGCTCCCTCTCCCTCTGCTGGAAGGAGACAAGGCTGGAGAGAGGCGGCCCCGAGCCCTGCCTCCAGCTCTCCTGGCCTTTCTGGCGAGAGCGCGCGGGAAGAATGAGCTCTCGAGTGGCTTTTCGGAAGCCACCCCCAGAGGAATATCCTCAGTGAAATCCAGATTGTGGGAAACCCCAGGCAACATATGGTCCGGGTTCTTCAACAAAAATGCCTCAAGGCAATCACAGGAGGAGAAGGAAGCCCGCGGCCCTGGCACCGCGAGAAAGGGAGGCAGCCCAGCCCTGGAGGCCAGCGCGGCCTAACGCCATCGGCATGACATCCTGGAAAAGGCAAAACCACAGGGACGGAAATAAGATCAGTGGTTGCCACTGATCTGGGGTTGGGGGCTGGGGGGTGCCAACGGCGAAGGGACCTGGTGGGCGAGCTTTTTGGGGTGTGGGGTGTTTTGTATCTTGACTGTAACACTGGTTACACAATTGCACACACCTATCAGGCTTCATCAAACTACATGCTTCTTTTGGCTCTTTTTAGGGCCGCACCTGAGGCACAAGGAGGTTCCCAGGCTAGGGGTCGAACAGGAACTATAGCTGCTCGCCCCAGGCTAGGGGTCGAACAGGAACACAGCCACGGCAACTCGGGATCTGAGCCGCATCTGCGACCTACACCACAGCTCATGGCAACACCGGGTCCTTAACCCACTGAGAAAGGTCAGGGATCAAACCTGCACCCTCGTGGATGCTAGTCAGATTCGTTTTTGCTGAGCCACGACGGGAACTCCCACCTGTACACTTTAAAAAAGTGAATTTTACTCTATGCAAATGACACCTCGACTACCACGGACCCCTCAAGACACTTAGAAGATTTAGTCATCAGCTGCAAAGCACAGATTAAGAGCCTGAACTTAAGAAAAAAAAAAAAATGGTTTAAAGACCTGATCAGTCACTCAGGGAGCTATGAACGATGCCAGCTGGGTATGGGATGACACTGAGGCGTTCTGTGGACTTTCAGGGCTGAGGGGCATGGCGCCGTGTAAGGTTTAAAACAGGGAGTCCTTGAATTTGAGAGGACTGAGTTCCTACTTCCATAAAATTCCACAGGAAATATTTCATAATTCAGATGAATTACATGATTAATTATAAAATTATATGTTTGAAGACAATCCGGGAACCGTGGGGAGGGGGGAGGGAAACGGGCCTGGCTGGGAGCGGACAGTTGCTAAAACCGGGTGATGAGCCCCATGCTTTCTGATGCTGGAAATGCTGCATAAGCACGCAGGTGCCAGGTGAAGCAGAGCTGGGGTGGAGGGTGCTTCCCGGGGCTGTAAGCACAGCAGAGGCTGCGGTGCAGGCCCCGTCTCAAAAAAAGGCCCTGCTCGGACCCCGCCACGGCTGACAGGGGTCATTCTGAGCCCAGTTTGGCCAGGTTGTCTTTTTAAAAAAAAATTTTTTTTTCTCCCCCAAAAGAAGCTATGTCTGAGGTTAAAACTTGAGGTGAAATTACCGGATTCTTTAAAAAACAAAAACAAAAAAACAAAACGAAACCCAGAACTGATAG
The DNA here is from genome assembly GCF_016906955.1 of Phacochoerus africanus. Classification (NCBI taxonomy): domain Eukaryota; kingdom Metazoa; phylum Chordata; class Mammalia; order Artiodactyla; family Suidae; genus Phacochoerus; species Phacochoerus africanus. Next base: position 11,289,022 of record NC_062548.1, read on the forward strand.
GTTTTTCAATGAAAGCATATTACCTATTTAATAATTCACATTTTAAAACTAGAATTCTTCGGTGTGGCACATTCATTTGACGCTGGTTTTACAATGGAAAACGCGGAGGATCCCTTCGAATCATGAATTCTGCTGCTGTGAACCTGCCAGGCTTTCAATGTTCTAATTTAAAAATCGAAAAAATATGCAGGTAAGCCGCAGCCAGCCTGTGAGCCCCCCGTGCCTTGGAGGCAGACAGACACCCGCACAGATTTGGCGTTTACTAATTCAACCGCCTGTCTCTGAGCATCTTCACGCAGGCCCTGTGCTCACAGAGGGACCCAGAGAGGAACGGGGATGTTATCTCTGCCCTGTGGGAGCAGAAACATCCACAAATTGCCACCCAACAAGAGGGGTGCCGTATTCCCTGTGTGAGAAAAAACTTTGTGGGGGCACAAGGGGATCCCGAACTTGGGACTCCTGTGGGAGCCACCATCCTGCGGGCTCCCTTCCATCCGGAGCTCCCTGGTCTGGAGGCTCTGCCCAGGGATGGCGAGCTGGGGAGCGAGTGGGAGTGGAGCTCAAAGAATGACTTCAAACGTCATCAGGATTATTACAGAGAGAACGCGAGGCCGGTAACTGCTCCTCTTTAACAAGCCTTTAAACGCTCTTACTAACCCTTCCAAAGATCTCCCCAGGGGGATAAAAACCAGGTTCACACAGTAGGAGGCTCGATAATGAAAAGACGCTGATGCATCGACAGATTCCAATCCCGACTGAAATCCCGGCAGGTGTTCTTGTTGGTTTGTCTTGGTGGACCCTGTCAAGGCGACTCCAAGAGAAGCGGAAATGCCAAGGACCCAAAAAAGCCGAGAGAAGCTTAAGAAAGAGGAACAAACCTGGAGGACTTGGACCACCAGATGCCAAGTCAAGAGTCACTGTAAAACCAGACAAAACACAGCCGTGCGGTTACTGGTGAAAGGACGGGAAACAGATCAACAGAACAAGGAATCCAGGAACCGGCCCCCATCTATATGGTCACCTGATTTACATCCACAGCGAGGCTTCAGTGCAGCGAGAAAAGAACAACCTTTTTTAATAACGGTGCTAGGAGTTCCCACCGTGGCACAAAGGGACCGGTGGCATCTCTGCAGTGCCAGGATGCAGGTTTGATCCTGGGCCCAGCACAGGGATCCAGTGTTGCCCCAGCTGTGGCACAGGTTGCAACTGTGGCTTTGGATCTGATCCCTGGCCCGGCAACTCCACATGCCGGGGGACGGCCGAAAACTAACTAAGGAACTGGCCCTGGATCGAGAGGATGGAGAGCCATAAGGAAACAAACGAGTCTCGAAGCGCTGTGACAGTGTGCCCGCCAAAATCAATTTCGGCTGGTTGGCAGGCGAAAGTATAAAAGCTACAGGAGTGACGCTTTCAGAAGGAAAACTCAAAAGAGCAGCTTTACGACCTCAAGATAAGGTTTCTTAAATGGGATGTAAAAGCCTTACCAATAAAAGTGAAGGCCAACCAAAATGTCAACGAATTGGAGTAGTTTGAGGCAAGAACTTCTGATCATCAAAAGACACTCTTAAAAGAGGAAAAAGGCAAGTTACAGAAAAATACTGGCCACACATGGACACCTAACAAAGGATTTGAATCTGGACTATATGAACCGCTGTGACAAATCAACGAGGCCACTAACGCCACAGAAAAAAAAAATGGGCAAGGTCTTGAATGGACCTTCACAACAGGTATCTCGGCGGTCAAAAAAATCACACGAAAGGGTCATCAGACTTTAAAACAGATCCCACCACAGGCCCATTAGATTGGCTAAAATACAAAAGGTGGCAGAAGCTGGAGTTCCTGTCGCGGCACAGTGGAAACGAATCCGACTGGGAACCATGAGGTTGCGGGTTCGATGCCTGGCCTTGCTCAGTGGGCTAAGGATCTGGCATTGCCATGAGCTGTGGTGTAGGTCACAGACGCGGCTCGGATCCCGAGTTGCTGTGGCTACAGCTCCGATTGGACCCCTAGCCTGGGAACCTCCATATGCCGCAGGTGCGGCCCTAAAAAGGCAAAAAAAAAAAAACAAAAAAAAAAGAAAAAGTGACAAGTTGGTGAGGATGGGAAGCGGCTGACCCCCTGCATGCCAGGGGTGGGACTGGACGCTGGTACCAGCACGCGGGAAATCCAGCCACTTCTAACAGAGGTGCGTGTGGGCCTTCCCGCAGACCCCCGATGCCACATCCACCACGCACCTGGCGGAGCTAAGGCCACACGCACCTGCCTGTTCCCTGCAGGACCGCTGGCAATAGCGCCTCAGGCTGGAAGCCATCTAACGGGCCGTGACCATCGGAATGAATAAATAGCGGCTTACTGCCACGACAGAATAATATGAATGACAGCACACGTTATGCAGCAATGAGAGAGCTGTGGCTAAACCTGAAAAAAGTGTTGAGAAAGAGGCCGATGAAGACACCACCTGAGGCACAGACACTTGTCTCCATCACGGGATGTCGGGAGGGCAGGCGACCTGGGAGGCAGTGAGACTGGAGGGGCCCGAGGGGCCGTTTCTTAGGTGAATGTGTTCATTTGGTGACAAGCACTCAATCCCGGCGCTTAGGATCTGTCCACTTCTACGTCCCCACGTTCTGTGCTTCAGTGAAAAACTTAGGAACAAAGACCCAAGGAGGCCACGGAGGAGGCCACCAAGGCCTTCCAGAACCGACCTGCCCCTGAGCCCTCCCTGGTCTCCGGCTCCCTGTCGGCCCTGAGACCAGCGGGCAGGTGAAGGGCTCCCTCGGCCCCGGGGAAAGACATGTCGCTGTCTTCCTGCTGGCGCCTCACTCTCCCTTTTACCAACCCCAGCCTCACGGCTTGCGAGGGGTCCAAACCTCTTAGATGTGGGGTTTGCCCGGCTCCCCTGCCCCATCTAGCCACTCCCCGGGGACTCCGCGACGTCCACCCGGTCCCTCCTTCTTTCCTTCCCAACCTGAGCCTGCACCTCGGCTCCACCTCCCCTTCAACTAACCGTCCCTCCCGCTTCTCTGTGCCCAACCAGCCCTGGGTCCCTCCGACTGTGCCTTCACTGTCCTTGCCGCTGGGGACCCTCTTGTCAGGCTCATCACCTCCCTCTGGACCCCTTACTGGAACAACCCTGCCCCCTGCATCCTGCCTCCTGAAGGCCCTGCATCCATCCCCCAGCCGGGGCCCTTCTGACGCCAGGGCGGCATCGTTTCACTGGTCTAGAGGACCCTCTGCAAGCGGGGCTCCCACCTGCCTTGTCCACCGCCCCGCACCCGTCCCAAACACAAACCCCGTCCCACAATCGGAGCACTGCCACCCACACGGCCCGGCCCTCCTCGCCCCCGGGCCACAGCCGACTCCACCCACAGACCAACCCAAAGGCGCCTCAGAGCCGCCCGCCCTGCGCTCCCCAGCTCCCCGGCTCCGGCGACGCCAGAGGAATCTCTTCCCAGGACTGCCCCTCCCAGGGGACCGGAAGGCGGGCCTCCGCTTCACGGGCCCGTCGCAAGGGCTCATCCGTCTGATGGGACGAGCCCCAGGCCGGTCCCCGGGATCTCTGGCCGGGTCCCGCACCGCCCCTTTAGCAGGCAGAGGTGCTTCGCCCGCAGCACTCCAGTCCCACAGGGCCGCGCCTGAGCAGGAACCTGCCCCCGGGGGAGGATTCGGGCAAAGTCTCCTCCGACTGGTGTGTTAAACCCTTGCCCATCCCCGCCGCTGAGGGCAAGGACTGCCTGGAGTACCTGCCAGCACAGATGCTTGCCCAGCCCAGAGTGCCATCCTGGCCCGGGTGCATCTGCAGGCAGCGGCTACGGGCTGAGTCGAGCCCCCACGGATCACTGTCCCCTGCCTGGTGGGTGAGGGAGGCTCTGTGCTGTGGCCAGAACCACGTGTGTTCACTGAAACTGCAAGTGGGCAGGACAACAATGAGGCCACAGAGCAGGAGGTCCCGCTGGAGGGCCTCTCTGAGTCTCCGTTTCCTCCCCTTTGAAAGAGGAAGATTAACGACTTCTTTCAGAGACAGAAGGCCACGTATGGCAAGTCGGGGAGATGGGGCTGTGGAGTCTGCAGATCTGGTTTCAAAGGCAACGCTGGAGTTCCCGTCATAGCTCAGTGGAAACGAATCCGACTAGGAACCATGAGGCTGCGGGTTCGATGCCCGGCCTCGCTCAGCGGATTAAGGATCTGGTGTTGCCGTGAGCTGGGGTGTAGGTCACAAATGCAGCTCGGATCCTCTGTTGCTGTGGCTGTGGTGTAGGCTGGCAGCTGTAGCTCCAATTGGACCCCTTGCCTGGGAACCTCCATGCGGTGCAGGTGCGGCCCTAAAAAGACAAAAAAAAAAAAAAAAAAAGGCAGCGCTGCTACTTCTAAGTGAGGTGGCCTCGGGCAAATGCCTCAATCCCCAGCACCTCAGTTTCCTTCTCTGTGAAATGGGGTAATAACGGTGTCTTCGAAGGGCTCTTATAAGCCTGCAGATGACATTAATAACAAGGATAAACACACGGCGTCTGTGGGCTCGGAGGCACCGGGCTGGGCACAGAGCTCTATGGTGGATTATGCCATTTAATTTTTACAACCCTAGGAGGTAAGTTCTGTTATCATCGCCGATTTACAGTTGAGTTTAATCAAAAAGATTAAGGGGAGGCAAAAGTCACACGGCTAAGACAGGGGCAGAGTCGGGATTCAAACCTTCAGTCCCCAGCTTCAGGGCCCAGGACCTAACGCCTCGCGAGGAAAGCTCCCCGGCCTGGCGGGGCTCGGGGCGGTCCACGTGACAGAGCGAGGGCCGGGAAGGGACTGAAACACACAGGCTGGCGTCGTTAGGATTATGCGGAAGGGAATCATCACTGCCGCAGCCTGGCAAAGAGGGACAATTAGAACCTGCAAAACACAACTCCGGGGTTTTGTTTCAAGTCCATCTTGTGAGGCCGGAGACCTTGGTGGCGGGGAGGACGGGAGTGCCGAGCCCTCCTGTCGCACAGGCCGAGGACACCTCCATCTTACAGACAGGGAGACGCAGGGGCCCCCCTCAACTGGGACCTGGGTGCTGGTCCCCTTATCGTGAGTGCCATACCTTTTCACCAAAAATACTTGGCCACGCCAGGAACATCCCTGTTCAGCCCCGGCTGGAACAGGCTGGCGCCAGCTCACCTGCCCGGCCTCCCGTCCCTCTGGTCCTCGGCCAGCAAAGCCCTCGCAGCCTCGGGGTGTGGCCCCCGCAGCAGCAGCACGGCCCACCTTGCCGGTCCCTCCCTCCAGGGGGGACTTCCTTCTTGGAGCTCTCAGAGCCCTGTCTCCTGGCCACCCAGCCTCTCTTCATACCGTGCAATGAGGCTGCCCTCCCTGCCATGTGGGCACTGCTGTCACAAGGAAGCCCTGATTAGATAACGCATGCGAAAGCACTTCATAAACTGTCTTTAAAAACGACCTTTCAATGTCCTGACTTTGAGCCTCATTACTGTAAAGGCCATCTCTGCATCCCTGTAGCGCGCCCAGGGCAGCGCGGGCACTAAACACTTTCTGGTACAGACACTAAGTGGCTACCGGGTGGCAGGACCCGCGCTAGGTGACGTCAACACCAGACTGCCTGCCAGTCTGGTCACGGAAGCTCAGTGTGGGCACTGAGACGAGAGGAGGAGAAACGGTTTCCTCTTTTCTTGTCGCGAATGAAAAAGATTGAAAGGAAATTGCAAAAGGAGCGGTCGCCTTGCTCCCGGGCCTGCGGACAGCACCTCTACGAGCCCGGGTTTACGAAAGGAAAGATTGAGGGTCTGGAGTGGGATATTAATGAACTCGGCGCCAGCGCCCCTGCTGCCTCGGTGCTTGACCTTGAAGGCTGCTGACCTTGAGGGCCGTGAGCCTCAGGCTACCTCTCGGCAGGGGCCCTTCTTCTCTGCATGGTTCCTGTGACGTCTGAACAAGCACTGGTATCAAAGGACCTTGAAGGCCGAGGTGCAGCGTGAGCATGACAGCTGGTTAAGCAGACCCGAAGAAGAGGCCGCCAGCCAGCCAAACTCGAGACTCGGGCCAAGAGGCCACAAGGGATCCTGCATCTCTAGCTGCTCACTCCTGCCCCAGGCCCAGGCCCAGGGCACTGCTGGGATGGCAGAGGCCTGCTCTGGAGGGATCCTGCGCGGTGTCACTTACGTGGTCTCAATTTTGGTGAATTCGGGGACTTCGTCTTTTTTCTTTCTGAAGACAAACCAGTAGGTCAGGAGACCCACGATGAGAGAAAACAGGACCATGTCTGTGGCGCTGAAAAGGGACACTTCTTCAGCCACCATCTCGGACGCGGTGGCGCCAGCATCCACGTTGGAGTCCCCCATGCTGATCACGAAACTGTTAGGAGAGAGAGATGACAGACATCAGCAGGGAGGGACAGGGCCTGCCTGAGGCCTGCTGGGGAGCCCCGGAGGCCCCGGCCTGGGCCTCGTGCCCCAGAGGCTGCAGCAACAGACGGAGCATGGGCGCGGGGCTGCCGGCCGAGGCAGGGTGCAGCTGCAGCCTCGGATGGGAATGACAAGAGTATGTGGCCCGGCCGGCATCTGTGCAGCCCTGGGCGCAGGCTCCAGGGGGACCGGGCCCCCTATGAACATAGAACACAGACTCCGGCCCCACGAGGACACAGCAGAGAGAGGAGTCACTTCACAGCAAGCCCTTTCTTAGCCATGCGGCCCGGCCAGGATGGCCCGAACCCCGCACATTCCAAAGGTCTTCAAGAGTGGCCCCTGGAGGGCTCCTGGGATATAACCTCTGAGCCCCTGGAATGTGCCACCTGATAAGAGTATCTCCACACGCCTGAGACCTTGGGTTGTGCAGAGGGTTTAGACTAATGATGTGGTTCAGAGGAACATCCGGGGCTCTGAATCGCACACTGCTGTGGCCTCCAGGGTGCCGGAGATGGAGCAGGTGGCTTAGACAGGTGCCTCTGAGGCTGACTCCCAGTAAAATCCCTGGGGGTGGCTTCCCTGGATGGCAACACTTTCTATGTGATGCCACTTGTGGTTGCTGGGAGACTTACGTGGTGTCATGTGACTCCACTGGCCAAGAACTGGAAGTTCCTGCCTCGTTCCTCCTAGACCTACAGTGTCTTTCTTTTGTGGATTTTGGTCTGTTTCCTTCTGCCGTAATAAACCATAACTGGGAGTAAAACAGCTTTTCTGAGTTATCTGAGTCCTGCTGAACCACTGAACCAGAGGGTCTCAGGGACCCCCACCACACCTACCTACTCAGCTGCCTTGAAAGGTGCCCAACTGGCCCTTCCACCATGGACGCCTTGCAGGTACGGAGCTGTGAGTCCATCAAGGCTTCTGCCTCTCATCCCCATGGCTGGGCACAGCTGACATCTGCATCTTGCCTTTTGCAATCACTGCTCTCACAGAGTGGGCTGCTCTTGCTGCAACTGTGAGCCCAGACGTGGTCAGGAATGTCTTAGTCAGAGCCCAGCAACTCAGGCAATGGGAAGTTACTTCATATCTGGCTTCCGTTAGCTGTCACTGCCTCTGGGAAACCACACAGTGGGCCCCCGCAGCTAGAGCACCTGAGCATCCAGGGGCCGGGCACCAGCCCTGCCATCCTGTGCAACCTGCCCGGAATGGACCATTCAGGATGGCCCCCGAGCTGGCTTCTTGCTTCATCACTCATCTGAGGTACTTTCCTAGAGGCTGAGTTTCTGAGATCATCTCAACTTACCCTTCTAGATCTCTGATATTAAAAGACACACTTAACCCTGGAGCCCCGAGAAAACTGTCTGTAATTAAGTATTAATTTTATAAGTAAACACGATGCATATTCAAGGTTAGTCACGTCTTTCTCTCCTGTCACCACTGGTCATGCCCACATGTTTTCTGTCATGGGGACGTGGAGGGGACCTGTTCCACAGGCCTGGGATGCGAAAGGCCCTCAGAGCTCGGCTGGAAGCAGCTCTGGTTCTGGCCAGGACTGATGTGCTGACGAGGGAGAGCTCCCAGCTGCCGCCCCTCACATTGCAGCAGTCAGTGGACGCCTGCCCCTGTGCCCCCGCCTTTTGGAATCCGGCTGACCAGGCCCTTCCTTTACTGATGGGGGCGGGGCCGGGGGCTAATGCCCATGAAACTGAATGACTGTTTCTTGACATGCCTGCTAGTTGACTGCATCACGCAGAAGAGGAAGCTCGGCCCTGGAGGAGGAGTCCGAATGACGGTGCCGCAGAGCGAGGGGAACTGCACGAACTTTACTCAACCCTTTTCTTTCTTTTCTGTTTGTTTGTTTGTTTTAGTTTGCTTTTGCTTGCTATTTTTGGGCTGTGCCCACGGCATGTGGAAGCTCCTGGGCCAAGGATCGAACCTGCCACCACAGCAGCAAGCCAAGTCGCTGCGGTGACAATGCCAGATTCTTCACCGGGTGAGCCACCAGGTAACTCCTCACAACCCTGTCCTAACAACCTGTGGCTCAAGCCACCCAAACTGCTGCCAGAGACGCCTTACGAGCTGTTCTCCACCCAGGAGCCAGAGGGAGCCTTTGCAAATGCAGGTCAGAGCATGCTACCTCCCTTAATCAAAACCCTCAAACGGCTTCATGTCATACTGTGCACAACATCTAATGTCCCACGCCAGTCAATGAGCCCCATTTGGCCTGGCCCCTGGACCACTCCCACCCCGTTTCGCACTGCTCTGGCCAGCCTCCCAGCTACTCCTCAAGCCTCCAGGCCTGCTCGTGCCTCAGGGCCTTTGCACCTGTTAAGACAGCTGCCTGGACTCTCTTCCAGTTATGAGCAGGGCTCCCTCCCTCGCTTCATTCAGGTCTCCACTCAGTGGTCACCATCTCAGAGAGACGTGGCCTCGCTATAGTGTCTGGTCACTCTCCCCGCGCTTCCCCCGTCACAGCCCTGATCACTCGCTGGCAGTATGTTATTTACACATTTCCCCCGCTGGCCGTCACCCTCACTACAGGGTCAGTCCCCAGGGGCCAATAATGGGCGTCAGACGGAGCAGCTCGTTGAGTGAACAAGCATGGGATTCTAGGGTAACTGGGCGGGCAAAGCGCAGCACGCAAATCATAACCCGAAAAGCAGGACACGGAGCCAGGACGACGACGGGGCGTGCGGCTGTGTTCCCTCTTCTCCACTCTCCCTCCACCTCCGACACCTGTGCTTTTGCTGCCTCCTTCGGCATCTCGGGCCTCTCCCTTTGAGCCCAGTCAGGACACCACCAGTCCCCACCCTGCTGCAGAGATGAGCAGGTGCTCGGAATGTGGCTGAGCCCCCGCAGCAGGTGCACAGACCTGAGGACACCACGGGTCTGAAAGTGTCCCCAGCAGCTTTGACGTCGGACAGACACGGGCTGTAGAAGGGGGAAGAGAGGATGCTGGAGACCAGCGGATCCACAACGGGGAGTCGGGGGCCCCAAGAGGTTAAGCGGCTCACCTGAGCGGCACAACAAGGGGCACCAGCTTCCCAGGGGAGGGCTGGGCTCCCTACCCATCTAAGTGGGGGGGGGCAGTAGACCCGGGTCTCGCCCCTGCTCTGCCGTGAGATCCGAGGGAAGAACAGTCCTGGAGGCACCCCCGTATCAGACACATGGTGGGAGGAGGGGCTGGCAGGCTGGCACAAAGGAAGCCAACCTGGGAGGAAAAACACCCCTACGTCTCCCACTAGATCCGAGCAGCATGCATGGGCGCTGAAGCTGAGAAAAAGCTTTAAATCCATTATTACAACCTCACTTAAACCATTGGTGCTTAAACACCCACGAACTCGCCCACCCACCTCTCCAGCCTGCATCTCTACCACTGCCCACAGGGTGACCCTCCACTTGCTTCCTGGCTCAGACCTCAGGCTCGACCGTCACTTCCTGGGCTCACACTTCCCTGACACAGGGCCTGGCACATCAGTTAGTACGTGACAACTCCCGTACAATGAACAGAGTCCATGAATTCACTACAACACTCAGAATGTAACATCTACATGAACCACTAACAGGACGCAGGCAGACCAAAAAAGAAATGTGGGGCGGAAGGAGTTCCCGCTGTGGCTCAGTGGGTTAAGAACCCGACTAGTAACCAGGAGGATGTGGATTCAGTTCCTGACCTTGGTGAGTGGATCGCAGATGTGGCTCGGATCCGGTGTTGCTGAGGCTATGGCGTAGGCTTTCAGCTGCAGCTCCAATTCAATCCTTAACCTGGGAACTTTCATATGTCATAGGTACAGCAATGGAAAAAAAAAAAGAATGAAAGAAAGAAGCAAATTTGGGGCTGGGAGTGTGCCCATGTAGCACACTCAGGTCCCCAAACAAATCCTCCAGGACACAAAAGATCAGCCAAGTAGGTCTACCTCACCCCGAACAGAACAGATCTGATCTGATCTTTTATTACAAATTAGGTCTGTATCTTAGGTTTTCACTTGTATCATAAAAGACAATGTACATACAGAAAGAGGCATGGATAGATAGACAGGTGCTATGTCTCCTAAATTTCACCAATTAGCCGGTTCCCACTGAGGCCGAAGGCCAAAGGCAGCGACTCCAGTCTCCAGGCACCCTGATAACCTACAGAGCAAGATGGACAAAATGCTGGCTGCCCAGGCCAAGGGCAAGGAGAGAACTCTGCCAGCGTCTGAAAGGGCAAATGAGGCAAGATCAGAAGGGTTTTTCCTCCATCTGACTGTTTACAACACCGGAGCATAAAATCATCCTCCAGGAAGTACTTTCGGTTGCCTTTGCTTCTGGCCAGTAATTGACTGATCAGCCAAGCTGGCGCTGATGTCACACCGAGCCGGTCATGGATGCAAAACAGGAAGGCAGCCAGCAAGCAATCGAGTCGTCCCCTTCCGCGTGCACCCCGCCCAGGCAAACAGTCACTGTCACCTCCAGGCAGCCCAGACCCCCAAGCTGCAGAGGGAGCAGGGCCTGCTCAGTGCCACAAACCTCGGTCAAGGTTCAGTGGCTTCAAGACAAGGGAAAACCCTCAGGGAAAGCTACCCCGCTCTTCCTTAACAGCTTATCCCCCAGAGCCTGAGGGATGCCCACGGAAAGCGCCTCCCCACAGCAGCCTGCTGACGCACTGCTCAAAAGAGCAGCTGGGGAGTTCCCGTCGTGGCGCAGCAGGAACGAATCTGACTGGGATCCATGAGGACACAGGTTCGACCCCTGGCCTCACTCAGTGGGTTGCTGTGAGCTGTGGTGTAGGTCACAGACGTGGCTTGGATCTGGCGTTGCTCTGGCTGTGGCGGAGGCCAGAAGCTACAGCTCTGATCTGACCCCTAGCCTGGGAACCATATGCCATGAGTGTGGCCACTCCCCGCCCCCCCAGAAAAGAGCAGCTGGAACAGATTCCCCTCTAGCTCAGGTGTCCACAGCACAGATCATCTAAACCAAGACAAGACAGGGGTGGCTTTCCTTGGGTTCATCCTAGTTGGGATTTGCTTAGGGTCTTGAATCTCCATCTAGGTTTGAGAACGTTTCAGCCATTATTTCTCCAAACATGTCCTCAGCCCCACATGCTCGCTCTTCTCCAGGGGCCACGATGAGAGAAACGTGCTGTGTTAATAGTTCTGCGAGTCCCTGAGGTTCGGCTCAGTTGCATCAGTCTGGTTTCTCTCTGTGGCCCGGACTGGGTAATTTCCAGCGTTCTATCTTGAGGTTTGCTGGCAATTTCCTCTGTTGTCTCCATTGTCCTGTGGTGCCATCCACCAAGTTCTGGTTTATCTATTTTTTGCTATAGTATTTTTCAATTCTAAGGTGTTTGGCTCGTCTTTAAATCTTGTATGCCTGCCTTTTCTCAATCGGGTTGAGAATTCCCTAGTTCCTGGTACGGTGAGTGATTTTTTTTGTCGTCTCCTGAACACGTGGGGTAGTATAATACTCGAAACCTTATTTAAATCCTCTCTTTTGTCAGGGCTCCTTTGCCACCCTGGGGGGGATAGAGGGTGCCAACTCACTGCAGTCCTTCGTAGGTATATTCCAACCCTTTCAACCCCATGGGGAGGCCAGGCACAGGGGGAAAGGGAGCTCTGAGGAAGGAGGAGGTAAGACGGTCCAAAGAGTCAAAGAAGGGACACCAGGAGCCAACCTCTGAGCTGGGGCATGAAACAGGACCAGGGCCCAAGAGTCAGGTAAGGAAGGTAAGAGAAGTTCCAGGCACAGGAAGCACGTGCCAAGACATAAATGATCAAAGAAGAGTAGTCACAGAATCTGGGGTGACTCAAGAGTGGTATGACGGGAGGCATCTGTGGGGTGGGGGGCAAGGGTGGTGAGTAAGCGATACACCTTTAAAAAGAGACCCGGACCAGCGTGAGGAAGGCCTGGGAGCGCTTACGTGTCTGCGATCTTTGGGCCCTGGGCAGCGGCGATGGCAAGGTGAGGGTGTGGCCTGATTAGAGTCATGCCACAGGGTGGTAACCCTCAACAGGGGCGGCACCCAAAGGATCAATACAGTCCTGAAGCCATGACTAAGGCACCCTAGACGAGAACACGCTCGGGCCAGTGTTCCGGAGCACATGCCCAAATGCCCCAGGTGACAACCTTTCCCCCACTTAACAGGGCTTGCGGGTGGGGTCCGGACACACATGACTGGCGCTGTGTCTGATGCAATGATGCGAAAGAGGAAGGCAGCCAGGGGAGCTGGATCCATGAAAGCATGACTCGGCAAGAATCAGGCAGAAGAGCGAGCTAGCATCACTCAGCACAAGTGGAGCTGACAAAGCCCCAGAGGCGCTGACCCCCAGAGCTGCAGCCGGTCGGGACGGCCAGGCGGCCTTGTTTCTATCAGCCTCTCTGGGGCCTTGGCCACATGGCCTTACGTCCAAGTGGGGCAAACCCACAGATCCCCTAAGCCCTTGGTAACATACTCTGGGGCATTCTGAGGGTACAGCTTAGTAACACGACTCCGAGTTGGCCCCGGGCAATTTATGGGCACAAGGGACTTCGCGGGAGGTCAGTGAGATAATACAAGAAACTATATAATAGATAATAGAAAAAACTGATCTCCGGCCCCCTATTCCTGGCACAGAGCTCCCCAAACCCTTGAACTCTCCTAAGCGTTACGAGCATAGGCGCATCCTTTGTTTGAATGCAGCTCTGGGTGGGCTTCATGGGGTCTGGTTACCAGAAGGACCAGACCCCATGAGAAAGCTTGGAGTCTGCAGCCCCTGCCCCCACCCCCTCCTCCAGAGAGGGGAGCCCAGCTGAAAATGGAGGAAAAGACTGACCACACCTACATGAGGAGGCCTCCTAAAATCCCGGAAATATGGATTCGGAGAGCTTCCAGGTTGGAGACATCCACGTGCTGGGAGGGTGACCCTAACTCCACGCAGACAGAAGCTCCTGGGCTCAGGACCCTCCCAGACCCTCCTGGCCTACGAACCTCTCCATTGGGCTGTTTACCTGTAGCCTCCATCACAGGCTTAATACGATCAACGTGTTTATCAGTTTGATCTCAGTTATGATAAACCGCTAAACGCGTTTTCCCGAGTTCTGTGAGCTGCTCTTGCAAATGAATCAAACCCGAGGCGGGGGGGGGGGGGGGCTGTGGGAACCCCCACTTACGGCCGATTGGACAGGAGCACAGGTGACAACCTAGACTTGCGACTGGCATCTGCAGTGGGGGTGGGGTCAGTCTCCAGGGCTCAGCCTCACTTGTGGGATCTGACTCACAGGTGACAGTGCCTCAGGTGAGGTAGACTGTAGGACACCCAGCTGGTGGCACAGACTTCTTGGGTCAGAAGTGTTGTGCGGGTGGTCACAGTGAGAGAGTAAAGAAGGGACCCAGGAGGAAGGACTGGGCTTTTCTAAGCCAAGTTCATACGGCTCATCCTTCTGATCCCTCCTTTGTCTTCGTTAGCCTTGATGAAATGGGTTACTTACCTTGGCTTACTCGAGTTCTGGGCACGCCTGCTCTGAAGCCAGCTTCTGCCTCCAGCGCACCATCAGGAGTACGGGGCGACAGTCTGATGAGAACCCCTGGGGGCCATCGGAGCCCCCCACTGCCTGCCTCTGGCAGAGCACGTTACCATTCACCTGGCATATCCAGCTGGCACATCCACACGGAATGCCTGAGGCACAGGTGCGGCCGCCTCCCCTTTACGGAAGAGAACAGGACCCCCCTGCAGCAACCCTGAGCTCAGGCCTGTTAGCAGAGTTACAAACGGGCTCCATGCCGAGCATTAGAGACCACCCGGGACACCAGCAGAGAGGGCCCTGGAACGGGCTGGCCCCCAAACACGTCCTGGGAGAAGCTGCAAAGGGACAGAGAGGTTTACCCTGAAGAGGAGGTTCCAAGGCAGCGGAACCCTTCTCTGGGTTGTCATAGAAGACAGAGGAGCGCAGACGTGGAAACGAGGACAGAGAGCCACATTCTCCAAGAAGAGCCTTCTGACAAAGGCGCTTAGAAAGAGAAGGAGCTGATGAGAGGCAAGCCTCGGCCCCCATTGCTGGAGCTGTGTTCACACAAGGCGGGGGAACCAGGGCTTAAGGGCAGAGTGCCTGCCACCCCAGGCGCCTGGGACACAGACCTGCCAAACTAAGGATGGTTACACCGAAGCGGCTGATTGGTGACAATGACAGAAAGAAAACCCCTAGTTTCTGACCTGAGTTAATACGTCAGCACTGACCCTCGGACCTTCTGTCCCTGAGCCCTTGCAAATGCACGCTTATATGCATGCGTGCACACACACACACACACAATTTCCAGTTTACATTAAACAGGAACTATGGAAAGTAAAGGCAGACAATGACACAGGGATACGTGCTCCACCGCACCGCCTAAGGACTCAGGAAAGAGGAAGAGAACCAGGGAGGCTCGGGGCAGACGCTGAAAGGGCAAGGAAAGGGAAGTACGAACTCTTTTGAATTAAGAAACGGGTTCCAAGAACGGTCCGTGCTTCCAACGGAGCTGGGCTTTTGGCTTTGAGGGGGAGCATCTTCAGGGGTCACTAAGGCTCTCAGCCCCCCAAGCCCACCGTCATCCCATCTGCATCACGTCGTTTCCAACTCAGCTCAGTCTGCAGAGACAACAGTGCTGGTCCCTGATGGCAGGTCACTGCTCCTTCTGGCCACAAGAGGGAGGACTGGGGTCTAAACCCTGGCAGAGAAGGCACCTGGACCGGGGACTCACCGCCTCCCACCCCCTTCTCACCCTGGGTATCTTAAATGCCGAGAGGTCAGGTCTGAGGCAGGCTACCCTCGGAGTTGTTTTCTCTCTAGCGTCATCCTGCATCCCCCCCCACATATGTGATATCCACTTGCCTACATACACACATGAAAAGCAGATCAAATGTATTCTGTTTTGTAAACCAGTTTTTAGGTTGCCAGAGGATCCTTTATAATGATATTTCCTGCTCATGTGGGACTTTGATGGGCCTCACAGACCACTGATTCGATGTACCATTATTTCATTACTTTCCTACTCTGTGTTTAGTGAAAAAAAAATTTTTTTTTTTTTCTCTTTCAGCCGCCCCTGTGGTATATGGAAGTTTCCCGGCCAGGGGCTGAATCAGAGCTGCAGCTGCAACCTGTGCCACAGCTGTGGCAACGCTGGATTCTTAACCCAACTGGGCCAGGCTGGGGATCGAACCAGCGCCTCCACAGAGACAAGCCAGATCACTGAACCCACAGTGCCGTAGCGGGAACACCTATTAAAGAGAAGGCACCTGGACCGGGGACTCACCGCCTCCCACCCCCTTCTCACCTGGGTATCTTAAATGCCGAGAGGTCAGGTCTGAGGCAGGCACCCTCGGAGTTGTTTTCTCTTAGCGTCTCCTGCATCCCCCCCCACATATGTGATATCCACTTGCCTACATACACACATGAAAAGCAGATCAAATGTATTCGTTTTGTAAACCAGTTTTAGGTTGCCAGAGGATCCTTATAATGATATTCCTGCTCATGTGGACTTTGATGGGCCTCACAGACCACTGATTCGATGTACCATTATTCATTACTTTCCTACTCTGTTGGTTTAGTGAAAAAAAAAAAATTTTTTTTTTTTCTCTTCAGCTGCCCTGCGGTATATGGAAGTTTCCCGGCCAGGGGCTGAATCAGAGCTGCAGCTGCAACCTGTGCCACAGCTGTGCAACGCTGGATTCTTAACCCAACTGGGCCAGGCTGGGGATCGAACCAGCGCCTCCACAGAGACAAGCCAGGATCACTGAACCCACAGTGCCGTAGCGGGAAACACCTATTAAGGATTTTTTTCATCACTAAAATCGTATAGGCCACCAGGGGGAAAGCGAGGAGAAAGACCCCGGCCTGGTGAGCAGAAGTACACGATCCGGTCAAGGAAACACAGAAGATCCCACGGTCAACATGTGAGAAATGCTATGAAACCAGTGTCTGGGAAGTGCCGCGGGGACAGAGAGAAGGGAGAGGTGAGCAGCTGCCCAGGGAGATGCGGGCACACGCCACACACGGCGATTCTGGCAGAGCTGTTTCCAATCCCTCACTCTGAGTAACAGGTACCAGGGTGCCCCACATAAGCTGGCACCTGGCTGGCACTTTTGGGGCACACGTCACTGTCTCCGCTGCTCTATGTGGGAGTTACTATTATCGCGAATGGTAACTGCCAGCGCTCAAGTAGGTTGAGAGGTTTGCCTGAGGTCACACAGCGGTAGTAGAGCTTGAGTTAAAATGTGTGTCTGCTACTAAGCCCCATTCTGATCCCCCCTAAATAATATTAAGAGAAGCATCCACGAAAAGCTTTTGCTTTAAAAAAAAAAAAATCCTTAAGTTCTTGACTCAATTTGAATGTTTATAACTCTTGACGTATGCACTGCTTCCAAAGAAGATAACTTCGGGCAGACTGACCAGGAAGAAAACAGAAGAATAAACTACCGATACAAGGAATGAGAAGGCGGATAGCCCCAGATTCTACACATGCTGAAAGGTAAGTGGGACACGACCAACAACCTCATGTCAACGTTTGGTAACTTAGAGGAACTGGACACATTCCTTAGACCTGAACCATCAGAACTCACTCAGAGGAGCTAAGAGTTCTCTCAAAGAATTCAAATTAGTGGTTTAAAACCTTCACCAAAAGTGAACCCCACGAACAGACAGCTTTGCTGGTTGAAAATTCTTTTTTTTTTTTTTTCTTTTTGGTGCCACACTCGCAGCATATGGAGCTTCCCAGGCTAGGGGTCTAATTGGAACTACAGCTGCCAGTCCACGCCAGAGCCACAGCAATGCCAGATTCAAGCCGAGCCTGTGACCTACACCACAGCTCACAGCAAGGCCAGATCCTTAACCCACTGAGCAAGGCCAGGGATCAACGTGCAACCTCATGGTTCCTAGTCGAATTAGTTTCTGCTGAGCTACAATGGGCACTCCTTTGCTGGTGAAAATTCTATCAAACATTTAAGAGTTCTTGCTGTAGGTGCCAAGGGTTAAGAGTCCAACTATAGCAGCCTGGGTAACTGGGAAGATGTGGGTTCAGTCCCTGCCAGTGCAGTGAGTTAAAGATCTGGCATGGCTGTAGCTGTGGCAGAGGTCACAGCTGTGGCTCAGAGTCAATCCCTGGCTTGGGAAATTCTTTAGAAGACAGAAGACTTCCCAACTCTTTTATGAGGCCTGTATTATCCTGATACCAAAACCAGACAGAAAGAGTACAAAAAAGAACACTACAGACCAACTGCCTTCATGAGCACAGACGCAAAAAATCTTTTTAAAATATCAGCCAATCCGGAGTTCCCGTCATGGCTCAGTGGTTAACCCGACTAGCATCCGTGAGGAGGTGGGTTCGATCCCTGGCCTCGCTCAGTGGGTAAGGATCTGGCGTTGCCATGAGCCTGTGATGTAGGTTGCAGACACAGCTCAGATCCTGCATTGCTGTGGCTGTGGCGTAGGCCAGTGGCTACAGCTCCAATTGGACCCCTAGCCTGGGAACCTCCATATGCCTCGGGTGCCGCCCTAAAAAGACCAAAAAATAAATAAAAATAAATAAAACATTAGCCAATTAAATCAAGCACTATGTAAAAAGGATACTATGTCATGATCAAACGGAGTTGTCTCTAGCAATACTAGGTTAGTTCAATATCCAAACATCGTTGTAATTCGCTACATCAACAGGCCTTAAAAAAAACCCCATGTGATCATCAACAGATGGAGAAATCGCATCTGATCATTCATTCATCATGATGAAAAAACCCAGCACACTAGGAATGACAGGGCGCTTTATCGACCTGATAAAGAGTCACAGATGTTATTTCAATAACAGTATCTACCTCACTGGGTTACTGTGAGGATTCAACAAGCTGAACCTGTAAAGGGTTTAGAGCAGTGCCTAGCACAGAGTATGTGCTATGATAAACGTAGCTGTTAGCCCTATAGAAACTGAAAGATAAGAAGTAAAAAATAAAAAGGATAAAGTACCCGCAGCCAAGAAAAAGTAACACAGGGGAATCGCAGACCAAATACTGAATGAGCAGAGCCGGACACAGCAGAGAAGCTTGTATGATTCCATGATTCCATTTATAGTTGAACTTCAGGAAAAGGCAAAAGCAATCTATGGGGACAAGAGCTCAGATCAGGGATGGAAACCCCGTGAAATCAGATTGTTACGATCATTATACAACCACAGATGTGATAAATTCACTTGAGTAATAAATAAAGAAAAAGAAAAAAAAAAGAGCTCGGATCAGTGGTTACCTTTGGGTCAAGGGTCACGAGTGGGGGAGGAGGCACAAGGGAAGCTTCTGCCGTGCTGGTCAATGTGCAGTGTCTTGTCTGCAGTGGAAGGTACAGGGGGAGTTACATAAAATTCATCAAGGTCAACATTAAAAATAGTGCACTTTACCGAATGTAAGTTCCACTGCAAAATATCCGCAACCTAACAGCATAGGTACCATGCCTCAGTGATGTAGAAATATTTATGCAAGAGTATATATAAGAGGATAAATGAAAGGATCCCCAGAATATGATCTCTGGGGTGAGAGTTTCATTTTTTTTTTCCCCACTTTATTTCTAGTGCACTACTTGCTTCTTTTAAAACAATGGGTGTGCACTCTTTACCTAATCAGAAAAATACATGTATTTTTTCTTTTTCGGGCCGCTTCTCCGGCATATGGAAGCCCCCAGACTAGGGGTTGAATCAGATCTGCAGGCGCTAACGTACACCACAGCCACAACCACGCTGAGATCTGACCCACATCTGGGACCTATGTCACAGCTCGAGGTAATGCAGGATCCCTAACCCACTGAGCAAGCCAAGGATCAAACTCGCATCCTCATGGAGACTAGTCGGGTTCTTAACCCACTGAGCCACAATAGGAACTCCAGAAAAACATTTTTTTTTGTCTTTTTCTTTTGTTGTTGTTGTTGTTGCCATTTCTTGGGCAGCTCCGCGGCATATGGAGGTTCCCAGGCTAGGGGTCGAATCGGAGCTGTAGCCACCGGCCTATGACAGAGCCACAGCAACGCGGGATCCGAGCCGCGTCTGCAACCTACACCACAGCTCACGGCAACGCCGGATCATTAACCCACTGAGCAAGGGCAGGGACCGAACCCGCAACCTCATGGTTCCTAGTTGGATTCGTTAACCACTGCGCCACGACGGGAACTCCAGAAAAACATTTTTAAAGCTGTTTTCTTATGGAAAAAAAAAAAGCCCAGACTCTTGGGTCTAGTGGCTCTCTTCTCGGACTGTGCCTCCCCCTGAGCTCAGCACGGCGCGTACCAGTCTCACATTGGATGCTTGGGTTTCCCATCCCAAGTCATGGAACGCTATGCAACAGTTACAAAACAGTTACATGGAACCCACGGTGCTCGCAACTGCAAGACTGCCAAAATGCATTAAATCAAAAAGAAAGCTATATTCTCATTACACAACCCTTAATGAAATAAAAGCAAAAGTATGTATTTCCCTAGAAAAATGATCCAAGAGGATATACACATACAACAGTGATTTCCTGAAGGAAATGTCTACGACTGGGACCTTTGCTTGGTCTGGTCTTTGAAATGAGACGGTTGGTATTCATGTGTTAGTTCTGACACGAGACATGGGGGCTGGATTTCTTGATGAAGAAGGGAGGTACGAGTATGGGAAGGGAGATCGGAACAAATGCTGTGGGATGGACTGAAACAGGAACTGTCAGTATACACCACGCTTTCTAACTGTATAAAGACAGACTTAGAAGTGTGTGTGTGTGTGTGTGTGTGTGTGTGTCTATTTTCTAGTTTTATCTGCTGCGAGGGCCTAGAAGCAATGATACCCCAGGAGCAAGGAGCCATCTAGCACCTAAATCTTGGCTTCTAAACACCGTTTTCCATCAAAGGGACCCCAACCAGGGCTCCTTGGAGAAACGGCTGACTCATTTCTCCAAGGGCACAAAGAGTAGTGGATGAACCCGGATCACCTTGCTGTGCCCGGGGAGGGAGGGGCTTGACGGATGACAGGGACAGGTCTCAAGGACACAGGCGTCTGTCCACCTGAAGGGTCCCCACTGGGAAATCTGGGACAATTCGAGCATCAAACTAAATACCATCGGCGGGAGTTCCCGTCGTGGCGCGGAGTTCCCATCGTGGCACAGTGGTTAACAAATCCAACTAGGAATCATGAGGTTGCGGGTTTGATCCCTGCCCTTGCTCAGTGGGTTAACGATCCGGTGTTGCTGTGAGCTGTGGTGTAAGTTGCAGACACGGCTTGGATCCCGCGTTGCTGTGGCTCTGGCGTAGGCTGGCAGCTACAGCTCCGATTCAGCCCCTAGCCTGGGGATCTCCATATGCCACAGGAGCGGCCCAAGAAACAGCAAAAAATAATAATAATAATAATAAAAATAAATAAATACCATCGGCGACAGATTATAACCCATAGGATAAAAGAATAACATGAGTCGATACTGATATAAATACATAAATGAACACACACGGACGTGAGGAGGGAAACGTCTTCCCTGGCACAGAGTGCAGCTAACAAGTGGAGAGGGAGTGAAGGACTCTGAAAATGACCAACGGGCAACAAGCATGGTAATAACTGATGCTGACGAGAATCAGCAACACGCTAAAACTTGGGGGTGCAAGTGTGATGAGAAACACGCTGATCACATCCAAAAGAGAAGAACCTGGTGGCAGAGAACCTGGCTGACACCATAAACAAGGGCAACAATCAAAGTCCAAGGGAGAGGGCACAGTGACATCACCGGCCACCTGCCACGGTGCTCTCAGGACAAAAACTCCACTTCCATGATATTTCGGCCAAAGACATATACGCTGAACCTCATCATGAGGAAACATCAGACAAATTACGCGGAGGGACATTCTATAAAGGGAGAGCCTGACTTTTTGAAAAATGTCAAGGTCCCGAAGGATAAAGAAAGACGGAGGCGCCTCAGATCCAAGGAAGTTAAGGAGTGTTTACAGCTCAATGCAATCTTGGACTAGAAGCGGGGTTGGGGTGGGGGACTGGGGGTAGATTTTTTCTTTGGCTCTAAAAGACCTTAGTGGCAAATCGGAACGTATGCATGATCTCTTGCAACCTGATGTGTAAATAAATAAGTATATTTTCCTTCCGTATTTTTTTTTGTCTTTTTTCCTTTTCTAGGGCCACTCCCACGGCATATGGAGGTTCCCAGGTTAGGGGTTCAATCGGAGCTGTAGCTGCCAGCCTACACCAGAGCCACAGTGACGCGGGATCCGAGCCACGTCTGCAACCTACACCACAGCTCACGGCAACGCCGGATCCTTAACCCACTGAGCGAGGCCAGGGACCAAACCAACAACCTCATGGTTCCTAGTCGGATTCGTTACCACTGCGCCACGATGGGAACTCCTCTTTCCGTATTTTAATCATTTTATTTGGCAAGCCAAATACCCTCAACTACTTTTGAAAAAAGTCACCAAAATATGATTTCTCATTAAACATATAAGATTATAAAAAAAAAATCTGAATAAGTGCTATGATGTGACAATACAGTATGTCAATGTTAATTTCCTAGTATGGATTATTATAGTATGGCTAAGGAAGAAAATGCCCTTGAACTTTAGAAACACTGAAGTACTTAGGGGTAAATGAGCACCATATGTGCAACTTAGTCGCAATGAGGTCAAGAGAAAACACAATTAAGAGAGAGAGAGAGAGAGAGGAGAGAAGGGTTCCCATATGGCTCAGTGGGTTACAGCCCGATCAGTATCCACGAGGATGCGGGTTTCATCCCTGGCCTCGCTCAGTGGGTTAAGGATCTGGCATTGCTGTGGCTGTGGTACAGGCTGGCAGATGCAGCTCTGATTTGACCTCTAGCCTGGGAACTTCCATATGCTGCAGGTGTGGCCCCAAAAGCACACACACACACAAAAAAAAAAAAAAAAAGAGAGAGAGAGAGAGAGGCAAGTGCTGCGAGGATGTGAATAAAAGAGAAGCCTTATACACTGCTTACGAAACGGAAATTGGTGCAGCCACTGTGGAAAACAGCATGGAGGGGCCTCAAAAAATCAAAAATAGTGAGTTCCCGTCGTGGCGCAGTGGTTAACGAATCCGACTAGGAACCATGAGGTTGCGGGTTCGGTCCCTGCCCTTGCTCAGTGGGTTAATGATCCGGCGTTGCCGTGAGCTGTGGTGTAGGTCGCAGACGCGGCTCGGATCCTGCGTTGCTGTGGCTCTGGCGTAGGCCGGTGGTACAGCTCCGATTTGACCCCTAGCCTGGGAACCTCCATATGCCGCAGGAGCGGCCCAAGAAATAGCTAAAAAGACCAAAAAAAAAAAAAATTATAAAAAAATAAATAAATAATCAAAAATAAAACTACCATATGGTCCAGCAATTCCACTTCTGGGTATTTCTCCAGAGAAAATAAAAACACAAATTTTTAAATACATGCACCCCTATGTTCATCGGAGCATTATTGGCAACAGCCAAGCTACGGAAGCAACCTAAGTGCCCATCCATAGACAAATGAAGAAAGATATGGTGTATGTATAAAAGGGAAAATTACTCAGCCGTAAAATGAAACCTTGCCATTGGCCACGACGTGGATGGACCTAGAAGGTATTACACTAAGTGAAATAAGTCAGACAGAGAAAGACAAGTGCTATAAGATTGCACTCATATGTGGAATCTAAAGAAGAAAAAAAAAAAAAAACAATAGAAAACAGACTCACAGATACAGAGAACAAACAGGTGGTTGCGGTGGTTGCCGGAGGGGAGTGGAATAGGGAAATGAATGAAATTAATGAGGGAAATTAAGGGGAACAAACTTCCAGTTACAAAACATCTGAGTCATGGAGGCGAAATGTAAAGCATGGGGACTAGAGCCAACAGTGTAATAACTCTGTACGGTGACCGAGGGTGAGCAGACTTGGCCTGGTGATCATTCTGTGATGCAGGTGCCAAGATGGGCACCTGGAACTAACATAGAGCTGCATGTCAATTACGCTTCAATTTCAAAAAAAAAGGGAGCGGGAGAGGATAAACATAGCAAAATTTTAATATCTGGGGACCTGTTGTAAGGAGTCTTCAAAAATTCTTTGCGCTATTTTTGTAACTTTCCTGTCAATCTGAAACAGTTTGAAAACTAAGAAGTTGTAGTAGTTCCCGTTGTGGCTCTTCCGGTTAAGGATCTGACGCTGTCTCTGTGAGGATGCGAGTTTGTTCCCTGGCCTCGCTCCATGGGTGAAGGATCTGAGGCTGCCAGAAGCTGCAGTGTGGGGTGCAGACGAGGCTTGGATCTGGCGTTGCTGTGGCTGTGGCGTCGGCCGGCGGCTGCAGCTCTGATTCGCCCCCTAGCCTGGGAACCTCCATATGCTGCAGGTGCAGGCATAAAAAGAATAAAAAAAAAAAAAAAAACAGTAACTAAAAGTTAAAAATAAATACATGCTTGCTGGAGAAAATATGCTAAGTTTAAGAACATAAAGGAACACCTAGTTGTTTTTGTCCCACCTGCGTTTTACATGTACATTATATAAAACACATTTATTTTTAACATTATCACTTTGAGACTACATATAATTTTGTCCTGCTGTCTTCATTGATTGAGTTGTGAACATTATAAAATCTCAAATGTTCTTCTAGCCTATGAATATAGGAGCAGTTTGCTGGATATTTCTATTATAAACAACACCATGGTAAACATGAAGACTGATCCCTTTTCAAGAGAAATCTTTGTGCACCTCTGCTTATTTTCTCAAAAATAGAGTTTCTTAATATATCTCAGAAATATTTCCCAATCAAAGGGAGTATTTTAAAGACTCCTGACTGACTGTCTAATTATTTTCCAAAAGCAATTTATTTTCAATGTTTCTCTGCAGCCTTCTTTCCCTCTCTAAGGCACATTGCTAACCTGGAGAGTACGCCAGCGAGTCCATAAGCCCGGGAAGGAAACGGGGCCGGGGCCGGGGGGGGGTGGGGGTGCGAGACCCCCACCTAAATACAAGAATCCATCAGCGCCCAGGAAGGTAAGGACACCTGTGCCCAGAAGGGCGGACGAAGACAAGAAACTGCAGAGATGGATGTACAGACGGACGGGGCCCTTCCAACCATGGAAAGCGCGCCGGTCGATGAGACCCTCTGTGCTACTAAGTGGGAAAGGTGTACGGCCGGAGGTGACGGCCTGGGTCACAACCACACACCAGCCTGGGGACCCGCAAGTTCCACCTCTGGGCTGTCTGGCTGCGGACTCACCCATCACCTGCTCCTTGAGACCTTGAGCCAGACCGTCAAGGCAGGGCAGCGGGCGACTCGGAAAGCAGGCAGCAGGGTCCTGGGAAAGCACATCTCGATACTCACGCACACCATTTGTGCCTGAAAACGCATCACACGTTTAAACTTATGCCCTGACATGTACACACACGCGAATCGTGAAATCTGAGCCTCGGTGTCTTCATCTATAAACAGGGTTGATGGTACCATCTCACAGGGGCGGTTGCTGACATTATGTGAGACAACAGAGGTGCCCAGTGTGACACCTGCGGAAGGAAAGGTGACAACCACAACTCTGTCTTGCGCCCTGTCTTCTGGGTGTGCTACAACCAGGAGGACACAGGTAAGGGGCAGACACTACAGCTCTGGCCCTCGAAGCCAGTCCAGGTGACTCCTCAAACTCCTGGATCTGGAGAGCCTCCCCAAAAGCTCTGGAGAAATGGGACCTTTGCTGAGACGAAAGACAACCCCCAGCGCTGTCCCATCCCCGCAGCCTGCCTTGCGGCTGAGATGCAGTGGAGGGACCACCCCGCCTCCCACAGCAGGAGCACGTGGAGTTTCCACTCATCGTCCCTCGGCCACTCTCGATGGGCCCACCTCGACTTCTAACAGCGAAGCCTTAATTTAGCTCTGGGGCCCGAAGCTGATGCGATGATACAAGTTCTCAGAGTCATAGGCTGACAGGCGGCAGTGGACAAGGCCCCAGAAGCTACTGTGATGAGACAGGAGAGTGCCTGGCAGAGGGCAGGCCAGAGAGAGCTCGGAAGTTCTGAAATGACTTGAAAAGTCACAGCAACGGCCTCTGGGCTTTAAGAACACCCAGCTCAGCGTGTTCCTGGCGTGGCTCAGTGGTTAACGAATCCGACTAAGAACCATGAGGTTGTGGGTTCGATCCCTGGCCTCGCTCAGTGGGTTAAGGATCCGGCGTTGCCGTGAGCTGTAGTGTAGGTTGCAGACTCAGCTTGGTTCCCACATTGCTGTGGCTCTGGCGTAGGCTGGTGGCTACAGCTCTGATTAGACCCCTAGCCTGGGAACCTCCATATGCCACGGGAGGAGCCCTATCAAAAGACCAAAAAAAAAAAAAAGAACACCAAGGTCAGGACACTGAACATCCGCCAAACCTGGGAGGCCCCTCGGTCCCCATTTTTCTGCCACCAGCAGATGGGGTCGGCGTAGCCCCCGCAAACGTCCACCGGCCAGGATGGAAAGACAGTGGCCCCTCTACCCGCATTCATCTGTTTGCTCTGGCATGAAGAGCAGCCTGGACTTGCTTCAAACCACCTTAGCAGGAAAATAAAACCAAACAAAACCCTGCCTACCCCTTATTCCTTCACGACGACAGTGCTGCGTCACATTTCCAAAGGTCCCGGGTCTATGAAGCCCTGAGGAAAGGGAGTAACTCCTTTTGCGTCTGCTGCTGACTCCTGGACTCCTACGTTTCCACCACATCAGAGGAAAGCAAGACCACTTTCCAAAAATAACTGAATTTCGACTAAACTCATGACCTTTCTAATTAGAAGCTCTTTCACAGAGAAGAGGCCACAGCATTGAGGGGGGCAAAGTGGCCCCATCTTTTCTTTGAGTTCTCTCTAGTCCACTGTGTTACCAAACAGAAATGCTGGGGCAGAAGGATGCAGGGAACAGGATGGGGGACTTGGGAGGAGCTCAGAGAACCAAATTTGGGGACGGGTTTTAGCCTCACTTTAGCAAATTACTCCTCACCGAGCCTTAGCCAACTAGGGGGGCTACGCGGTTTTTGCACAAATGATGCCCGTTGACACATTACCCAGGTAACACAGAAATGCTGATGGCGACGTTGATTTTTTTTTTTTCTTTTTAGGGCCACACCCGCAGCATATGGAGGTTCCCAGGTCAGGGGTCAATTCAGAGCTACAGCTGCTGGCCTACACCACAGCTCACAGCAACGCCAGATCCCCAACCCACTGAGCGAGGCCAGGGATGGAACCTGCATCCTCATGGATGCTAGTCGGGTTCGTTTCTGCTGAGCCACAACAGGAACTCTGCACTGACCCGTTACACAGTCATTCCCCGTTGCCCAGCTCCTGGCAACTAATCTACTTTCCATCTCCATGAATTTGCCTGTTATGGGCATTTCACATAAATGGAACCATCCAGTAAGTGGCCCTTGGTGACGGGCTTCTTTCACACGGCATCACATGTAGTCAACGTTCATCCGCTGCAGCGTGTACCAGCCCTTTGTCTCTTTTATGGCCGAATAATATGCCATCGTGGAGGTGTTCCTGTCGTGGCGCAGTGGTTAAGGAATCCGACTGGGAACCATGAGGTTGCGGGTTCGATCCCTGGCCTTGCTCAGCAGGTTAAGGATCTGGTGTTGCTGGGAGCTGTGGTGTAGGTCACAGACACGGCTCAGATGTGGCGCTGCTGTGGCTCTGGTGTATGCCGGTGGCTACAGCTCCGATTAGACCCCTAGCCAGGGAGCCTCCACGTGCCATGGGAGCGGCCCTAGAAAAAGCAAAAAGACGAAAAAAAAAAAAATTCCACTATGGACAAACCACATTTTACTTATCAGTTCACTAGGTGATGGATATTTAGGTTGTTTCCCTTCTCGGGCTATTATGAATGATGCTGCTGCATCCACATACAGTGCTTGTTTGAGTACCTGTTTTCGATTCTCCTGGGGAGCTGCCTAGAAGTGGAACTGCTGGGCTATGACGGTAGCTCTATGCCAAACTGTTCAGCACAGCGAACGCAGCACTTCACATCCCCACCGGCAATGTACGAGGGTCCCAATCTCTCCGTAGTCTAACCAACATTCGTTATTTGCTGGGTTTGTTTTTGTTTTAAACACCCACCCCAGCGGGTGTGAAGGGAGATCTCGTCGTGCTTTAGGGTGCGTTTCCCACGGACCAGTGACGCTGGGGATCTTTTTCCTGTGCTCGGTGGCCATCTGCATATCTTTGGGAAAATACCTACTCATGTTCTTCATGCCCTTTTCATTCATTTTTTTCAACTGGGTTGTTTCCCTATTGTTGAGTTACGAGTGTTCTTTATATATTCTAGATAGTTGACCTTTATCAGATAGATAATTTGCAAATACTCTTTCCCATTCTGGGGGTTGTCTTTTTCACTCTCTTGAAAGTGTCCTTTGATGCACAAAAGTTTTTAATTGTGACCGAGTCCACGGCTTAGCTTGGGCTGCGATAACAAGCACCACAGACTAGGTAGCTTAAACAACAAACATTTATTTTTCACAGTTCTGCCAGCTGGGAAGTCTGAGATCCCCAGCAGGCTGGGGACAGCCTGCTGCCTGGCTTAGAGTAGCTGCCTTCTCATATCCTCACCCGGCAGAGGGCACAGAGGAACTAAGCTCTCGTGTCTCTTCTTATAAGGGTATTAATCCCATTCACAAGGCTTTCATGATCTAATTACCAGCCAAAGGCCCCCCTTAATACCATCACACTGGGGGGTTAGGATTTCAACATATGAATTTTAAGGGACTTAAACATTCAGTCCACAACAGTCCAATTGATCTGCTTTTTCTTTTGTTGCTTGTGATTTTGGTGTCCTATCTAAGAAACCACTGCCAAAGCCAAGGTAATGAAGATTAATCCCTATGTTTTTTTTTCTTCTCAGAGTTTTATGGTTTTAGCTCTTAGGGTTAGTCTTTGATCCGCTTTGAGCTGATTTCTGTATATGGTGGGAGGTAAGGGTTCAGCCTCATTTTTTTGCATTTGGATATCCAGTTGTCCCAGCACTATTTTTCCCCTGCCTACCACTCCCCCGCCCCTTTTTGGCCACACTCACAGCATATGGAAGCTCCCAGGCCAGGGATCAAATCTGAGCCGGAGCTGTAGTTTACACCACAGCTGCGGCAATGCCAGATCCCTTAACCCAGTGTGCGGGGCCAGAGATCAAACCCGCACCTCTGCGGCAATCCCAGCCACTGCAGTCAGATTCTTAACCCACCCAGCCACTGTGGGAACCCCCGATGCCCTCTTAACAATATTACGTCTTCCAATCCATGAGCGTGAAGGTCGTGCCATCTGACTGGAAATCTATTTCCTTTCAGCAATCTCTATTTCCTTTGGCAGTTTTCGGTGTAAAACTCTGGCACCTCCTTGCTTACATTCCTAAATATGTTATTCCTCCTGATGCTACGCTAAATAAAACTGTTTTCTTAATTTCTTCTTTGGATTGTTCACTGCTAGGGGAGTAATGGATTTTTAACCACAGGACAAGACGATATCCCTACGTCCAGATGTAAATAATGAAATACATGGGAGAGAAAGAACGACGCTTCCTCACAGTAGACTCCCAACTAATAAATGTAGATGTTAAGAGGAAGAGAGAGAATTACTATTATTAGACAAATAGCACAGTAAGAACGGTGGCAGGTGGAGATCCACCAATGGATGTGGCTCAAGTTAGAGGCCAAAGAGTCCCCGCCGGCGGGGAGGGGGACAGGGAGGCCGGGATTTATAGTCTCAGAGTATCTCCCCCAAGATACTCAGCAACTACAAAGAGAAAAACAGAAGCGTCACAGTGGAGAAACGCTGCCCATGCCAACCTAACCAGAAGGTCAAGGCAGACCTCGCCAGGCATGAGCCCTGAGACAAGGCACAGCAGCAGGGTTCGAGGTGCTCTTGCCACCAAGGTGCAACCCCGCTCCGACCCTGAGAAAGCACTGGTCCAACCCGCGCGCGCGTTGGACATTCGACAACATAACGAACCAGCCCCCTCCAAAAGCAGCCAGGGCACGAAAGGAGAAGGAGCTGGCATGGGGGGGAGGGGACTCCGGAGACACGACCAGCCAGGGCGAGGCGGGGTCCTGGAGCCAAGAGAAGATGAGTGGGAAGGCGGTGAAATTCTACGAAGGGGCTGGTGGACCGGCGGCGGCCAGCAGGGCCCAGCCTGCCCACTTTGTGAAAATAAAACTTAACTGGGACACAGCCATGCTCCTTCGTTTACAGATGAATGTTGCTGAAGCAACAGGGCTGTGTAGTTTCCAGCCCGCAAAGCCTCATAGCTACCATCTGGCCCTTTACAGGAAAAGTCTGGGGACCCCGGGTCTGTAGTTCACAATACTGGACCCTTCCTATCGGCTCCCCAGCCACACCGTATATGCTACCCTCTGCTGCCTGTTCCTGCAGCAGTGTTTTCCCTTGAGAATGTTCCACCCTTTCTTTCTGCAGCCACTGAAGCTGTATCTTCACGGATTAACCCAAGCGCTCTTTCCTCCATAAACCCTTCGCTCCCGGCTTCATGCTCGTGCTAAGCTACGGCCCGTGGCTGCACCTGCCTCGGGTGAGAGTCACTTGCACGTCTGTGTCTCACCTGACTCCGAACTCCTGAAGCTCAGGTTACGGCTTGTTCATCTTTGTACTTCTCCAGCAAGTGCGGACTATCTGGGGACCAGGAGCCGCCATCATCTCCAAGACACCAGTGCTGGGCCCTGCTGGAGAGAGAAAGGCCTGCCAGGGCCTCATCAGCACCAAGCAGGAGGCGGGCACGGGGACCAGCACCGACCCCACATCCATCGCCTGCCCAGTACCACGCCAGGTACTCTATCCAAGCTCTTTGATTCTTAGGATAAGCTTGTTTCGATAAATATTATTTCACTCGTTTTACAGACACAGACTCAAAGACCTAAGGGACCAGCAAATTACTGAAGGTCCTTCAGCCAGCAACTCAAAGAGGGCGATTTAAGGGCCACTTGAGACCCTCTGTCACCTCCTGTAGCAACCCTAGCCATCACTGGCTGCCCACAGACGAGCAAGGGGTGGCCCAACTCCTGGCTCACAACGGTCTCAGCTGGTTCTCTCTTTTTTTTTTTTAAAGGGCCACACCTGCGGCATATGGAGGTTCCCAGGATAGGGGTCAAATTGGAGCTATAGCTGCCGGCCTACGCAACGCGGGCTCCAAACCGTGTCTGGGACCCGCACCTCAGCTCACGGCAACGCCAGATCCTTAACCCACTGAGCAAGGCCAGGGATGGAACCCACGTCCTCATGGATATTAGTCAGGTTCGTTACTGCTGAGCCACAACGGTAACGACCCGGCTGGGTCTCAGGCTGGTCGGTCGCCCAGTAGCGGGCTGTGCCATTCAGCAAAGACTGAGGGTCTGGCGGGACGGGGAGGACCAGCAAACGGCACAGCGCTGCTGTGGGCAGCAGCCCCGCAGTGATGGACACGGTGACGGAAGACTGCCCGACAGAGTCATGGGCATCTGCTTCCCGAGAGGCCAGGCTTCATCACGAGGTCAGGCCGGGCTGCTCTCAGGCTCGGGCTCCGGATGGCATTGTTTTGGCTCCCGGCTCTGCCTGCACTGCACCTTGACGTTAGGCACGCATTAAAGGCCAGGGTGGATCAAGGGAGTGTGAGCACCGACGGGAGGTCACCTCCGCGATCTCTGTGGGGTCACACGGTGCTTTTCCATTGTAGGGCTTTGGCGGGGAGGGGGGGGGTCATTCAGAGTTCACAACATGAACGCGTGGGGAAGAACCAGACCCCAGGGGACAGAGGGCCCTTGCACTGCAAAAGCGCCGTGACAATCACGCCACGCCAGGCCGCTGCCTGCTGAGGTTTTCACTGCCCAACCGCCTTCTCTTAGGAGGTAGCGAGACAAAATGCGGGTCTGACATGATGCTGTCACTCGGGACAGGTACACGCGGTCACTCAACAGGCTCCCCGAGGCCGAGGTGGACACTCCCGCTGAAGACAGGGCTGCATGGCTGCAGCAGAGGGGTGGCACTGGGGTTCCTGGGCCCAGGCCGTGGCTTCCTGAAGGAAAAGACGCCCGCATCGCAGAGCACGCCTGCAGGCGGGGCAGTGCTCCAGGCCACGGTACTGAGCAAAGGCGGCCTCCTCCAGAGCCCCGTCCGACGCCCCCGCTGACGCAATGCCCAAGTTTCTGTGTCCCCCAGTGCAGGCCCTGTGCCTCTTGCTGGGCTCCTGGCCTCCATGAGGGGACTCGGCTTATGTTCAAGCGGCTTTTTTCCTTGTGATGCCCCCGTCTCATAATATAACTTGCAGGGCTGCTGCGATGGGGAGAAGACAGGGTGGGATGAGCCCCAGCTTTAGGCCCGAGGTGACACATGCCGCCCCTCCTCACAGACCCTTAGCTGAGGGGAACGGCAAGAGGGCTCAGGAAGGGGGCGGGGGAGGGCTCGGAACTCCGCCCCGAGCGGGAAACGTGCCGCAGGCCTGCACAACTCCCGCCGGGTGACGGGGACTCGGTAGCATTCCTAGTGGGAGCCTAGCTGCTCAAAGACTCAAGATGGAGAAATCGGATTTTTACAAACGGAGGTAACATTCCCAGCCCCTGAGGTCACCACCTCAAAGTGGACAATTGCTGGTTTTTCAGTATGTTCACCCACCGTTCAAGCAGCACCACTAACTGCACAAAGCCACACCGGGCTCCCTATCTAACGGCTGGATGACCGAATCCACCAAAGTACTCTGGATCCTTCTCACTCCCCACTTGAGCTGAGAGCACTGAAACACAACCCGTGGTGCCCTCTGAGGACTCCTGACTCTGCCAAGGTCACCCACTAAGGGGCAAGGAGCCCAGCCAGGCTTTCCAACTCTTACGGCCAAAGGGCTGGCCACGGCGTGGGGCAGGCACCAAAGAGCCTCAGGGCCTCCACTGTGGACGGTTGGCTTCTCACCTCTGGCAAAGGAGCTCTCCCCACTCGCGCTCCTGGATTCTCCCACTCACTGCCACCCCGCCCCAATCAAATGCATCACTCTGGGCCTACCCTCCTGCCCCCAACCCCCGGAGATCCGCCCTTACAGGGAGCCTAAAGTTCACTGCCTTTACCCCAGTGGGTCCCAGGAAGGGTGACCTTCTGCCCTGGCCCAAGCCATCTTCACCCTGTAGGACTTGTCCACACACAGGAGTGGGCCCGGCACCTCTCAGGGCCAGGTACACACAGGTGCCTTACAAAGGCCAGCTGAGCATGGAGGCTGCCGCCCCAGCCTTACTCAACAGCCCTTACAGGAGGCCCCGGGGAAAAGTGCTTCTTGGGATAAGCCGGTGGGCTTCCCTTTTTCAGTCACATTTGCTCTGCAATTCCATCCTTCTCTCCTTGCCTTCCGGGAAGCTCTGAGGTGAATGTTATGCCCCATCACAATGGTTTCCCTTGACTGTTTTTGGTACAATCACCTGCCTCCCCAGGGCCTTCTCTCAATGATCGGTTCTTTCCACAGTTTCTGGCTACGCTCAGGAGGGTGTGAGCCTTGCAATTCAACAAACCTAAATAAAACCCAGTGGAGGAGTTCCCGTTGTGGCGCAGTGGTTAACGAATCCGACTAGGAACCATGAGGTTGCGGGTTCGGTCCCTGCCCTTGCTCAGTGGGTTAACGATCCGGCGTTGCCGTGAGCTGTGGTGTAGGCTGCAGACGCGGCTCGGATCCCGTGTTGCTGTGGCTCTGGCGTAGGCCAGGAGCTACAGCTCCGATTCGACCCCTAGCCTGGGAACCTCCATGTGCCACGGGAGCAGCCCAAAGAAATAGCAAAAAAAAAAAAAACAAAACCCAGTGGAGTCAGGAAACAGCACGGGCCCTGGAGGTAGACAGCCCTTGGTTCGGACCTCAGACATGCCCTCTGCACACCACGGGGCCCCGGGCACAGTGCTTCTCACCCAGCCTCGGTCCCCTCACCAGCCATCCTCACAGCAGGACAACCATCACGTGAGACATCAAATACCTGACAATCAACAGACACTCAGCAGTTACACAAATCCCTTTTACTCACTTGCTTTATTTTTATTTTTATTTTGCTCATTAGGGCCACACCCACGGCACATGGATGTTCCCATGCTAGGGGTCGAACTGGAGCTGCAGCTGCCAGCCTAGGCCATGGCCACAGCCACAACGCAGGATCCAAGCCGTATCTGCAACCTACAATGCAGCTCTTGGCAGTGCCAGAACCTCACTTAACCCACCAAGTGAGGCCAGGGATCAAACCCGCATCCTCATGGGTACTAGTCAAGTTCATCACCGCTGAGCCATGAGGGCAACTTCCCTTTAATTCATTTCATTAGATTTTTTTTTTTTTTTTGCTTTTGCTTTTTAGGGGCCACATGACATACGGAAGTTCCCAGGCTAGGGGTTGACTTGGGAGCTGCAGCTGCCAGCCCACGCCACAGGCACGGCAACGGTGGACCCAAGC
The DNA here is from genome assembly GCF_016906955.1 of Phacochoerus africanus. Taxonomy (NCBI): domain Eukaryota; kingdom Metazoa; phylum Chordata; class Mammalia; order Artiodactyla; family Suidae; genus Phacochoerus; species Phacochoerus africanus. Next base: position 11,322,765 of record NC_062548.1, read on the forward strand.
TGTGTCTGCGACCAGCTCACAGCAAAGCCAGGCCCTTAATTCACTGAGCGAGGCCAGGGATCGAACCTGTAACCTCATGGATACTAGTCGGGTTCGCTACCCCTGAGCCACAACAGGAACTCATTCGAATTTTTTAAATAAACAATTGTATCCGTGTTTTTGACATCCAGGTAACTGCTCTAGAAACATTCATTAAGATTTTGTTCACACCTAGATGGAAAACTAAAATCCTACAAACAGTTCATACTGCACCTTAGAATAATCATTAAAAAAAAAAAAAAAAAAACCCAGATCAGAAGCCATAACCATTCATCCATCCGCTTACTCTGCCACTGCACCCTGTCAGGGACTCTGAGAGCCAGGCACGGTCTCTGTGCTGGCTTTACACGCGTGGAAATGACGGGGGCGGGGGGAGTCTCTGTCCTTGCTGGCTTCACTTCCTATGCCAACCACACTGCCCCCAAGGAGAGGGAGAACGAGCCCCCCTTTATGACAAGCCACCTCCGTATCCCTGGCGGGACTGGATGGAGAAGAAGAAAAAAGGAACAGAAAACACTAATAAGACAGCGAGAGTGATCTCGAAGTCTTGAGCCAAGGAGGGGTGATACGAGCAGAACTGTGAGGTCAGTCTAGCAATGGTACCATGGACAGATCATGAGATGCTGAGCTGGGGAGGAGGAATCATGGACTCAGGGAGGCCAATTCGAAGGCTGGCGTAGCAGGAAGTGGCAGGGGCCACCATAAGACCACAGGGGAAAGAGATGCGAAGACGGAAGCCCGTCAGGAGGGACCAGGGAATGGTAAGGTCACAACGGTGGCAGAGACCTCGTGAGGAGGGCACAGGGTTCAGGGGGCCGGGCTTGCTTATCTCTGCGGTCACGGTCGTGGTGAGTGACCTTTTAGAGTTGGCAAAACCTATTGCATAGGGGACCGGGTCCACGATGTCCAGGTGACGCCAGGTGGTTTCTTAATAGCACAGGTTCTGACACCCTTAACTGAAACCAACAGATGCCTTCTTCACAAAACCACACATTACAAGGCCTGGAACGTCGTGTCCCACCCTAAACCCCACCCCTGAGAGAAGCCGCCACAATTGGTTGGTCCATTTGCCTGCGTTGTCAGGAACTGCCACCCTTGTTTGCGTTGAAAACCAACCCAAGTGACCTACAGAGTCAGCACAACTGGGTTCAGAGAAGGTGCACATGAGTTCATGTGTTCTTAGCTGGTCCTCAAACCTTTGTACAGACCCAGTTCACCCAGCACGGTGACGGGGCATGTCTCGTGGATCAAAGTAAGTCGGCAGCAGTGCTCTCACCTAAGCGTCAAATAAGAGGTGACATAAAAGGCTGAGCTCAGGCAAAAGGAATGGGTGGGCAGGGCCCCAGGAGAGGTCACTGAGGAGACAACTAGGGGAGTTTTTTTTTTTTTTGCTTTTTTCAGGCCAAACCCTTGGCATATGGACGTTCCCAGGCTAGGGGTCGAATTGGAGCTACAGCTGCTGGCCTACACCACAGCCACAGCCACATGGGATCTGAACCAAGTCTGAAACCTACACCACAGCTCATGGCAATGCCGGATCCTTAACTCACTGAGTGAGGCCAGGGATCGAACCCAAGTCCTCATGGATACTGGTCAGGTTCACTTCCCCTGTGCCACAATGGAACCCCCAAGATTTTTTTTTTTTTTGTCTTTTTTGTTTGTTTGTTTTTTTCCAGGGCCACACCTGCGGCATATGGAGGGGTTCCCAGGCTAGGGGTCGAATCAGAGCTGCAGCTGCCGGCCTCAGCCAGAGCCACAGCAACGTGGTATCCAAGCCATGTCTGCAACCTACACTACAGCTCACGGCAATGCCAGATCCCCAACCCACTGAGCAAGGCCAGGGATCGAACCCACAACCCCATGGTTCCTAGTCAGATTCGTTAACCACTGAGCCACGATGGGAAACCCTCCCAAGATTTTTTTTTTTAATGATTTTTTTTTTTCTTTTTTGGCCACCCTGTGGCATATGCAGTTCCTGGGCCAGGGATCAGATCCAAGCTGCAGCTGCAACCCATGCCACAGCAACACTGGATCCTTACCCCACTGTGCTGGGCCCAGGAGTGAACCCGCACCCCAGCGCTCCAGAGACACCACCAATTCTAATGTGCCCCAGCAGGATCTCTGAGATTTTTTTCTAATGACTTAACATCATTCGTGACTTTCACCTAGAGCAGATTATGGCACCTGACATCAGAAGAGCCCTACAGAGGCCATCTGCCTCCGTGATTACAAACGGGGGAGGGGGCGAAAGCCAGCTTTTTCCTCTCTACTTGCCTACCTGAGGACATCTCCCCAAGATTCCAATTCTCTGAGAAACAGCCCACGGCTGAAGGCATCACGGTTCGGCCCATCGTTTTAGCCTTGACACAGACTAATGCCTGGCAAGCACCTGTACAGTTCTCCCAGCTGCGTACAGATGCTGTGCAGCCCGATCAGAACGCCCCACTGCCCAGCACTCCCACTGAAGGATACTGAGAATTCTTAGATTTCCCCCCACCACAGTCGCCTCTCCGTATGTGAAATAAGCCCCTCATGTCAGCAGGGTTCTCCTCAAGCCACCCAGAGGAAGGACCAGGTCCTCCGGCTGCTTTGTTCACAGCATCCCTGAGTGTTAGCAGAATTGCCATGCCAACCTGCGCCAGGCAGCACAGAGGCGGATGAATTTGGCTCCAATGGACCCAACCAACAGGAACCACCAGCCTGCCAAGAGCCATGGTTGGCACCATGGGACTTTTCCGCCACCCTTATACATACACACATCCCCACAGGCACACAGCTAACAAAAACATCTCAGCTGGGGAGGGGGCTGGGAGACGGAACACACTTTTAGGATGCAGAGCTCTCTAACAGACTGCAGCACACAGATTTAGGCCGAGTGAGATTCCTAAATGATGAATAAACCTAGAGAAGGGCGTTGGGCAGTAAGAGAGTTCAAATGTCCAGAACAAGAATACACTGTTCTCGAAGTCCCATCGTGGCTCAGGGGAAACGAATCTGACTGGCATCCACGAGGATGCAGACTGACCTCTGGCCTCACTCAGTGGGTTAAGGATCCGGTGTCGCTGTGAGCTGTGGTTTAGGTCGCAGACACGGCTTGGATCCTGCATTGCCGTGGCTGTGGTGTAGGCCAGCAGCTACAGCTCCGATTCGACCCCTAGCCTGGGGACTTCCATATGCTGCATGTGTGACCCTAAAGAGACCAAAAAAAAAAAAAAAAGAATATACTATTCTGACCTCTTTAAAAGCCTTCCCCTCACTTAGCGTGGTTCACGAGACCCCTTCAGATAAGCCCCAATCACTTCCAAGCCGCAGGCAACCTGCACCCTTATGGGCCTTGGAGAGGGTGTGCCTTGGAGGGAGCAGTGACCCCTACCTGCCCTCCCAGACCCAACCAAAGGTGCCCTCCTCTGGGGAGCCGTGCAGGACCCCCACATAAAGGCAGCTGGTCCTGAGCGCTCCCCAGCACCTGGGGGTGACGGCTCGCACCCATGATCTCAAGAAGGAACTCGACACGCTCGGCCAGGGTTGTCGACTTTCACGTTTGTTCCCCTCCCTGTCAGGGTCCCGGAATGCTGAGCCAGACCCTCGACACCCAAGCCAAGACTCGGAAGGCCAGATATGTGCCCTTTAAGTCTTATTTCTCAGTGATGGAAACATTTCCAAGAACAAAGAGAACTCACTGCCGAAAATAAACACCTCTTGAGTGGTTCCAGGCGGCAGGTGGAGCAGGGATTCTTCCCCACACTTTATGGATGAAGACAGGAAGGCCTGGTGTGGGCCAAGACCAGCGGGTGCCCATATAAGCTGGTAAGTGACCTGGGACCCGGGGGCTTCTCCCCACCCGCCCGATCAGTCTAAATTTCTAGCAAATGCCAGACAACGGCACAAGAAAACGAGTTTGTTCTGGAGCTTATATAATAATAATAATAATAATAATAGAACTGGTATCTTATCTCTGTATAAGATATTCGTTTCGTGTATGTTTCTTACACGGTAATGAAAGGTACAGGAGACACACTTATTTGCACACTGTGGTACAGGAAGCGAGAAGGAACAATATGATATTATTAAGCAATTACATGTATTAGGTTTCCCTCCCCTGCAAAAAAAAAACCCTCTACCGTTAGAAAACGAGATAACGCTGACAAAAAGAGGAGTTCCCATGGTGGTGAAGTGGGTTAAGCATCCAGCTGCAGCGGCTCTGGTTGCAGCGGAGGCTCGGATTCCATCTCCCGCCTGGTGCAGTGGGTTAAAGGATCTGGCGTTGCTGCAGCTGCAGCTCAGATTCAATTTCTGACCCAGGAATTCCACATGTCACAAGTGTGGCCAGAAAATAAAATTTAAAAAATACTAATAATAAGGTAGATCTTTAGGTAGTGACACAGAAAGACATCATGTTAAGCAATAAAAAGCAAACCTCAGAACAGCATGGCTAGTTTCATCTAATTCGGTGTTTCAAATTTATTTTATTTTATGTCTTTTAGGGCCGCACCCTCGGCATGTGGAAGTTCCCCAGGTTGAATCAGAGCTGCAGCTGCCAGCCTACATCACAGCCACACCAGATCTGAGCTATGTCTGCCACCGACACCACAGATCATGGCAACACCAGATCCTTAACCCATTAAGTGAGGCCAAGATAGAACACGTGTCATTCATTACCGCTAAGCCATGATGTGAACTCCTGTGTTTTAAATTTAAATGGTAGGAATTCCCATTGTGGCTCAGTGGTTAACGAACCGGACTCATATACATGAAGATGCAGCTTCGATTCCTAGCCTCGCTCAGTGGGTTAAGGATCTGGCGTTGCCGTGAGCTGTGGTGTAGGGTCGCAGACGCAGCTCAGATCCCAAGTTGCTGTGGCTGTGGTGTAGACCAGCAGCTATAGCTCTGATTCGACCCATAGCCTGCGAACCTCCATATGCCGCGGGTGTGGCCCTAAAAAGACAAAAAAAAAATAAATTAATTAAATAGTAAAAAATTCCTGCTGTTTTAAGTTTAAAAAAAAAATTCTAGGTAGTAAACATTATGTGAAGGAAATTATCTGGAGAATATATACTACACCACTGGCAGTGTAAGACTGAGGGATGTTCACTATTGTCACTATTAAATTGGGGTAGTTTTTTTCTTTCTTTTTTTTTTTCTGCTTTTTTTAGGGCCGAAGCATATGGAGGTTCCCAGGCTAGGGGTTGAATCTGAGCCACATCTGCGATTTACACCACAGCTCACGGCAACACCGGATCCTTAACCCCCTGAGCAAGGCCTGGGATCGAACCTGCAACCTCATGGTGCCTGGTCAGATTTGTTTCCGCTGTGCCACGACGGGAACCCCCTAAACTGGGTATTTCTATGATAGTATTTTTAAAAATAATGAGCACTTGGTATTTGTGTGAACAGAATTTAAAATATTTTAATAAAAACAGTCATTTCTCCATTTCACTTTTTTCTGATGTTTTAGACTTAAACGAATCTGAGATAAAAGTTAAATCCCAAAGCACCAAACTGAGGCCCTCAGGTGGTTTGTTGAAAGGCACACAGTGTTAGTAACTGAGCTGGGACTCAGGTTCCCTGGCCCCCTCAAGCCAGGGCCCTGCTCCTTCCAGAAGCAGGAGGAAGGAGAGATGTTGCAAGGGCAGCGGGGCCCTCTGGATCTATGAAAAATCCTACCACTACAGAAGCCGCCATGGGGCGGGGGCCGGGGGGGGGTAGGTTGCTTAAGAGTTACATTCCTATGAACTTGAAAGATTCCATGAATTTAAAAAGTAAAAGCTCTGGAGCTGCCAAACCGTTCTGATTTCAAACAGCCTATCTCCTAGGTACACATGAACTTATGATCTAACTTAGACCCTGATTTTCACCAGGTTAACAAGGGATCAATTCAGGGTCACCAACAGGTCCTAAAATTAAGGCTGGTGCGGCAACAAACATCTCCCATGGCTGTTTACAAACTCACACCGCCCCGGTGCTTCACCTGCCTCACTAGGGCGTGGACGGCAGTCAAGGCCATTTCCAGGTGCTGAAGTTCATCCCTGAGGTTCCTTTCACCTCACACCTGCCTCTAATTTTTTTAAGTGGTAGACACGAGGGATTTGAGTTACGATGACCCTGAAGTTTTTCACACTACAAGCCAACTGGAAGATTTCCATTCTCGGAAATGCAGGCCAGTTCCTTAGACATGACTAAGCTATCAGCCCAATGAAACAGTTTTCTACCTGACATGGCATGAAAATCATGAGAAGCTCAAGAACTGACCACTTTCTCAAAAGGGAAATGAGAACTTAAAGGGACACAAAGAAAGGAAAGTGCTTTCTTCAGGGTCGGCTGCTTTACTAACTGGGACTTTTGGACTGCTTTCCCCATCCAGCTGACCCCCCAACCACACACAGGGGATGTGCATAGATGAACCTGTGAATGGTTAATGAATTAATGCCTTCTACCCAAAGGGGAGAGGAACTACAGCACTGCACAGAGGGAACACTGGATCTCGGAGGTGGGGGCAGGGAGGGAGTTAGTTAACTGCTCAGCTCGCTTGTTACAGTTCTCAGGGTCACTCTCCAAGACACTCTCTTTTTGTCTTTTTGCCTCTTCCAGGGCCGCACCTGTGGGATATGGGGGTTGCTATGCCGCAGCTGCCAAGCCTATGCCACAGCCACAGCCACAGCCACAGCAACGCGGGATCCGAGCCGCGTCTGCAACCTACACCACAGCTCATGGCAACGCCAGAACTTTAACCCACTGAGCAAGGCCAAGGATCAAACCTGCAACCTCATGGTTCCTAGTCGGATTTGTCAGCCCCTGAGCCACCACAGGAACTCCCAGACCCTCTCTTTTGATCCTCAGAAGCTCAACCCTGTGGGGGCCTGTAGGTAGCTTGCGCCACCGTTGGGGAAACAGGCTCCAAGAAGTTAAGTGCCCTGACAAGATGCCAAAGCTCAAACCCAGGACTACCCATTCCAGCCCAGCCTCCTCTGGTCTATTCTCTACTTCAGCCAAATTCAGAGGGAAGGCTGTATTGTGTTGATCTAAGAGATGAGGCAGCCACGTTCTCTGAAACGACCCCAAATCGCTGTCACCAGCCTACACAATGGTGACTGTCTTCGCCGCCCAGGAGACCTCGACTTCTTACCCAATTGCCCTGACGAGCTAAAGGTGTAGCGGCCGTTCAGCAGAGCCCGGAAAAGCACCTGCCCGCGCGAAGAACTGTCCCCCAGGGATTCGGGGGCCTCGATGGCACGCAGAACATTTCCCAGCAGAGGCCGGGCTGGCAGGCTCCTCTGAGCCCTCGACTGAGCCCACCTGATGCTGCGGGGCCAGATTTGAGCCCCACCTGCAGACATCGAGCGCGTCCTCCGTGAATTAACCCAATTCCTGAGACCCACAGTACAGACGGGGAAACTCAGGCTCGGGAAGGAAAAGTGACTTCCCGGGAGGGTGGCGGCGTGGGGGGCTGTAGCCCGAGCCCTCTCACGCCAAGAACTGGTCTTCCGCCGAAGGGCCATCGGGGCGTCCTAGGCACTGGAAAAGACGACTCTCCAGTCGCCTCGAGAGGTCAGCTCGAGGGGCTGGGCCACCCCAGGAAGGGCCGAGATGGGAGTCGCGCTTTCAGTGCGAGAGTCAGGCGATACCGGCAGCGATTCGGCCCGAAAGCCCGCCCCAGCGCGCAGGGCCCAGGAGGCCGAGGCGCCTAGAAAGCCTCGGGTGTCTAGGAGCCCCGCCACCCAGAACCTTAGTGTCCCGACCCCGCCATCCCAGGACCCGCGAACACACGCACTCACCAAGGGCTGCCGGCAGGACTCGGGATATCTGAGCAGGACGCAGGCCCGCACCACTGAGGCGCTACCACCGCCGGCGCCGGCCAGGGTGTGGGGGCGTGGCCAGTGGCTGCGCCGCTCTGCCCAACCCGGCCGCACTCTTGCTTCCGGGGCCAGGCCTCCCCCCTGCGAATCTGTGCTCTTGGTACAGCCCGGGCGGCCACGCCCCCTCAGCGTCCCAGCTCCACCGCCAGGCCTGGGAACTTGGTGGGTTGTTCCCCAGCAGGGAGCGGTTCCTCCCCCCGCCCCCCGGCTGACGGCGGCTTCTGCTGCCCTTGAGGTGCAGGGGAGGGCAGTGGTCGCGAGCCGCGCCGCTCGGGTGTGTTCGCGCCTTTTTCTCCTCCACGGCCCTCAGTTCCCTCATCTGAAAATGGCGAGGCTGCTTGGACAGAGTGTCCACGGCCCCTCCAGCCGCTTGAGTCGGGGAGGCAGGAAGTGAGCAGGCAGGGGGCGAGGACTGGACTGAAGACGTGGGAGGGGGCAGAGGGCGCCTTGAAAAGTCTGGCTGCCTCAGTCGAGGGTAAGGAGTCCACCTCTGCCTCCTGCTGTGGTTCCTATGTCATAGGGTTAGGAGGATTAGGTCATATAACTCATGTTCGTAAATAATTTAGCTCGGTGCGATAAGTGCTCTAGAAATGTAAAGTATTACTATTATCATCATTACGACTGCTACTGCTACTACAGGCTCTGCTGCGAGTTCCTTTTGAAACAGTGGGCAACTCGCTTCATTCAGAACCCATTCCCCATCTTTAAGCTGAGACCCACCAGCGACAACCAGATGCTTTGAAAATTGTCAGGTCCTATACAAAGAGAGGATTATTACCGTGACCCCAGTTGTAGGCTTCCTCCATTCCAGTCTGTCAGGAGCTGGTCTGATTCACCCGATGGAACCAGTCCTCCAGCAGTCAGGGTGGGGCATCAGTGTCTCACTAAGGGACTGAATACCTTCATCCTACTCTAGGCCCTCAAGAGAGCAGGGGGGCATTTCACCACCCAGATCTCTGGCACTCCAGCCTTTGCACCGACTTGCTGCACATCTCCCCGGAGAAGATTTAAACTTTGCCTCTGAATTTTGGGCCCTGCCTCTGTGAAGCCAGAATACAAAACACCGAGTTTCCTTTCTGCTAATAGCATGACTGAGGCAGGAAGCAGGAGTCTTCTTTTCATGCCCCCCCGCCCCTTAAGCAGTAACTGAGTCCTATGGATTCCATCTCCAGGACTGCCCTCCTTCCCTTCTTATCTTTCCAGCTGTCTCTGTCCTAGTTCAGACCTACCTGGAGTCACTTGTCACTCAGATGATCTCAGCAGTTCTTGATTCACATGCCACCTCCAGTTTCCACCTACGACCAGGGAAACTTCCTCTTACATCTCTCTGCTCACCGGGCTTCCTGTCTCTTAACCCTTCCTCCTCAAATCACACTCACCAACCAGCTGGGGGGAAAATAGTTAGCTACGCACCTCAGACCTCACACTAATATAAATTCCTGAGAGATAAAAGAGGTAAACACCCTTTTAAAAGAAAAGGAAAAAAAAGTCCTAAAAGAACCCTTGGGAGAATTTGTGTTAATCTCCAAGAGACCTCTCTGCGTTAACCTAGAATCCATAAATGACTAAGAAATCTACCTACCTAAAAATCAAAATATGGGGAGTTCCTGTTGTGGCTCAGCGGCAACAAACCCGAATAGTATCCACAAGGACTCGGGTTCACTCCCTGGCTTTGCTCATTGGGTTAAGGATCCGGCGTTGCCGGGAGCTGGGGGTATATGTTACAGCTGTAGCTCGGATCTGGTGTTGGTGTAGGCCAGCAGCTGCTGCTCCAATTCAGCCCCTAGCCTGGGAACTTCCATATGTAGAGGTTGTGGTTCAAAAAAAAAAAAAAAAAAAGGCTAAAAAATAAAAATTTGATGTATGACAAAGACCTATAGGCAAAGTTAAAAGGCAAAGGACAGACCAGGAGGAAATAGTCGCAATTATTAATAGTCAAAGGACGAGTTTCCCTAAAAAAACGGCCTCTCTGCATTAATAAGACTTACATCTGGGCAAATGATGGGACTTGTCAGTTCACAGGAAAAGAAATGCAAAGGGCTCTGAAGCATATGAAAAGTTGTTCAACCCCACACAGAAAGGAAATGCAAAGTAAAACTTGACCGAGAAATTAGTTTTCACCTATGCTGATGACCAGATCCTAAAGTTGAATGACACACGGTTGGTGAAGCTGTGTGGAAACACATTGCAACTTATTGTTGCCACATCCAAACATGGATATCATCCAGCCATTAAAAAAAAAAAAAATCAAGGAGGAAGTTCATTTCAGGTACAGAACAAGCTCTCAAATAAATTGATAAAGGGAAAATGCAAGGTGAAGGCCAGTAGTTAGGGTATGCTACTGTTTGTGGGGCTTTTTTTTTTTTTTTTGTCTTTTTGCCTTTTCTAGGGCCACACGGCAGATGGAGGTTCCCAGGCTAGGGGTCTAATTGGAGCCACAGCCGCTGGCCTACACCAGAGCCACAGCTACTCGGGATCCGAGCCATGTCTGCGACCTACACCACAGCTCACGGCAATGCCAGATCCTTAACTCACTGAGCAAGGCCAGGGATTGAACCTGCAACCTCATGGTTCCTAGTTGGATTCATTAACCACTGCGCCACGATGGAAACTCCTGTTTGTGTTTTTAAAAGCATGGCAGTGGAAGAAAGTGAAGGGAAACTGTCCTACTGTGTGTGTGTATATATATATGGTTGTATGTGTCTGACCTCTCTTGAAAGAAAATAATGATAGCATTGGTTGTCTCTAGAGAACTGGGAGAAATGGGACCAAGGACAAACGGAACGTCACTGTCCACCCTTTGTATCTTTCTTGTTTTGGCCTTACAAATGTTTTGCTTATTGTAAATGGAATATATAAATATATTTTTTTAAAAATACCCAAACAAACCTGTCACTGGCCAAAGAACCAACTCTTCTGCTGGCTCCTGATATCTAAAGAACAGTGATAACACACTTCATTTTCCTTCAATTAAATTTATGCATGTGTGGGGTACCAGACAACAGTTTCCTGCCAACTCTCTTCTGTGTCTCATCTTCGCTGCCCAAAGAATCACCTCCTACCTTGCTTCTGGTCCTTGCTTTCTTTCCCTTTTTTTTTTTTTTTTTGGCCACCCCATGGCATGTGGAGTTCCCAGGCAAAGGGATCAGATCTGAGCCACAGCTGCAACCTAAGCTCCAGCTGCAGCCACACTGGATCCTTTAACCCACTGTGCCAGGCCAGGGACTGAACCTTTATGCTGGCACTGCAGAGAGGCCACCAATCCCATTGTGCCACAGCAGAAACACCTGCTCCTCATTTCCATGCTGGTAAATCAATGTTTCTGTGGCTAGCTGGTGTCCTATATTTTAGGTGTTACCTCCAGAGTCCTGCTAACGAGTTATTAAAACCACAATTCGGGAGTTCCCTTCATGGCTCAGCGGTTAACGAATACAACTAGGATCCATGAGGTTTCGGGTTCGATCCCTGGCCTCACTCAATGGGTTAAGGAAGGATCTGGCGTTGCTGTGAGCTGTGGTGAAGGTCACAGATGTGGCATCGGCAGCTGTAGCTCCGATTTGACCCCTAGCCTGGGAACTTCCGTATGCCACGGGTGCGGCCCTGAAAAGCGAAGACAAACAAACAAAGAAACACAGTTCACCTCCCCTGCCCACATGTTAACATAATTCTTTATATACCTACTCCACTTCCTCTGTCAGCCATCTTTATCATTGAAGTCACAGCCTTAGACCTTTCTGCGTGAGCCAGTATCTTTTCTGGCTAAGCTCACAGCATCCTTTGCCCTTCCCTTTGCTCTGAACCGCTGCCTCCACCTCCCCGTTTCCACTGTCTGAACCTCACTGTGTAAATGTACAACATTTTCATTCTACATCTATGTTCTTTGCTTTGTCTGTCCCTTGAGCCTAAAAGTTAGGTCATCAGGAGTTCCCCTGTGGCTCAGGGGGTTAAGAACCTGACACAGTGTCCATGAGGATACCGGTTCCATCCCTGGCTTCACTCGGTGGGTTAAGGATCCGGAGTTGCCACAAACTGTGACATAGGTTGCAGATGAGGCTCTGGTCCCACGTTGCGTGGCTGTGGCCATAGGCCGGCAGCTGCAGCTCCGATTTGACCCCTAGCCCTCAAACTTCTGTATGTCACAGGTGCTGCCATTAAAAATAAAGTCAAGTGATGTAGTAGCACTGATGTTGTCACATTATACAGGGGAGCAACAGCCAAGCCAACCACTCCTGTGACCACAGGGCTCTTCCCGTGTGTTCTCTTTCTGAAAATTCTTCCCCCCCACACACACATGATTTAAAAGGAGCAGATCCTCAATCTCTCCATGGATCTGGTACCTCAAGCTTTTCCCAGAAACTTCCTCCTCCAAGGTTCTCGGGCATCCCTCTGCCTCCATCGAGATTGGTTACTGAAAAGGCCGAGCCTGAATTCCTTTCTGTGTTTCAGTTCTTAGAGCAGGTGCACAAGAGCATGTGGAATGCATGGCTTGCCTTAGACTGGAATGTAAGAGCCTTCAAAATCTGACCCCAACCTATCTTTCCAGCTTGATCTTTATAACTTTCCTCCAGAAATTCTATACTGTAGCAAAACTGGATGAATCCAGTTTGGAATGTGCTGTGCATTTTTGTTCCTCTATCCCATATTTAGTTGTCTAAATCCCTTCAATGCTCCTACCCCTGGAAGGATTCCCTGACGGCTCCAGAAGTCATGGCTCCCTAACGACTGCCCCGCTCTCCAAAGCTCAGAATAATTCCTACTTTATTTTTTTTTAATTTAAATTTTATTAATTTTTTGGCCAGGGAAGGGGAAGTTCCCAGGCCAGGGATTGAACCCACGCCACAGCAGCAACCCCAGCCACTGTAGTGACAATGCTGGGTCCTTAGCCCACTGAGCCACCAGGGAACTCCAGTAATTCCTACTTTAAATCATGTCACCAGAGTATGTGTCTCTCATCAACAGGAGTCTCTCCAGGGCAGGTGTGTTTCAGGAGCCTCCTCTTTCTGCCTCCTCACCCCCGGGTGCTGCCAAATGCAGGTAATACGGAGCCCTGTGCCAGATGAGTCTCAGCACATTCAGGAAAGGTAGGCTAGAGTCAAGGAACTTGGGCTTGGAGTTCCTGTCGTGGCTCAGCAGAAAGGAATCTGACTAGTACCCATGAGGATGTAGGTTTGATCCCTGGCCTCGCTCAGTGGGTTTAAGGATCCGGCGTTGCCGTGAGCTGGGGGGTAGGTCACAGATGTGGCTCGGATCTGGCGTTGCTGTGGCTGTGCTGCAGGCCGGCAGCTGTAGCTCCGATTCAACCCCTAACCTGGGAACCTCCATAGGCTGCAGGTGTGGCCCTAAAAAGACAAAGAAAAGGGGGAGCTTGGGTAAAAGAGAGTGACGGTCCAAGGGGCAGGGACCCCAGAGCCCAGGCTGGGGTGAGAGGGCGCTAGAGGACTGGTCTGTGGTCATGGTAGGACAAGGACTTTGTGACCGAGCCAGGCGGATGCCTTGTCCATTTGGGAACAGGCTCTGTCCACCGGACACAAAGGAAGGAGGTTTCCAGGCGCGGGTGCGGGTACCACTGTGTTAAGGACAGCAGGGCCGGGGGCCTTTCTCTGCTGCAGGCAGGCCTGGCCCGCACCCTCCTCCCCAGCGTTCTTCTGAATGTAAACAACTCAGGGCACCTATAATGCAATGTTCAGGGACTGGGGGCCAGAAACGGAGCCCTAAAGCAAAGCTTCGCTCCCCGGGAGGTTGAACATCTGCAGCATCCATGAAGTGAAGGCTCGGCTTACTCCGTCCTCACCTTTTGATCCCCACCATCCCTTCCAGCCTCTCCTTCCTTTGTGGAACCAAACGTTTACTGAGCACTGGCAATGAGCTCCCACTTGCTGGGGGTGGGGAGGGGCACCAACCAGATCTGAGTGCTGCCCTAGGCTGTCTACACCCGTTACTGCACATCTTCTCTCAAAAATACCCACTACGATCCCCATTTATCAGTTAAGTAAACAGACTCTCAGAGAGGTGAAGGGGTCTGTTCCAAGCTCCCCAAGATCCCACAACGAAGTGTTTAAACTGTCACAGGGCTTGGTGTCCACCAGTGAACATGCCAAGCACGTCCAAACTCTCCCTCCCTCCCCCCATCCTGGGAGCTCCCTGGGAACACCCACGCAGCCTGGGGGGCTCTGAGCCACTCTCACTTTGGAGGGGTACCACTTCTCAGGCCGGTGCAGGCTCCCCCCACCTGCAGCCAGGGCGCTTCCTGCCCTAGAGGGCTCAGCCTCCTGCTCCCTCGGACCCTGGCTTCCTCTGGGGCACAGAGTCTTACACCATCTCCAAGGTGGCACTTCCCAACCCCCTGCCTTGAGCGGGAACTCACCCCAAACATGTTCAAAGCAGGCTTCCGTGTCGACTGACAGAGCCAGGGCAGAAGCAGTCACCAAAGCTCAGAAGCACAGAGCCTCCCCCTGGAAGTCAGGAGCCAAATACTGCCTCACCTGCCAACCAAATGCATGGCCTCCCTGGTCAAGAAATTAGTTTCCTTATTAGCAAAATGGGGAGGAAAATCGTGTCCCGCCCCCTTCTCCCAGATGTTCTGAGGCTCATGATGATGAGCAAAGGAGGGAATTGGGACAACTGGATGGAAGGAGGGACCCCTGTGAGCCTCATTGTGGAAGAGGAGCGGGGGGAGGAGCCTGAAGACCCCTTCCCCGACCGACCTCTAAGCCCCTGGGCCCAACTTCATGTCTGACCTCGTGCTTAGGGAGACTCTGAACTTCTCAAGTTCTCCCATGAGCACTTGGTCTTGCCTGCATTTTACAAACGAGAAAACTAAGGCAGGGAAATGAAGCCGCCTCATCTGGCTGGTGCACCCCAAAGCCGGCTTCTTTCTCCATAGATGGTAGGCTTCTCTGCCCAAACAAACCTTTTGCAAAGGGCCCTTCTGAGGTCAGGCGCAGCTGGCTCAGCCTGGCCCAAGGATCCCTGGCCGGTCAGGAGCCATGTCCTTATAAAACAGAGCAGAGGCCCCGGCCAGTTAGAACCATGTGGGCCTGCTGGCTGCAGGGGGAGCTGGCCAGCTGGTGCAGCGGTGAATACGCTGCCTGAAGACAGGGCTGGGGGGAGTATGTGAATTTTTCCCAGGGAACAGCTGAGAGGACCAGGGGGCAGAGGCAGCTGGAGAGCTAGAATGAGAAGTTGCTGAAACCTTCCAAAAGGGAGCATGCAAGTCCAGGAGGTAGCGGAGGCCCTGGCTGGATGTCCCAAAGGGCATTTATGGGCCCCTACATTAGAATCAGCCTGAAGCCTTTTATCAAAACTGACAGTTCCCAGAGTTCCTGTTGTGGCTCAGCAGGAATGAACCCAACTAGTATCCATGAGGATGCAGGTTCGATCCCTGGCCTCGCTCAGTGGGTTAAGGATCCAGTGTTGCTGTGACTGTGGTGTAGGCCAGCAGCTAGAGATACGATTCAACCCCTAGCCTGGAAACTTCCATAAGCCCCAGGAGGGGCCCTAATAATAATTAAAAAAAAAAAACAAAAAAACCCCCCACAAAACCCTGCCAATTCCTAGGGCATTCCTACTTCCAGATGTTGGAAAGCATTTCTGGAGGCAAGGCAGAAATTTAAATTTTCTCTCTTTTTTTAGGGCCACACCTTCAGCCTATGGAAGTTCCCAGGCTCGGGGTTGAATCAGAGCTGCAGCTGCCGGCCTACGCCACAGCCACAGCAACACCAGGTCCCAGACCTGAGCTGCATCTGGGACCTACGCTGAAGCCTGTGGCAACACCAGATCCTTCACCGCCTGAGCAAGGCCAGGGATCGAACCGGCATTCTCATGTATACTGGTCAGGTTCTTAACCTGTTGGGCCACAATGGGAACTCCAGAAGTTGACATTTTAAATATGCTCCACTCTTATCTACACTGGACTATGAGAACCACTGCCTGATTGGGTTGACCTGACCCAAACTGGGGTGAGGGTGGGGTGTCCATGGCACTCTGCTCAGATAGGTCCAGCCACGAAAGCAGATGACGAGGAGGGGTGGCCGCTGTGAAGGGTGAGAGGCCCGGTGAGAACCCCCTGGCTCCCTGAGGTGCCACCACTTCCCCAGACCTTCCCCCACAGCCTGCCTGCCACCCCCATACCTATAGGTCCTCTAGCCTTTGGCAAAGTTCAACAACTTCAAAGAGGCAGCCCTGAAATGAAAGAACAAACATGGCCTTTGGCAACAAGAGATCGGGTTTCTAATCTGGACGCTGCCAAGGCCCTGACAGCTGTGTAACCTTGGAAGAGTTCTGTGTGTCCTTGTAACTTGGCTCCCTGGGACTGGCATAAGGATTAAGCGGATTAATGGGCTTGAGGTAGTCAAGTGCATATTGGTTTTCCGGGACCAGGATACCTTCCTCCTTCTCACCCTCTGCATGCAGCCCTCAGCCCCCTTCTGTTTGCCTCTGTTATGCAACCAAAGTTTAAATCCCTCCTGGGTTTGCAGGCAGGAGCTGGGGTGGCAGCTGCAGAGCACATGGGGGCGGGGGGTACCAATAAGGGAGGTTTTAGAAGCCACATTTTCTCCTCCCTCCCTCCACATTCTAGCCACCAGCTGCTAGGCTGGGACCTTCGCCCTGTCTGCAATAGTGCAAAGAGCCCAGGGATGACGTTTCCCAATCACCGGGCTGCTGCTCCAGCTGTTGCCACGGCAACCAGAACCCAATGACAACCATTGAGAAAGGGCCTCTAAGAGGAGCCTGGCTTCCATTAACACGCAGTTCAGACGACACCTACAGAGAATATCTACCAAGGGGCCAAGCTGACCTGTCACTCAGAAACAGAAGCGGGGGAGAGCTGGTCCCTGGCTTTGAGAGGCTGGCCCTCTCCCGGCCTGCTCAAGAACGAGAACCCATGGGTCCGGTTCAAAGCTTCTCAAAGTGTGGTCCCCATACCAGAAGCATCAGCATCACCTGAGACTGTTGGAAATTCCACATTTCTGGCCCCTTCCTGCATCTGAATCAGAAGCGGCAGGATAGGAGGTCTTGAACTCTGGGTTTTACAAAAGCCCGCAAGGTGATCCTGATGCCGGCTGAAGTGTGAGAAGCGCAGATCTAATGAGAAGCTCACCCAGACCCAAGAGATGGATGCTCCCATTCCCACATTGCAGATGAGGGAGCAAGGCTCTGCCCTGCTCCATGTGGGACTGGGGTGGGGGCAGGGGGATTCTCAGGTCCCTCCCGGGATCAAATTCTACCTGTGCAGCACCTGGGAGAAGGGAACGCACAGGTATGCTTTCTCCTGGGTCCCGGCTGGAGAAACTAGGTCCACAGAGGGGTCTTCCACTGCGTCCAGCAGGGTCAGGGGCCAGGCTGGGATGGAGCAGAGTAACAATGCAGAAATAAGAGCCTCACCATGGAGCAGAGAAGAGCCGGGAGCAGCATCAGAAAGAGCAGGGGCCCTGGTGACCTGCCCCATTTGGGGATCTGCCCCAAATGTGCGGACACCAAGCTGACATCATACCCTGTGAAGAAGCCATCCAGCCTTCTCAGCCCAAACCCCAGTCCTGAGACCCTCTCTCTTGTGTTCACTCACCTGCACGTTAGGTGTGTCTCTTTCCAAGCTTCTGCCCTCGCACCCTCTCAAGGTCCCCTCTTACACAGCATCTGCCTGAATACCCTCCTCCCCAAATTCGGAATCACCTCTTCCACAACCAATGGCTTGGCTCGCACCCTGTGACTAGATGCTCACTGCGTTTTCACACAACCCATCCATCTATGAAATCTCTGACAGGCTTAAGTTTCCCTTTGAAAGGGCTGACATCCATCCCCATGTAATTTCCACCTTTACAATATGAATTAGTCTAATCCCCGCAACAGAGATTACAGGCCCTTTTTTTTTTTTTTTTTTTGTCTTTTAGGGCCACACCCATTGCATATGGAGGTTCCCAGGCTAGGGGTTGAATCGGAGCTATAGCTGCTGGCCTACACCACAGCCACAGCAACGTGAGATCCAAGCTGCCTCTGTGACCTATACCACAGCTCATGGCAACGCTGGATCCTTAACCCACTGAGCGAGGCCAGGTATCGAACCTACATCCTCATGGGTGCTAGTCAGATTCGTTTCCGTGAGCCACAACAGGAACTCCTGCGGGCTTATTTTTAAAGTAAGGATCTCGGAGTTCCCTTCGTGGCTCAGTGGAAACAAATCCGACTAGCCACCATGAGGATGCGGGTTCGATCCCTGGCCTCGCTCAGTGGGCATTACCATGAGCTGTGGTGTAGGTCGCAGATGCAGCTCGAATCCCATGTTGCTGTGGCTGTGGTGTAGGCTGGCGGCTACAGCTCTGATTCCACCCCTAGCCTGGGAATCTCCATATGCTGCGGGTGCGGCTCTAAAGAAAAGGAAAAAGGAAATAAAGTAGGAATCTCTATGGCAATTATTGCCCAGGAATCTACCCCCCACCTTTACAAATAAACAAAGCAGGTAGAACACACCAGCCCATTACCTTGGAAACAGGAGGGACACCCAGACGAGGTGGGAGTAGAAGGCGGCGGGAGGCGGGATGGGAGGAGGCAGAAGTGGGGGGCGGCTGACTTGGAGTCCGTGTCTTGCCACCGCCTCCCCAAGAGACCCTGCAGGACCGGAGCTGGTCTCACGGGAGTCCCCTTCAAGAAAAAGAATATTACAAATACCATGATCCAGAACGTGTGTCCTCGTGTTGAATAACGTCACCGATGGATGGTTTGTATGGACAGAAAAGGGGAGACTGGGCGAGTTTTCAGTGATCACATCCACATAATGGGATTGTTTTTAGCAAATGGGGATCCTGAAGCCACTTTGGCTTCTCGGATATCTGCCATGGACCTCTGGCACGTCGTCCCTCTCTCGGGGCCTCAGTTTCTCATCTGTAAAATGGGGTTATGCCTCCCCACCTTCCAAAATTGGTTTGAGAATGAAAGGAGCTAGAGAAAGGGGCCACTATCTGCCAGGATACTGTTAGGTTCTCTGATTTCTAAAGAGGAGTGCTGGGAGTCTGGGTATGAGGGAAACGGGTAGAATGTTCCTAAGACGAGGGGGAGGAGGAGGAGGAAGGGCACCCCAGTTTAGCACCCTACCTGGGGGAGACCTCAGCTGGAGCTCCTGGCTAGAAGCAGTAGAACCATTGAGTCTGGGGGGACTTGCTCCCTAGAAAAATAACAGTGAAACATCCCCTTGTCACCAGGCATTATTTTGTGGTTTTATTTGGGGCTTTTGTTCTTCAGGCTTATTTTTCACAGGATTCTTTGCAAAGCAGCCCTCAATGCATTTCTTGGCGGAGGGGCTGTGCCCATATTTGGGCTCAGAAAGACCTTTCAAACCCAGAGCAGCTCTGTAGGGCCTGTGAGAGAGTCTTTGCTTCCCCAGAGGGGTCGTGCAAAAGATCCAGGGGGATGATAACAGGATTATTTTATTTGTCTTGGCAACACTGGCTCTGCCAAGTCCACCAAGAGAGAAAGATGTGGTAAGCCCAGGAACTTAAAACAGCTCTGGCCTCATTCTCCAGAACGTGTTTTTCAAGTGGGGTGAGTGGTTTAGCAGGAGCAAGAAGGCGCTCTGGAGCCCTCCTGGCCTGGGGCTGCCCAGCCTGCACGTGGCCACCAGCCCTGCTTTGAAGAGGGCGTCACATTTGTGGCGGCCATTCTCTTCCCTGTTTTAAAACGTCTCCAGAGAACACCCTAACTCCTAGCCTCAGCTGGGTGCCCTGGGGTCTTCAGTTCTGGCTGGGCTGCTGGTACCTCCACCCCCTCCCCCCAGGAGGGGGGAGTCCGAGAGCCCCCCAGGCTGCCAGAGGCACCGCCATCCACCTCTGTAGGGCTGCTTGCAAAGGAGACTCAGTCTCACCGCCCCCCCAGAACCCCTGCCTGGGTCATCCAGAGCAGAGGCTCCCAAACTCTCTTAGGAGAGGAATCCCCAGGCACTGAGTCATGGGGCCCCATTCAGGAGGCCAGAGGCCAGGTATCCGCACACATTCTCCCCCTGCAGGTGGTCCAGGAGGCACAGAGCCAGAGAACTTAGGGGTAGGTCTCCAGGGAGCCAGCCCCACGGCCCTGGGGCCCCCATGGCCCACCTGGGCCCCTGCAATTGCACAGCAGGTACTACCCTGCACAGGCCAGGCCTGCAGCTCCGGCCGCGGGGCCTTGGGCATTCCGCTCCCTCCTCTCCCATGACCTTGGTGCCCCGCCTGCCTCCAGGGAAGAGAGATGGCCGTGAAGATCTCTACCTCACCAGGCCCCGAAAAAATGACCCCAGTCGCCAGGCCTTGGCTTGGGGACCAAGGCTGGAAATCAGAAATGGCCGCAGGGGAGTTTTCCTGGGGTGCGGAGGGTGGAGGATCCGGCATTGGCGCTGCAGCGGCTGGGGTCGCTGCTGTGGTGCGGGGTTCGATCTCTGGCCTGTGAACTTCCACATGTTGTAGGTACAGCCAGGAAAGAAAGAAAGAAAAAGAAAGAGAGGCGTTCCCATCGTGGCGCAGAGGAAATGAATCCGACTAGGAGCCATGAGGTTGCAGGTTCGATCCCTGACCTCGCTCAGTGGGTTAAGGATCCTGCGTGGCTGTGGCTGTGGTGTAGGCCTGCAGCTGTAGCTCCAATTGGACCCCTAGCCTGGGAACCTCCATATGCCATGGGTGCAGCCCTAAAAGACAAAAGAGAAAAAAAATAAAAAAGAAAGGAGGAGAGAAAGGAAAGAAGAAGGGAGGGAAGGAAGGAAGGGCTGCAGGATGGGATGAGGGTGCGAGCAGGTGTGGCAGAAGATGGGCGAGGAGGGTGGCGCGCTCACGTCCGAACCCACCATGAACTTAAAGCAGAGCTGGCCAGCATGGGGGCATCTTCAAGAGCATCAAAAGCAACTTCTCCATTTTACAGATGAGAAAACTCAGCCCAGAGAGGTGACGCACCGGCCCCCAGTCACACAGTGAAGGAATGGCAGGGCTGGGGCCAGAGTCCTCAGTTCGGCATCCCTATCCAGGCCTGTTCCCGCTGCATCGCCAGGCCTGGGCACAGGTGGGATACAAGCCCCCTGTCAACTCCTTCCTTTCTCCTTCCCTTCCCTTCCCCCGCCGCTGGGCTGGGACAGGGCAGAGGGCAGAGGGCAGGGCAGAGCCGAGGCTTGGCTACAGGTACCAGGCCTTCAGCAGCCCTCGGTCTCCGTTCTGGTTGACTGACCAGGGACAGCAGCCTGCTTTCTGCCCTCCTTGCCCTGAATGAGTCTTCCCTCCGAGGTCTAAGGAGGCGTGGGGCAGCAAGAATGCCCCCACCCCCTCCAACCAGCCAGGGTCCTGCCATCCCAGTGCTTGAGCCCCATGGTGACCTTTATGAAGCAGAGGGGTGTGGTGTGAGGGACTAGGGGTGGAGCCCAGGGTATCTGTACCTGAGAAGTATCCCCATCCCGAGTGTACCTGCTTGTCATGGAAGGCAGCCGCCGAGGCTGGAGCTGGTTCCAGAACGGCTTCTGCCCAGGGTGAGACGCCCGCTCGGCCCTTACAAAACAGCACAGGAGCCCCATCCAGCCCAGCCTGTGCTTCCTGCCAGGCTGGTCGGGGCCCAGCAGAGGGAGGCCCCTTTGGGATGCATGACCTCCCCTAGCCCCCTGGGGTCCTCTCTTGCAGGGGCTCAGGCCCTTGCATCAGATATGACCATTCCCCGCCTCCTCTGGGCCCAGTTTCTTCACTCCAAGCTAGAAATAATAATTCTCACTTCATAGGATTGACCCAGGACCTAGCACATAGCCACGCAATCACTATTTGACTGAATGGATGAATGAATAAGAAGGTGACTAGATTGATAAGGGGTCTGGAAACTTGTCCTTAGCAACCTTCTTTCCTCAACATCTTCCCTTGCTTGATCCAGGCACCCCAAAGTCTCTCCCCATTTCCAGCTCCATCCATAAATGTCCCCCATTTGTTCTCAGGGTCAGCTGTAACTCTCTCCCAGTCCGGATGGTTGCATCCTAATAGCCCCTGTGCCCAGACAATCTCCCCAGTGGTGACTGGCTTAGAAGCATCACATGACCGGGTTTTAGCTAATGAAATAGGAGGAGGGACCTTCTGGGAGGCTGCAGGGCAGGGGTTCCTGGCTCCTAAGAGGAAGATATTAGAGGAAATGGCCCCTTTCTGTCATCATGTCTCCTGATGATGTTGGAACTCACGCAGCCTTCTTGTGGCCATGAGGCGAACAGGCCAGGGGACAGAGCTAATGACGGAGACCACAGAGCAGATTGTTCCCAAACCACTACACCACACCAACTGCCCACCTGCCTCTGGACTTTCTTCCATGTAAAATAACAAAAGTCTTCATTCATTAAGCCAATTCGAATTGCGGTTTTGTTAGGGGCAGCTAAATGTATCCTACCTGATCTTCCCCCCAGCCCTACCTGCACCCCTCCCCAACATTAGTCAGCAGAACCCCCACCCACGTGCCCAGCCCTGGGCTTTGTTCTAAAGACACTGAGATGAGCTAGGCTCTGTGACTGCCCTGGGGAAGCCCAGAGCTATCAAGTGAGGGTTTGGCAGGTACTTAGATGGTTACAAGCTTGTGAGCAGAGGCTGGAGGGTGACTGGGAAGGGACAGACTAACTGTCCTGGGCAGGCAGAGAAGGGTTCTGGGAAGTGGGTTTTGAAGGATGCCTAAGAGTTTTATGGCCAGATGAAGAGTATGTGTTCCAGGCAGAGTTAACAAGGTCAAGGCAGGGGTATAACTTTCGCAGTGGATAGCCGGCGAGGCTCAAGTCAGGCCCGTTGGGGAGTGGTGAGCAGGGGCTGGAGAGATAGAAGGAGGCCAGGCATGGGGCTGAGTGTCTCGCTCAGGATTCCGTGTATGCTGGGGAGCCAATGAACGTTTTGTGCGACATGTACGTTTTGGATTAGAAAAGCCTGGGTTTGCAGGAGAGAAGTGACGAGGATCTCATCTGGGTGGGGACAGAGAGGAAGAATGGAGGAATTGGTCAGAGAGGCATTGCAGAGTCCCAATCCTGGCTTGGGTGACCGAGGGAGAGAGAGCATGAAGAAAGAGGGGAACATAATGGCCAGGTTGCTGGGATGTGAGGGAGCAGGGGACAGTGACAGCTAGTCTCCGGGATGGTCCTCGGTGACCCTGGGTCCTGATAGTCATGCCATCATATATCCCCTCTGTCAGGACTGGCCTACATGACCACTAGGATAGGCAGAAAAGATGACACGTGGCTCCCAAAGCTAGGTCATCAAAGACATCGTAACTTCTGCCTTACTCTCTCCTCCATCACCAGCCCCAGGGGAATGCCAGCCGGTACACTGTGGGGACCATGGAGCAGCTTCCTGGAGAGACCCATGTGCCACAGAAGGGGCCCTTCTGCCAACAGCCAGCAGAGCACAGGGCTCTCCCACCAGCAGCCACGTGAGTGGACAACGATGGAAACAGATCTTCCGGCCCCGGTCACACCTTCGGATGACACCTTGACTGTAACCTCAGGAGAGGCCCTGAGCAGAACCACCCTGCAAAACTACTCTCAAATTTCTGGACCACAAAATGGTGAGACAATAAATATTTGCTATTCTAAGTTGCTCAATCTGGGACTGATGTGTCATGCAGCAACAGACAACATTGGGACCTGGACCAGCAAGGTCTCATCCTCCTACCCGTCCTTCCCAGAGTGAGTGACGATTACTATTCTCATCAGTAGGTTGAACACGCCCCAGCTGCTGGGCCCACCCCTTCATCCGCCTCGCGAAGCACCCAGAGTAATTTTACATGAGCAAATCTTTCACTGTTGCCGCCAACCCGGGGAGGTGATTATAATCCCTGTTTTACAGAGGGGGAAACCGAGGCTCAGAGAATCGGCATGACTCGCTAAAGATTATACAGTGTGTCGATGGCAGGGCTTGGACCTGAGCCAGGTTTGTCCCCAGGCTCTGAGCAGATCCACAGCCGACCTGAGTAAAACAAAGAATGTGGCCTCCCATCTAGTTCCGCAAGGATCGAGTTATTAGCCACGGCAGTCGCTGACCAGCAGGACATCCTGAAAGGACTTCGAGAGAGAAAAACAGATAAGGCACCCTGGGCTTTGCAAAGACAGGCCCCTTAGGTAGATACAGCTCAGTAAGAATTTTAATGGACCCAGATTCCTGCATCTCCCCCTACATAGAAAAAGCACTAAAATCATTAACTGAGAGATTTGTTCCTTGTGACTAAAAGTGACATCTTCCCCAGAGATATACTTGATTGCCTGTATTCTGCAACCAAAATCACACATACACATACGCTGGCCTCTCCTCCTACCACTTTGGAGCATTCCCTTCAGAGCTACTGAGAGGCTGTTTCCCAGGCTATAGTCCCCAGCGAGGTCTTTGAATAAAAACTGAAACTTACAATTTGCAGGTTGTGCCTTTTTCTTCGGGTCAACATTGATTTCACAGTGGGCCCTCAGCACAGGCTGGGGCCTGACTGGCCAGGTGCAAAGCTGGAAGGCCCAGCCACAGGAGCCTATGCCGAGGGGGCTGCTTCAGGCTCCCAGAACCTTTCCAGGAGGGTAGCTCTATGAATGGTGGCCCTGGCATTCACAATGACCATGGAAGTTCAGCCTGGGTCAGAAGGCACCCTCTGTATGATTACGTGGTGGTGAAGGCCCCACCACCTATGCCCGCTAAAAAAAACCCTGAACACAGGTGAGGGCACTTTGTAGAAAATAGCCTTAAGATTTAGCAAATAAAAATCCAGGATACTGTTAAATGTGAAATTCAGATTAACAATAAATGTTAGTATATCACCGATATTATATGGGGCTTACATCAACTTATTTATCTGAAATTCAGTTTAACTGGGTATCCTGGATTTTACCTGGCAATACTAGTACAAAGCCTCTGAAGTCACTGCTATTTCCACCTCCACCTGGGGGTGGCCTTAGTCTTCAGAAATCTTCTCTTCAATTAATGGGCCCTTTCTGGGTTCTGACTCACTGCTAACGCCCTGCTAAGTTTGAAGGTCCTGAAGACAAATAGGGAATGATTCCTGCTCTCAGGTAGAGTAGGGAGACATAGAACGATTCAATTATAAAGTACTAGGTATCAGGGAAGCACTCAGCTGCCAGCAACAGAAAACCTAATCAATAACGGCTTAAATGAAGAAGACTGTTTTTGCACACAAAACAAGAAGTCCAAAGTAGGACTGCTGCTGGCTTTGGCTCAGCCGTTCAATAGTATCAGAGCCAAGATTTCTGTAATTTCCTTGGCTTGTCCCTCATAGTCTCAAGGTGGCTGCCACAGCTCCACCCATCCTATCTGTGTTCAAGATGGAATAAAGAGTGGAAGACAAAGGTTTTCCAGTCCTTCCTTCTGCAGTAGATTTATGTTCATGTCTTTTGGACAGAAGTGGGTTGTTTGGCTACCTCTATCTGCAAGGAAGTCTGGAAAAGTGGACCATAGGATTATTGTGATTGGATTAGAACAATCCCGATGTATTGCTGGGGCTGGAAACACTATTTCTCCAAAGAAAATCAGAATTCTTTCAGGAAGGAAGAAGTGGGGAGTAGGCATTGGGCAGGCAGAATGATCTGCCACGCACTCCAACAGAGGTTTGTACAGAGTGTTAGAGGAACACCCAAGGATATAGTGACATGCTCTACCTGAGGAGTGGTGGTCAGGGAAGGCTTCATGGAGGAGGTGGCTTTTGAGCCAAGGCTTGTGTGATCATTGGGCATTTGCCAGGAGAAGGGGCAGGGGAAGCCTGGGCTGGGAGGACAGTGCAAACAACTGCACAATAGGCTCGGTGCTTTCGGCCAGGAGGTGCATGGACATACCTGGGAGGCCATCCTGAAGGGCCTTGATGGCTGTGCCCAGAGCTGTGTGCTTTACCCTGGGGACATTTTTCTCTCCTCATCTTATTCGATGTCTCTGCAACAGATGACCCTCTGGCACTCTCTGCGGCTCCTGCTCAGGGTCCTTCGTGAACCCCTGCTCCGCACCAGGCCAGCCAGGGTCCTCTGTTGAAACCCTCATGGAACCACGTTCCGTTCCGTTCCCTTCCCCACTTGTCGCAGTTGGTAATTAGATATTCATTTGGGTGTCTGTTTCATTCCTGGCTTTCTCCCCGCCAGCCTGTAAGCTGATCCTGTGCCCCTCTGCCTGGCACTCAGCAGACCTTTCATAATTATCTGCTGAATGAGCCCCTGAACAAAGGACAATGTGTGTGATGGGGGCGGGGGGGGGGGGGAGGCAGCACCGAAGTGGTGTGAGCTGGGAAGAGCCATGGTTTGTTTCCTTCTGTTCTAGTCACTCTGTTGGCCACCGATCAGAGGGACAGGCATGGGGGGTGAGGTACAGGAAGGCTGGAGAGGGGAGAGCAGAGGGCCTGTGTTCAGGTCTTTGGTTTTTCCTCTGAGGACCCCAGACTAGCACAGTTGGGCCCCCAGGGAAGCAAAAAGAGATCTGGTTCTCACCTGGGGTGTCTCATCTCCGGGGTCCCTCCTTGCAGGAAGAGGATGATGACACACCATTGTCCCGGCCAGCTGGGGGCAAAGGTGATGGGGACGGCATTGTTTTCGAGTGGGCTCTCTTCCTGTGTACACAGCTGTCTTGCTGCACCAGCTGGTCCAGGGTGGGCCACTCTCTGGCCATCGGCAGGAACATCCCCCGAGACCCAGCAAGACCCAGGAAAGCCCTGGACAAGGCACTAGGGGCTGGAGAAGGGTGGCATCTTGCAGCTGCGTTTGCTCTTGAGCTGTGATCCTGCCTCTTGGAGGGTAAGGTCTGCTGACACCACTGCTCTCGTCGCCCACCACCCCCGCCCCCAGAGCCCTGAGGGAGGTAGAGCCCACAAAGGACAAGACTGGGGTGCAGGATGAGGAGGAAGGAAAGGAGAGAGTTGTCCCCAGGTGTGGCTCGCACAGCAGCGAATAGACCGGAGCTGAGTGTTTGGGAGAAATGCCTGTTATGTGGACGAGGCCCAGGCAGATTGTGACCTGCCCCACCCTGTCCCCATTCTCAGATTTAATGGTCTTCTGGACCTTACAGCGCATCAAATTCAGCCCTCCCCAGCACCTCTTGTCTGCTCGTCTCAGTGACGGGAGCACACGGTCTCCCCGGGCAGCCTGTTCATCCTTAGATGCCCCCTGTGCCACTGTACCAGCCATATGGCTCCCAGAGCAGCCTCTGCGATGGCAGGATGCCCTTCCTTTTGCAGCTGAGTGACCTCAACTGGGAGGTCAAGGTCACATAGTAAAGCAGGCGTCCTGACCTATGCCAGCGCCCCCGCCCCCAACAGGGGAGCGGGCAGTGCCCCCGTGTCCCTCCCTCCTCAGTGCTCAGCTCCATCTCTCCCAGCAGAAGACACACACACACACACACACAGCACCAAGGTCTGTCTGGAGGAGGGGCTTCGGTCACCCAATACCCTGGCTCGCCTTTCTGGTTCTCTCTCCTGTACTAGAAGCTGGCTCCTTGTTTTCCACAGCCTCAGGAGAAAGCTTCTGGACTCTGACTTTCCCTTTTGTCTGTCTGGGGCCCTGTCTGGCCCTGTCCACTCGAAGGGAGAGCAGAGCCTGGCCCTCACTGCAGTGGAGGGGTGAGGCCAGCGAACCCCCAAGAGGGGCTCGGCAGCTGAGCACCAGTCGGGCCAGCCCTGCCTGTGGGTCCAGGAATCGTGTCCCCAGCTGATTATGACACCCCCCATGTTGCAGCGACATGGACCTTGGCCATACCCGGCAGGCTGCCACAGAGGTTAGAACCCGGAGCTTTGGTCAAGCGGGAAATCACAGCAGCTGGAGGGGTGCTGGGGAGGGACAAGGTCTCAGCGGTGGCCACAAGTGTTGCAGGCGCCCCTCGACCCCGCAGGGGACAGACACCTGGTGGCCAGCCGCCCTGGGGAGCTGTTCTCTAGAGGGGTAACTGCTGCTCCCCACCCCGTCCCACCCATGCCCAGCATCCAGGGTAGGGCGAGGACTGGGGAGCCGGGGGCAGGAATTTCAAAGTGACTCCCAGGAGTTAAATGATAGCTTTATACATCTTGGGAAGGGGGCTCAGGGAGAGGTAGGAGGCTGCTGAGGGGGCAGAGGGAGGGCAGGAAGGTGCTGTGAGGGGAGGGGGAGAGCTGGCTCCAAGCGGGGGAGGGGCTCGTGGAGGAACCCCGCCCCCCACCCCATACACACACACACACAGAAACTCACATGCATATGCACACAGGCTCACATGCACAAACACACAAGTATCCTCGGCAAGCAGGCGTTTGCAAGCTACCTCCGCAGCTGCAAGCCGCCTGGGCAGAGGGAAGAGCAGAGCAAGAACCGTGGGCTGAAGACCTGCTGTTACTGGCCAAGCTGCTTCCTCCCTAGAGCCTCAATACGCTCATCCATAAAATGGGAGTGAGCGTCCCCGCCTCCCAGGGTGGGGTGCCGGGCTCAGGGACCCTGCAGGGTGGCAGGGGAGAATGAAGCCTGGTCTCACCCTCCTCTGCCCTCACTCTGACCTAGTTCAGCCTTTCGGGACAGGTGGAGGGGGATGGGCCAGGCTCCCAAAGGCTGGACTGGGCTGGAACTCTTACCTAATGCCACCCAGAGCCTCCCAGGGCGAGCCGGAACCTGACCCAGCCAGGCCTCAGTTTTCAGGAAAAGCAACCCTCTCCCAGGTGCAGAAGCCACCAGGAGGGCCTGGCATCCTTGGGAAGGGAGGGGTGCAGGTCTGCAGGGAGGCCCGGGGCTCTGTCATCAGGCCCTGGGACTGCAGCATGAAGGCTTAAAGCTAGACTCCTGGCAGAGAGTTCCAACCCCAAACATCCCCGAGGGCTGACTGGACACCAAGAGGGACTGAGCCCCCCTGGTGGGGGAGGTCTGGGTGGAGACTGACACAGGGCAGGATGGGGCCTGGCCAGCTCTCATTGGGGGAGAAAGTCTCTGGGGGGAGGGGCGGGATGCGGGTGGGGTTTGCCTCCACTTACCGTGCAGCCTCGGGAGAGGCTTCTTTCAGGACCAGAGGGGCTCCAAGTGCCTTTCCAGCACAGCCATTGGGGCCCCTAGGCCCAATCTGCCAGGGGAAGGACCTTTTCTGCTGGAGAAATTGCCCATAGACAGCGTCGCCCACACCTTCAAACTTACCCACCTGCTCCCACGTTGAGCATGCGCACAGCAACGCCTTACCCACCTGCTCCCACGTTGAGCATGCGCACAGCAACGCCTCTGCCCCCTACCTGCCCAAGCCGCCTTCTCACCTGCTCGCTCAGTTCCTCCTCCGCCTTTCCCGGTTCCTCTGGGGAGGTTCTGGTCTCTCTGTTCCCTCCTCACGTCTCAGATGGGGAGAAGGGAGACCAGAGTAGCCGGATGGGACACCCGAAGTTCAGGCCAGCTGATTTCTCTCACTGCTGGGGCCCCAGAGGCTCTTGGGCTCAGGGCTGGCCCAGAGCTCATGGCCAAGATGGCAGAGTGTGCCTCCCCGGGCAGAGAGCCCTCAGGAAGGGAGGGCTGAGAAAGAACTCAGAGAGCGTAAGAACTCGGGGCAGGCAGGCGGGATCTGCAGGCTGGGACACCTGGGCGGCAGCCTGCCATGCGGGGAGTTTGGCTCTGCCCTGCTTCACCTGTGATGGCAGGTAACCTTTCTGTGCCCCTGGAGCCCTGAGAGTTAACAGAAGAGGGGCCACACCTGGGCATGGAGGCCAACAAGGAACAAACAAGGAGGCCCAAGGTGTTGTAGATTTCTTCTCTGCCAACCGCAGGAATGCCCCCGATGGCGTGGGGGAAGGGCCAGCCCGTGACATCGCAGGGCAGCTGGGAGCCCCTTCCCCTCGGGCAGAGAGCTCATGCCTGTGGAAGGTCCTCTCCTCTGGTCCCCAGGGGTCCTCCTCCAGCCCTGGGTACACGAGGAAGGTGAGGGGGCAGCCCTAGGGAGGAGGCCCAGCTCCAGCCGGGTGAATTCGTGCAGCTCCCTTCAAACCCCCCCCTCCCCCGCACAGGGGAACCGCGCAGTGGTCCCCGCCGCGCCCAGCATCTGGTCCCAGCTCCTTCCCACTCCAGCCCCCATGGCCTCTCCACGTCCATTTCTCGGCGCTGGCCTCATGGGCCCCTCCACACCACACTGCTGGGCTAGCCAGGCACCACGGGACGGGCTGGCCTCTCCTCCTGGAAGGCCCTTCTCCACGTTCCTTTCTGGAGAGGCGCCCTCCGCCCTCCGGGCCAGGTTCGGGGATAACTTCCTGCGGGACAGCCTCCCTGGGCCCTGCAGGCTGACTGCCCCCTCCTCTGTGCTCTGCGGGGTGATGTGCCGCCCAGAGCTGGGGCGTCCTGGGATTACTGAGGTTTCCGCCTCCTTCGCCAGACCTGGAAGGGGCAGGTTGTGGTCCTCTTTGTGATCCCGCCCCTGGGATGGGGCCCAGAATAGAGCAGGTGCTCAGTAACCCTTTGATAAGGGAATGAATGAATGAATGGATAAATAAATGAATGAGTGAGTGAGTGTGGCCAGTGCAAAGGCTTAGGCTCCCAGGACCTAAGCTCTTGACTGGGAGCTCCCTGTGGGCCCGGTGGTCACCTGGTCTTAGAGCACTAAGCTATGAGTGTGAGTGTGGCCTCCTAAGCCCAGGCTGTCCACAGGCAGATTCCCAGGGCAACGTGCATTGACCGAGCACCTACTGTATGCATCACCCCAGGCCGTTCTCCCCCACGCTCGATGCTTCCCACCTGGGCCTCTGCTCTGAACCTCTGTCCCCCTGGAACGTTTGTGCCTCCGATCTCACAGCTGCTCCCTAGATTCCATCACGTCTCAGCAGAAAAGTTGCCTCCCCTCTCTCTATGCTTCATTGTCCTGGCTTAATGCTTTGCACCACGATTCTCACAAGCTTCTATTTTTCTTGTATTTGTCTGTCTGCTAAATGTTTCTCTGTCCCTCTCTGCCCCTGACGCACAGATTATTAAGCTCCTTGAAGTCAGGCATTTAGTTACCTTGCTCTCTGCTGCCTCTCCACACCAGGAATGGTGCCTGGCACATAGTAGGTGCTCAGTAGATGGTCAGCGAATGAGCGAATGCAGACTTTGGGGGTGAGAGTCCAGGCCAGACTGCCCCTGTCCTCATGGACTTGGAGGTGCAATAGACAGACACCTGCTAGGAGAAGGCCACCCGAATTGCTGCAATTTGCCACCGCTGATAAAGTCCTTTTCCCCACCCCTCGAAGAAGCTGCGTTCGCATCACATCAGATGCCTCTGTTCCTTTAATGCTAACAACCTCCCTGAAGTCAGGGGTGACTGTTCCCACACTGCAGGTGAGGGGAGGAAGCTCAGAGGCCTTGAGCCAGGCCCCCAGGTCAAATGCTGGAAGGAGGCATCGTGTTATCCCCTGTCTTTATCACATACCTCATCTCCCGGAGCACAGGGAAGTCAGGTGATTTGCCCAAGGCCTTGGAGCTGGGGAGAGGCTGCAGGAGCCTCGAGGTTCCCCACTCGCTGCCTTCTGAGCAGGGCTCCTTCCTGGGGCTCAACTTGCTACTTCCAGCCCTTCCTCTCTGCCCTGGACCTGGGGGCAGGGTGGGGGCTGAAGTCTGTACTCTCCAGAATCCGGGTTCCAGCACCATCTCTTTCCAAGGCCTCAGGCCATCTCAGCCTCGGGACCTTGTGACAGTTTTGAAGCACACTGCCCTAAATGGGACATCCAGCCCCACCCCTGCCTGCAGACCGCCTCCCTCTTCCTACTTCCAGCAGGACTGGCACCTGAGCTCAAATGTCATTTCTCTTCTTCTTCCCTCCCCCCTTCCCTCCCCCCCGGAGGAGAGCAGGATGCTGCAGAACCCAAGTTGCTGGTGGGGAGATGGCGAGGGGTGGGGGTGGAGGAGGCGGCTGTGGGGAGTGCCTAGTGGCGGTGACATGCTGAATGTAGCCACTGGGAGAGACGACCTTACCTGCATTAAGTTCCTGGGGCACTGTAACTAAGTGCCCCAAACTGGGTGACTTCAAATAGCAGACGTCTATTCTCTCACAGTCCTGGAGGCCGGAAGTCTGAAGGCAAGATGTCAAGGGGGCCTTGCCTCCCCTCACGCTCTAGGAAAGAACCCTTCCTACCCTCCTCCCAGCTTCTGGTGGCTTCCAGCAATCCTTGGTGCCTCGGCTGGTAGATGCAAACCCAATCCCTGCCTCTGTCCTCACACAGCCATCCTCACCCTGTGGGTCTCTGCATCCCTGTGTCCTCACATGACCTTCTTATAAGGACACCTGCTATTGGGTTAGGACACAACTGAATCATCATGGCCTCATCTTGACCCATTGCATCGGCAAAAACCCTATTTCCAAACAATGGCGCATTCACGGGGCCAGGATTAGGGCTTCAGCATATTTTGGTGGGGACACAATTCAACCCACGACACTAACTAAAGGGTGCAGGATGGCATGGAAGGCCCTGGAGATGACCTAACCTGGGTTGGGAGGCTGCAAGTGCAGGCCCCTGGGGAGGGGCAATAGCTCTCTAAGCTGTGCTCCTGGGTGCGGTGCAGGTGGGTGTGGGGTGGGGGTATGGGGTGGAGGTGGGGTCGGGGTATGGGGTGGGTGTGGGGTTGGGGTATGGGTGTGGGTGTGGAGTCGGGGCATGGGAGTGGAGTGGGGGTGGGGGGCGCTGCTGTGGCCTTCTCTGTGATGCTGCAAGGGGCCATCCCGTTGCTGGCTTTCCTCCTCCCCCTGACCTGCTTCTTCCTGGGTGGGACCTGGGCTCTGCCTGAGGTGTGTGTCCCAGTCTGCTCATGGGGGACAGCGTTTCTCTTGTGCCCTAAAAACCTCCCCTGAAGTCTTCCTTCAGAAGGGTGAATGTACCGCAGGGAGGGGGCCCGCTGGTTCCTGCGAGGGAAGCTAGGAGAGGGGACCGGCTTTCGGAAGAGATGAATGTCTGGCCCTTCCAGCCCTGCTGGGGCGGAGGGGGAGCCCAGGCTGCAGATCGGCCCGGGCAGGGGTCCCTCGGGTCCTGCCTCCGGGGCCCGACCCAGTCTGACGGGAGGAGGGCGCTCACCGGCTCTCACCGGCTTCGGTTCTCTCCGCAGAGTTCCCAGCCACCATCCAGGGAGCCCGTGGCCACCCCCTGGCAGGAGAGTGACTGGAGGGGGCCTCAGGACCCCTGAGAGGATCCCGACCGATCCAGGGCTCCTGGAGTTGGCACAGCCCCAGGGGCTCAGCTGGACCCAGTGAGCCCCCCGGGGGCGAGCTTCCCCCCCCACCCCCACCCCCCGCCCGCCAGACCACTCCTCCACACACCGGCCGGACAGTAAGGGTTAGGAGACCTGGGTTCTGTGCTGGCCTTAGCCGAGGCGCCATGGCCAGCGTCACGGGGTGTCCTTAGCCAAGGAACTGCCCCTCTCTGGGCCTCACGTTCCCAGTGCAGAGTGAGCGCTGGACTCAGGATCCCTCCCAGCGCCCCCTCCGTGTTGGGGGCGCCTGAGTGGCAGGCATGGCTTTGATGGCGGAATTCCGGGCAGGGTGTGATGAGCACATGGAAGGGGGGTTCAGCCCAGTGGGCTTTCCTGTTGTCCTGCTCGTCACCCCCACTTGCTCCTGAAGATTTCGTTCACTTCCAGAAGCTTCCTGTCGGCTGTCGGTCATCTCCCACAGTGCCTGCGGCACAGGTTGTCCGGGGGAGAGCAGGAGGGTGGTGGGAGATGAGACTGGGAGGTGGGCTAGGGTCAGTTGGGCAAGTTGGGGCGGGCAGGCGGGGGAGCTGGGTGGTTCCCACCCAAGTCTTTGCTCTGTGAAGTATCGTGTATACACGCAGGTACATACAGCAGGCGCTGGGGCACAGACCAGCTGATGCCTGACTGTGTGTGTGTACAGGTGTGAATATGTGTGCGTGTGTCACGGAACCACATCTGCGTGCATTTTTGTGCGTGAGTACCTGCCTATCTGAACGTGAATTGATGTGTAGGAAGGGGCCCAGATGTGTGAGTTCAGAATGGTGTGTCTGTGTGTCCATGTGCCTGCGTTGTGGGTGTGTCGCTGGCTCCCTTCGTGAACCATGAGTGCATTGAAGGCTCGGCTCACTGTGTGCAGGCCAGGAGCTCAGCTGCTCACAAAGTGTGTGTTAAGCGAAGGACCGAAGGAGCAGGCTCACGAAGGAGGAAGGCCTTGCGGGGTGGAGCGTCGATGCCTCTCTTGGTCCTTAGCTTTTGTCACAGGTGTCCCCAAGCCGGATGCCCTCCCCAGAGGGTTCCTCAGAGGACAGGAGCGGGCCCTTTTCCCCTGGCACCCCCAGGGTCTGTCCCAGGGAAGGTTTGAGTGGCGGCCAAGGGGCCGCTTCTCTGTTGCCCCCTGCCGACGGAGAGGGGAAACGGGACAAAGTCTGGAAGCTTCTCTGGCTAGAGGGTCTCGCCCAGCCTGGGGATCGGAAAGAGGTTTCTGATGTGCTGGGAATAATGGCCTTCCCTTGTGCCCAAGGTGCTGAATTCTTCATTCCCCTTTTTAGGGCCACACCCATGGCATATAGATGTTCCCAGGCTAGAGGTCGAAGCAGAGCTGTACGTCACCGGCCGACACCAGAGCCACGTCTGAGACCTACACCACGGCTCATGGCAACATCCTTAAACCACTGGAAACCCCGTCCTCAGGGATACTTCGTAGGCCGCCGTAGCAGAAATTCTTCATTCTCCTAGTGACAGCCAGAGGACATGTCACTGCCTGCCTCTTTCCCTCCCTCCAAAGCCACCCTCCTCCCTTGGAAGGGTCTGTGCCCAGTATCTAACTGACCCCCAGTTCTCCAGGCTGGCCTGGGGGCCTTGTCTGGGCGCCTGACTAGCGTTGCTGAATTACAATTCTTTAATGGTCCACTCTCCCCACCCCCAGACTGAGCTCCCCCCAGTTCATTCATTTGCTCAACGAATCCTTATCATCGGCCCCGTGTTGGGGGCTCTCTGCCCTCGCAGAGCTCGCCCTAGGCCCACTCTGAGGCTTGGCACACTCACCATTTGCGGAAGGGGCTGCACCAGTGGGTGATGCAACAGGCCAGTGGGGAGGGGCTGGGGTCCCCTTCAGGTCCTCGCGAAGGCACGAGAAATGGGCCCTGGGACCTGGCTCCAGGCTGCCTGCTGCCCACTGCGATCCAAGGAAAGTCCAGGGGGACAAGGAACCAGTTCAGGGCAGCAGCGGTGGCAGTGGCCTGAGGAGGGGGTGCGGCTGGCCGCTCTGCCAGACCCATCCTGCCTTCCTGGAACCCCATGAGTGAAGCCAGGGGTGGAGGCGGCGGCAGGACTGCATGACCTCTGAGGACCCTCACCACTCTGCCACCCCTGGACGTGAGGGCCCTCCAGCCAGACACGAAGGAGGTGACCATGCCACATGGGGAGCAGGTGGCCACCTCACCTGCTTCCAGGTACAGGCCTGCGACTGGGGTGGAGGGAACGGGTCTAAGGGACACACTGCAGCCTGCGCTCCCCAAGTGACACCAGGGAAAGGTACCAGGTGTGGATGGAGACGGAGGCCCCAGGCCCGGCCCAGCTGGATGTGTCCGTGACTGCAGACAGGTCCCAGCCGCAGCCTGGGCCCGTCTCCTTGGCTGGTGAATCCTAGTCACAACCCTGCTTGGGGGTCACCCTCTCAGCTTCACTCCCACGTACCATCCCCAGTGCCGGCCACTCGGGTACACACGGGCCCGTCACTGCCCTATCCACCGCTGTGGCTTGTGGGTGTGTCCCACCCACCTCTCACACTCAGGGCCTGTCAAAAAGCCAGGCCTGAGGTCGTCCAGCTCCAGGAATAAACCAAGGCCATGTGCCACACTACCTGTGCCAACACTGCACGCTAGTGTGTCTTCTCGGCGCGAGCCCATGTCAAGGAGCTCCAGCCCCATGGCTGGTCAGAACCACGGGCTCCTTGGCCTGGTCAGGAGTCTGTTGGCTGGGTCACATCCCTGTCCCTGTCCTGCCATCGGGGGCACTGACCCCTGAAAGGACACTTCCTGGGCCCACCTGCCAAAGTGTGCCTGGCTAACTTGGCTCCTGGGAGACTCTGATGGTAGATCTGGCGACAGGCAGAGAAGCCAGGCTCTGGTCCCTGACTCCCACTTCAGAGGCCAGCACTGCCAGGGCCTGGGTCACTCCCGGGTATGCGGTCCAGCCTGGAACTCTGGAAACACCGTGGTGGCTTCCTGCTGTTGCCGCACCTTCCCGGTTGCCCTTTCAGCCCTCTGGGGATCTTTGCAAGTCACGCCCCATGATGCCCACTGGGAGTAGGCTGCTGCCTCCAGCTGGGTCCGCGCCTCTTCACCACCACACCGCGCCTCAGGGCATCGCTGCCACCCTCTGTATCCCCCGCCAGGCCGCAAAGAGACCACACACGGAGGGCAGGCTGGAGGCTGCGTGTTTATACAAAGGTTATCAACACCGTGGACCCGCCAGCACACTGCTGGGCGCAGGCCCGTCTCGCCACTTCCCGGGGCAGAAGTCTGGGTCGGGGTGGGGGTGGGGGTCGCTGCTGGGGAGGAACACGGCACAGGCCCGGGGACTCCTGCAGGGCACACGGACACGCGGACACGAACACCCAAGCGCACTATTACAAGGACAGGAGGGAAACGGTCGGCCGCACCTGCCGCCCACAGCCAAGGCCCTCCTGTGCGGGAGCTGCGGGGGCAGCGCCACCACTGAGCCATGCGACCTCGTGTCGTCACAGGGCGCGTTGCTGTCTGCATCTGTGAACTGGGGACGACAAGCTGTATTTCACAGAGCTGTCATGAGGACGAATGAGACTGAAATAGGGACACGGATCAAAATACTCAACGCAGAGCCTGCACATCGAGGTGTTTGGTAAAGAACTTTCTGTCAAGAAAATCGGAGCTCACAGAGGACCTTCCTCAGAAGGCTGAGACGGGAGACCACTTCCCTAGAAACTCTGTCTCAGGGGATCAGGACCCTAGAGCACTCCTTGGAGCCGGCGGCCGCTGGAGTGGCCAGGGCCCCGGAATACACCGTGCCGGGGCAGTTGAGGGGGGCGGGGGGCTGCACCCCCAGGGAGGCACCCGCGGAAGCCGGGTAGACACCGGAGGAGTTAGGGGTTGTGCCAAAATGGTTTTGCACGTAGCACAGGCCGGAGGCAGGCTGGTATGGAGGCAGGCTGGGCATGTGCCCAGGAGCGCAGGCTGGCCAGGACGCGAGTTTCTGGCCACTGGCATGCTGCATCTGGGCGACAGGGTGGTTCGGGGGCAGGTGAGGGTGGCCGCTCTGTGTGGGGTAGGAGCCGGGCACAGGGTTCAGCCTGGAAAGGAGAGAGAGATGCCAGTCATGCTGGGGCGCCCAGCACCCCAGGCGTCAGTCCACAGAACAGCATGGCATTGCTGCCCTGCTTTCTATTACAACACACTTTGGCCCTTTCCTGGAACCAGCTGTAAAAGTGCCAAGTGGGGAGAAAGGTTAATCTCAACTGCACAGAAAAATGCAGAGTTCCCATCGTGGCTCAGCGGTAATGAACCCAACTAGTATCCATGAGGACACGAGTTTGATCCCTGGCCTCGCTCAGGGGTTCGGGGATCCGCTGTTGCCCTGAGCTGTGGTGTAGGTCACAGATGCGGCTCGGATCTGGCCTTGCCGTGGCTGTGGTGTAGGCCGGAGGCTACAGCTCTGATTCGACCCCTAGCCTGGGAACCTCCATATGCTGCGGGTGTGGGCCTACAGAGAAAAATACATAAAAAAATTTAAAAAATTAAAAACAAAAACAAACACAAAACATGCCCAGAGAGGACAGGGCCCACTTCCAGGCCTGCACTGAGCCAGCAGGAGGAGGGGTATCGGGCCCATGCCTGAGACCCTCTGAGGTGTAACCTACTCCCAGCAGCTTGCAAACTGATGGAGATGGCGGCCAGATCACAGGAGTTGGTGGGTTCGTGGCCGGCTCAGCAATTGGCCTCAAAGAGGACGGATCCACCTCCTGGATGTGGGGGGGCGGGGAGGAGGGCTCTAACGGGGCAACACGGGCTTGGGCCCAGGCCTTGTCTGCTGGCAGATTTTCTGCCCGTGACTTCAGGAACAAGGCCTTCCCATTCAAAGTCCCAGCAGGCAGGAACCGACAGTACAGCCATGGGGAGCTGTCTGTGCTGAGGGTCAAGACCCACCCCCCCCAGACACACAAGGCTGGCACCATGGAGGGAGACGCAGCCTAAGGGCTTTAGCCAGTAAGTTTTTCTGCCAAGTTCCAAACACGGAGAATGTCAACGCCACTGCTACCTGTGTTAGGTAACTGGACTAAACCTGTGTATATTCCAATCCCAACCTGAGCTTACAAATCAGCTGCTTAAACATAGGATAGGACACTTAGAGACTTCTGGGATTTTCAAGAATATAGAGGTTTGGGCCTATGAGAAGCTTGACAGGAGCCTCCAGGGAGGTAAAGCTGTCCAGACAGGCACGTCCACGGCCCACTTAAACACTGGGTGGTAGGGCTGCCCGTGATCACCTGAAACAGCGGGTTCTGTTTCAGGCGCCTCCAGCAGCTCGGGATGACGAGGGATCAAACAATAGGCCACGCCAGGGACACGAAAGGAACCAAGTCACTCTGTCCCCCCCGCCAGATCCGCACATCACCATGAAGCAGGATCCCTGGCACAGAGCGGTGACCGAGACGCAGCGTGGAAGAACTTTCTCACCAGGGGCTGCCTTGGAGGGTGGGCCCCCGGCCACCAGGAGGTGTGACGGGGGTGGGCTGAACATCGGCAGCTGTCCTGGAGAGGATTCTTCACAGGGTGGAAGTTTGCAAAGGTGGACCCTTAAGTCCTCCCTAGATTCTGTGAGAACAGCAATTAAGACTCAAATAGCTGAGTTCCCGTCATGACTCAGTGGAAGCAAATCTGACTGGCATCCATGAGGACGCAGGTTTGATCCCTGGCCTTGCTCAGTGGGTTAAGGATCCGGCATTGCTGTGAGCTGTGGTGTAGGTCGCAGACGCAGCTCAGATCCTGTGTTGCTGTGGCTGTGATGTAGGCTGGCAGCAACAGCTCTGATTAAACCCCTTGCCTGGGAACCTCCATACACCATAGGTGTGGCCCTAAAAAGACAAAAAAAAAAAAAAAAAAAGTCAAAAAGCTACCACACACCTAATTCTCAATTTAAACAGCCCTCCACCTGTTCAGACTCCAGGAATTACTCGCCGGAAGCCAAATGGGTCAGTGTGCATTTCCGATTCCCCCAGTTCCCCTCCCTGCCTTTAGTAGCAGTCCAAGGGCTGTGGGCCCCCGAAGGCTGGCCTCAGCCACCTCCTGAAATAAACTACAGGGAGCAGCTTCCAGTTCAACCCAGGTCCTGCCTGCAGCCAGCACGGGGGGGCAGAGGGTGCTCTGTGGCCGGATGGAGGCAGAACAGGGCCACCGACAGAGCACCCCGACTTCACAGCGAGCCCTTTCTTTGGGAGGGACGAGAAGGAAGGGAAACCACAGCTGTGATATCTCAGCACTGACCAAACCCAGGGCCGGCCACCAGGGGCTGGCAGTGGGCCACGGCGGCCAGCAAGCAAGCAGGATGTGGGGCAGGAGACCCTGGCTCCAGACGGGGCTCTTCTGCTGCTGCGTTACCTGCAGAGAGACTCTTGTCCCCTTTGGGCTCCCCTGTGAAAGGAGCAGGTGAGGCCCAGAGAGCACCGGCGGCCTGCCCAGCGCTTTCCGTGGAGAGGTGACGCCCCGGACTGGAGGACCACAAACCTGGCCTTCTCCCGCCCGGGGGCGAGGACACCCTGCCTCTCAGGTTCCGGGCTGTGCCACCTCCGGATAAGGCCCCCGTCAGCCGGCGGGCTGTGCTTCTCACCAGTCTTACACGCCGGGAGCCCAATCCCACCGGCACACAGAGCACCTGGCAGCGCCGAGGGCTGTGGTGACACCCCTAGATGTGGCCACGAGTCACTCGGGGTCATGCCCAAGCACGTCAAAGGCCTTCCCTGTCCCCCTCCGGCTCCACCCCTCCGAGAGGTGCAGCTGGGCAGCATCTCGGATGCTCAGGAGAAATCCGTGCATGGGCTTCCCTGGGCCCCGGCTGCCCGCACCGTCCTCCCTGGGCCCCCTGACACTGGACCCGTCACACCCTCTCAGACCCTAGGACGGCGCGGGGAGCGAGGCGCAGGGTTGGGTACCTCACCTCCGGCTGTGGGCTGCCCTTCTCTCGGCCGAAGAGCCTGAGATGTACTTGAACAGCGAAATCCTCCTCATCAGGCTGAAGGGGAACTTCTGGTCGAGCTTCAGGGCCACATGCTCCGGCAGGTCGAGGGAGTAGCAGTACGTGAGGCCGTCTGAGGTCGGCGGGTTAAGGCAAAGGGGAGGAGGGCTGAGCGCTCCCCGCGGGATCCGGGTTCCCACCTCCCTTCTGCACGGGAATGAGTGCTCATTCCCCCCAAACGCTGCCTGGAGTTTCAGGCTCAGCAGAAACCAAGAGTTGAGCTTTGCTGCCCTGCAGCTCCGAGGAAGCCTGCGCCAGCGACAAGAGAGGGCAGACAGGGGCTAACATTTCACTGTCCCCTAGTCAAGCCATCCTGTCCCCTGAGCCGCTGCGGTCACGGTCGGAAGCCAGCACACATCTGTCTCTGCAGGGGGGTGAGGCAGGAGGCTGTCCTAATCCTAACACCCTCTGGGGGACCGACATCTTCTGGCACTTTGTCCCAAATAGAAGGCACGGTGCCTCCACGTGACCGAGTGAGCTTCCCGTGGGCCTTGGTGGGTGGCCGCCCTTTCCCCACACTGGCACCACCTCCCAGGGACGTGATGCAACTCTGGTCATCTGATCTGTGTCAGCCTGTCACTGCCCAGACAGCCTCAGAGAATCATCTCACCATCTACCCATCCTCTCAAACAACATTTGCCGAACATCCAGGAGTTCCTGGTGGCTCAGTGGATTATGGAGCTGGCACTGTCACTTCTATGGCTCAGATCGCTCACTGCTGTGGCACAGGTTTTGATCCCTGGCCTGGGAACTTCTGCATACCAAGGGTGCAGCCAAAAGATAAATAAATAAATTGACTGACCGTCTAGTATATACCACGTACAAAGGAATAAGAATAAGGGACGGATAGAATAAACAGGGATGAGCGAAAGCTTATCTATAGACGACCATGAGGGGCGGGAGACCCTCACCTAGTCTAGGTCAAGCCGCGAAGATTCTCTCGAAGGAAGGGATGTGGATGCTGAACCCTAAATCCTGAGTAGCCACAGCTAGAAGGGGCTGCTGGGAGAGAAGGCTGTTCTTTGAGGCAGTGTTCTTAGCTGGAGTGGCTGCTGAAAGTTAATTCTTTGCTGGGTTAGACCGTTCCAGTCACGATGAGCCATCTGGCGTCCCTGGCCACTGGCCACTAAACGGTAGTAGCACCTCGTCACTGTGATAACCAAATACGCCCTTGCGTGTTTCCAAGCTCTTTCCAGGAGGACAGTGTATTTCCAAATGCTGACTCCAGGTGGTAACCAATGCTGTAAGGAAGTCGAAAGTTGTCATGGCTGATGACTTCCGTTTGATCTCAAGACTTTGTTCTGCTTCTGACTCTGACAAAGTAAGAATAGGAGGCCGGTTCTCCCACATAACTAACTATAAAAAGGGATACGATATTTTACACAATTGTTGTCAGATCCTGGACCACCAACGCTATCCAACTGGGATGCGCAAGGAAAAGGAAACCAGTTAAGGATCCAGCTGGTTTTCCGCTTGCAGGCGCTTTCTCACCCACCACCTAGGAAAGGGAATTCCAGCAGAGTATAGCTTTTCTTCTTTTTTGGCTGAGCTGGAGAGACAGAGTTCAGAGAGGGAAAAGAGCCTGGGATTTACAGGTCAGTAATGGAGAGGAGGGAGCTAATCCCAGAAGCGGCTCTGGAAATGTGCAAAGGGTTCCCTGAGTCTCTAGCTAACTAAGAACGTGGATGCACACAGGCTGAGCCTCCTCGAGCCAGGCAAAGACCAGCCACTGAGGAAAGCACAACTATCACAGAGCTGTAATATCAACAACTCCTGGAGCTCCACTCCACGGGGACAGTTAGCTCCGATGATAGTTTTTTGTTGGTTTTTTGTCTTTTGAAGGCTGCACCTGTGGCATATGGAGATTCCCAGGCTAGGGGTTGAATCAGAGCTGCAGCCACCGGCCTACGCCACAGCCCCAGCCACGCCAGATCTGAGCCGTGTCTTCGACCTACACCACAGCTCACAGCAACACCAGATCCTTAACCCACTGAGCGAGGCCAGGGATCAAACCTGCATCGTCATAGATGCTAGTCCAACTCGTTTCCACTGAGCCACACCAGGAACTCCGAGAAAAACGCTTTAAATATAAAGACACAAATGTTAAAAATTTAAGGATGGAAAAATATATACCTTGTAAATCCTAATTTAAGAAAGCAGAAAGCTGTCGTAACGAAATTCCTATCAGACAATGAAGAATTTAGGGCAGAGAATAGCATCAGACGTTAAAAGAGTCAGTTTTATAATGATAAAGGGTAAATTTGTTAAGACGATGGAACAGTCCCAAATGCATATGTATCTAGTAACAGAGCTTCAAAATACTTGAAGCCGAAACTTGAAAACAAACAGGTCTACAGTATTAGCTGGAGATTTCAACAGTCCTCTCTCAGTAACTGATAGAACAACAGTAGGGATACAGAAGCCGTGAACGACACAACACACTGAGCTAAGAGACACACACTGAACACTATACCCACCAACCACAGAACGCACGTTTCTTTCAAGGACACGTAAAATACCCACCAGGGTATGACAACTGCTGGGTCAGAAAAAAGGCAAAAGGAACGTTATCTTACAAATAATTTTCTCTGACCACATGAAATGACTCAGTAAAAGAAACCTGGGACATCGCCAAATATTTAGAAATTAAGCAACTCCTTGTAAATAACCCTGAGATCTCAGAAGAGATTCCCAAGGCAAATTAGAAAATACTTTTAACTGAATGTTAATGAAAACACACCTCAAAAACTTGTGGGATGCAGCTAAAGAAGTGCTTATAGGGGAGTTTATAGCTTTAAATTTTCATATGAGAAAAAAAAAAAAGGTTTAAAATTGATGAGATAAGGAGCTCCCCTCGTGGCGCAGTTCCGACTAGGAACCATGAGGTTGAGGGTTCGATCCCTGGCCTCGCTCAGTGGGTGAAGGATCCGGTGTTGCCGGGAGCTGTGGTGTAGGTTGCAGACGTGGCTCGGATCCTGCGTGGCTGTGGCTGTGGTGTAGGCTGGCGGCTGCAGCTCTGATTCGACCCCTCACCTGGGAACTTCCATGTGCCATGGGTGTGGCCCTAGAAGAAGACAAAATAACTAAATAAAAATTAAAAAATTGATGAAATCAAACTAAAATTTAAAAGTAGGATAAATCAGAGCTACGTTATCAATGTGGATTTACACACTGCCCTCACGAAGAGCTTACGGAATCACAAGCTGGAAGACAGGCTGCCTGATGGGAGGGGGAGGGAGTGGGAGGGATCGGGAGCTTGGGCTTATCAGACACAACTTAGAATAGATTTACAAGGAGATCCTGCTGAATAGCATTGAGAACTTTGTCTAGATACTCATGTTGCAACAGAAGAAAGGGTGGGGGGAAAAATGTAATTGTAATGTATACATGTAAGGATAACCTGACCCCCTTGCTGTACAGTGGGAAAAAAAAAAAAAAAAAAAAAGAATACATCTTGTCCAGCTCCCAGCACTACCAATTCTGATGGTTAAAAAAGGAATCCCCTTTGTGTTTCAGAATTTTCCCCTGAACTGCCAGAATATTTCTATAAGGAATACAAGGTTTACCCTAAGTTTTTAACCGCCACCTGGTAAAAGCTTATCTTTAAAAAAATTTTTTCTTGTTTTTCTGAGAAAAGACTGAGCCAAACACACACAAACAAGCCTGTTTCCTAGTCCTTTTAGGACACACCTCCAGCTCATGGGTATTTCAGATCCCTCCACTAAAAACTCTTATTGTAATTAGTCAGGTGTAGGTTTATACCTCGGTTTGCAAGGAGAAAATAAATCAGAATATCTCACTAACGGGCAGTGCTGAGCTAGTAAGGGTGCGAGACAGCTACGGTGATCCTTCCTTGACGAGGCAGTTCGGGCCTGGAGAAGGGACTGGCCTGCCTGGGGCCACACGGTTTCCAAAGCTGAAGCCAGAAGACAGACCA
Organism: Phacochoerus africanus; assembly: GCF_016906955.1. NCBI lineage: Eukaryota > Metazoa > Chordata > Mammalia > Artiodactyla > Suidae > Phacochoerus > Phacochoerus africanus. The sequence continues at coordinate 11,366,701 of NC_062548.1, forward strand.
CCTCCACCTGAGCCCCCAGCTCTCCCCACCTGAGCCCCCAGAACTTCCAACCTCGTTCACCCCGCGGCACAGCACGGGTCTCCAGGGCCCTTCCAGGAAGGATACACGCCAGCCCGATTCCAAGTCCACAGACGTTGCTGAGGAAAGAGGTCTGGGGAATGAGCCAGGAGGCACAGAGCAGGAGCCACGGCACCAGCATCGAGGGCACCACCATGCCAAACACCAGGGCCCGCCTCATCCGAGCGCGGACGGAGTTGACGCCCAGCATGGCAAAAGCCACCGGGGTGAAGCCTCTGGCGTCCTCCACCTCCCCCAGCTTCGACAGCTTCGACACAGCTTCAAAGGACAGGAAGATGATGGCAGAGCAGAGGGCGAAGATCACGGTGAAGAAGCAGTGGCGGACGGTGCCCACGGTTCTCTCAAAATTGCCAGCAAAGCGCCAGATGATGATAGCGCCGCAGAGCAGGGAGACGGGGTTCTCGTAGACAAAGATGTAGGTCACCAGCCTGTAAACTGCAGAGGGAGCCCAGTTAGAGGCCCGACGGCGGGGTGCTCCAGGAAAGGAAAGCCAGGTTACAACCCACCTAGGAAACGGGGAGGAGCTGGCTCCCACTGCCAGTGAAAATCAGCCCGGAGCCAGTGGGAGAAGCAGTAGGAGGCAACAGTGAAGGACCCGGGACTCAAAGGAGAGGCCTGAATGTCTCATCTTTGCTCTTTCCCAGACCTGGAGCAAGTCTTATCAGTGACTGGCTTCCACGTGGGGAAAAAAACAACACTTTTTAGCATGGGATGGTCTTTGAATTTGTAATGTGCTTTATAATCTTTTTTTTTTTTTTTTTAAAGGTTTTAATACTGACCTATCTCACCGGGCAGTGTGAGGGTTAATTAATTGTAACAGCTTCAGGTGGATTGAGTGGGTGTCACTTAACACTCTTTGTGCCCGTCTCCTCGGCTGTAATCCTGACCTCTCCTTCCATAGTGGCTGTTCAGAGGAAGAAAAAAGGGACCATGAATGATTTTGCACCTATAGAGAAAACTATCACTAATAATGTAGATATAGAACTCAGAAGTCTTTCTCGAATGTGCTTATCCGATCGTACACGCAGGGCGATGCTTTAGGTGGCGTAAGACAGCGAAGGATCTCACTTTTATTTTTCGACAAGCAGCCCTCCCTTAGGCATTTGTACATCCCTGCAAACCCAAACACTCAATGGAAGGGAGGGGACCAGTGAAACGGCAGTGACATTGGACTTGGGAGTCTAAAGGCTTGGAGTGGAATTCTGGTTCTCTATACCATCCAGGCTGGCTGAGCTCAATCAAGTCACAGGCCCCGTGGGCTTCAATTTGCTCCTCGCGAAGTAACAGAATTACCCTTGAGGCCCCAGAGGGCTCTTCCATGTCTAATACTCACATTGCCCATGACCCCCACACTCAGAGAAGCTGTGAAGTAAAGAAAAGAAAAAGGAGCTCAGTTTAGACTGGCATTTTGCATCTGTCGCTAAAGACAGGCGTGCTCTGTGTGTCTCGGCTGGGGAAGGGTTTCGCCTTGCAGCAGGCAAGCTATGGCCCGTATACCTCAGGCAGGCCATCTCTGTGAGGCTTCATTATCTGAAGAGTACTTCATGACCGGTTGAGTACTTCCAGCACTGAAATTCCAAGTATAAATGTGAAGATTCTAGAAGCAATTCTCTGTAAGATGGGGATTACAAGCCCCGAGACTCCGGTTCCAAAACATCGCGCAAAAAAAAAAAAGAGAAAAATCTGGGTGCCTGTCTCCATTGTATGACTCAACAGCTCTGCGAATCTTCTTCGCATTAAGCCTCGGTTCCATCCAAGCAATGACTGGCAATAATAAAGCCTACATGACGTCAGGGGATCACGGTGAGGGTTAAATGAGACTAATGCAGGTGAATGTGCTTTGCGAAACAGCAAGAGTCATACACATTTCCCATATTCCTCCTCACAAAAGAATGGGAAAGAAACAGAGACTAGGGCCGTCTTTTATGAGCGGATGTTTATCTTTAATGGCTTTGCAAAACCGCTCCCTCCCTCCCCCCAGAGAAAACAAACACCTTTCCCAAAGGTACAAGGTGCCCCCTCCCGCTACAAACTGGGAATCGGAGTCAGGATTAAGATAAAAACGAAGAAGCAGAAGAAATTTTAAACCCCGGGAGGCCAGGACTCTTTTAAGGGTAGCCACAGATAAAGCTCAAGTGTCTTGACGAAGGCGAAAAAAAAATTTTTTTTTTTTTCGGGGGGCGGCTAGGCCTAAAGCAGACGTAGGGGTGAATGTGAAAAGGGGTGGGGGGAGAGGAGAAATATCCTCCTTGGGGCGAGAGCAGGGGTGAATGGAACCGATTTGCTGCGAACGGATAAGGGGGCCTCGGTCGGTCTGATGACGACGGGAAAGGAACACATCTGGGTAGGGAAGAATTACAGGGATGGTGAAGATGGGTCTACACAAACAAAGACGTGGAATATGGGGCTGGACCTCCAGGTGGGGAGAATGATGATGCGGACGGAAACGGGGCGGCGGGTGCTGGGAGCCCGGTGCTTAGGGCCTGGCGACGTCGGAGGAAAAGGGCTGGCATCGGGGGCCCGGAGCCGCCCTGCTCACCTTGCCAGTTGCGCAGGGCCTCGGACCGCAGCGAGAGGCCCGAGGGCGCCAGGGGCGGCTGCAGCAGGAACAGGCGGGGCCCGGACACCAGCAGCGAGAGCAACGCGGTGAAGAAGGTGGCGGATGGCACCTCGGGCCACAAGGACCAGCTCCGGTACCCGGGCTCCGAGACCGCCATGGCCGCCAAGGCTCCCGCACCTCTGCTCGGCCGCGGCTGGTCCCAGACTCCTTCCGCCTCCCCGCGGCCGTCTCCCCGGGCAACAGCGGAGGGGGCGGCCGGAAGCCACACCTCCCCGAGGCTCCGCCCCGTGCAGAACCGCGCAGTCCGGTGGCTCAGGCAGCGGGGAGTCCAGCCAGCGCCCTCTGGCGGCAGCCCCCAGCACCAACGCCCGCGAGCCCGAGTCCGGCTTGAGGGGCTCCTTCGTCTCTGCTCCCTAATGGTTATTGCGCCTTGCGGTTTACAGAGTTTTTCTCTCTCGCCCTCCCTCTCCCTTCTCCCCTCCCACATCTCCATGATACCAATGAGGAAACCGAGGGCAGTCGAACCATTGGAACCCAGGTTTCCTCTGCTGCTATGGCCTGGAATTGGCTACTGGCAAGGGCAGCGTTCAGCGTCTGGCTTAGAGAAACAGCGGCCAGAGGCGAAGGAGGGATTCCATTGAAGGCCCTGACGCGTTAGGGATGTAACATAACAGCACTAATAACCAAGGTCTAGTTCAGCACTTGAAGCCTGAAAAGCACCTTCAGCAGAGAACAGCTGTTTAGGCAACTGGAATACTGTTTCCCTATGATGGATGCTCCAGAAGATGGGGTAACTTGCTCAGGATCGCAAGTGGAAGCGGTAGGATTAGGATGTGACATTTGACTCCCTCTTTGCCGGGTCCCTTTTTTCTTCCTGTTTCACTATTTCCCTCTAATATCCTGCCTACTGCTACGTGGATGTGAATTTGACGACTGAAAATTCAACAAATGCTTCACTGATCCGTTCCCAGCCCTGGTCTGCCCCATCACAGTCGTTCTGGCAGCGTCTGTGTTCCCGTGAACCTCGGCGAGAGAACCCGAGATTCTTTTTTGTCTTTTGTGTTTAGTACTAAAATATAACTGTATAATTTTCTGGATATAGATGTAAAGCAATGGGACACATTTCAGTGAATGCTGCATATATGTGAAGCAGCTCGGGACCCAGCAGTGGGCATGAACATTAAGATTTTACTCAATAGGAAGCAAAATGTGAATCAGCAGTGCAGTGGAGCAGCTAAAACCAGCAAATGTGAACTTGGGCTGCTAGAACCAAAATGTGGGCCTTGGAAAGAGGAAGAGGGCGGGTGGTCCTCTTTCCTCTGTGCCCATCGGCCCACTCCAGAAGTCCTGCATCTACTTCCATGTATTTTTCAGATATATTCTGAAAAAGGATGTAGAAAATTAGAGCTTGTCCCACAGGAGTGACCAGGGGAGTTCCCACTATGGCACAATGGGATTGATGGCGTCTTGGGTGTGCTGGGACACAGGTTTGATCCCCGGCCAGCCGGGCACAGTGAGTTCAGCATCTGGCATTGCAGCAGCTACAGCGTAGGTCACAACTGGGGCTTGGATATGATCCCTGGCCTGGGAATTCCCAAAAGGAAAAAAAAAATGATCAGGATGGGGGGGGCTTCAAATCGTATCTGATGAGAGAAAATTAAAAGGGCCAGAGCAATGTCCCTGGAGAAGCTTCAAGGGTCCTGACCACTGCCTATAACCAGGTGAGAGGCTTTCTTGAATGAAGGGCAGTAGACTTACCCTGTGTTACTCCAGAACCGAGAACTGAGGCTGACTGCTGGAAAAGAGAGGATGACGCATTTGACTTAAGAAAGAACTTTCTGGAGTTCCCGTTGTGGCACAGTGGAAATGAATCTGACTAGCATCCACGAGGATGAGGGTTCAATCCCTGGCCTTGCTCAGTGGGTTGGGGATCCAGCGTTTCCGTGAGCTCTGGTGTAGGTTGCAGACTTGGCTCCGATCTGGTGTGGCTGTGGCTGTGGTATAGGCTGGCAGCAGCAGTTCCAATTCAACCCCTAGCCTGGGAACTTCCATATGCCTGGAGTATGGCCCTAAGAAGCAAAGAAAGAAAGAGAGAAAGAACTTTCTGACAATATGGATTGTCCATCCACAGAATGAGCTGCCTTAATTGGTAGTGAGCTCCCTGTGACTGGAAGTGTGCAAGCTATCTGGAGATTTGATGACAATATTGAAGAGATTCAAGCATCAGGTTGGCGGTAGATCTAGATGCCTTTTAAAATCTTTTTGGACTCAGTTCTAAGATTCTGTCAACAAACATAAATGCACAAGGAGGGTTGATATGTTCATCACTGATGGGGGGCGGGGATTGCCTTCGGTCACCTGGCAGCGTGACAGCTGTGGTGGCATCACACATCCTACAGCCCCGGGCTGTGCACCAATGCAGGCAGTACCCAAGGGTCTCCTGTCTCTTTGATTCGGCCTCACTCTCTTCACTTTTTTCTAGTTATGCCCCCAGGTCAGAGCACTGGAGTGAGCAGAGCAGAACCTTCTTTAGCAGGTGGCATGAAAATAGGGCACCTCAGGGCCATGAATCACTCTTATTTTTATTTTTTGTCTTTTTGCGTTTTCTTGAGCCGCTCCCACGGCCCATGGAGGGTCCCAGGCTAGGGGTCGAATCGGAGCTGTAGCCACCGGCCTACGCCAGAGCCACAGCAATGCGGGATCCGAACCCCGTCTGTGACCCACACCACAGCCCACGGCAACGCTGGACCCTTAGCCCACTGAGCGAGGCCAGGGATCGAACCTGCAACCTCATGGTTCCTAGTCGGATTCGTGAACCACTGCGCCACGACAGGAAGTCCCCGTGAATCGCTTTAGCCCATCCGCTTGGCCTTTAGTCCACAAAGAGACCTCCAGGCCTCAAATGTGCTACCTGGAGATGCTCTTGTTTGCGATCCCACCAAGCACCCTCCTACCTCGAGAGTGTCTGCTCCTCCACCTGCCAGACTTGGAGGCTGGGGGACTGGTGATTACTCGGAGGGGACATACCAGTGTGGACATCTCTAGGTCAAACCCACGAGCAGACGCTGTTGGCTCTATCCTCAACCCACGCTCTACCCAGCAGCCAGGGGTTTTGTTTGTTGCTTTTAGGAAAAGCGAAGGTGTGGCTACCCTTAGGACAGTTTACAAGAGCCTCGGGCCATCCCACATGCCCTGTCCCCTGATAACCTTCCTCATCTCATCTTCTGCCACCAACACTTCCTGCGGGAGATGGAATAACGGTCCCCAAAGATGTCCATGACCTCATGCCCACTTCCTACGTATATGTCACCTTAGGTAACGAAAGGGACTTTGCAGGTGTGATTGAGAATCTTAACATGAGTAGATTATTCTGGATTATCTGAGTGGGCCCAATGGAATCGTGAGGGTCCTTTTAAAGAGACAGGAGGGTTAGCGGGAGAGAAGGTGACATGATGACAGAAGCAGAGGGTGCAGCTACGTGGTCTGAACGTGGAGGCGGGGCCAAGAGCCAAGGAATGAGGCAACTTCTAGAAGCTGGACAAGGCGAGGAAAGAGTCTGCCCTAGAACCTCCAGAAGGAACAGAGCTCTGCAAACACCTTAATTTTAGCCCCATGAGACCCACTTCAGATGTCTAACCTCGAGGACTTTAAGAGAATAAGTATGTAGCGATTTGTCTCCATTTTTTTTTTCCTTGTAGGAAAATACACACAGTATGTACCATCTTAATCGTGTTTGAAGTGTGCAGTTTAGTGCTATTCGGTACATTCATAATATTGTGCAGCAATCGCCACCATCCAGCTCCAGAAAGCTCTTTCTGATCTTGCAAGATTCTATGAAATGATGGCCCCCATTCCCCACCCCCCCCTAGTCCTTGGCAACCATGACCTTGACAACCTTAGGTACCCCGTAGAAGCAGATGCATACAGTATTTGTCCTTTTATGACTGGCTTGTTTCACGTGGCATGAGCAATAAGGTTCCTCTGTGTTGTGGCAGGTGTCAGAATGTCCTTCCTTTTTTTGGCTGCAAAGTATCGCATTGTATGAACAGACCACCCTTTATCCGTTCATCTGTTGAAGGGCGCTTGGGTTGGTTCCACCTTTTAGCTAATATGACTACTGCCGCTCTTTGAGGCTTAGCCTTCAATTCTTTGGGCTCTACAGGAAGAAGTAAAACTGCAGGATCATGAGGTCATTCTACTAAAAAAAAAAACTTTTTTTAGCAGTCTCTGCCCTCTTTTCCGCACGACTGCCCCATTTCATATCCCCACTAACCATGCACAAGAGTTCCGATTTCTTCGCACCCTCGTCCACGCTTGCTTTTTTCTTTTTCTTTTTTGCACCTAGTGGGTGCAAAGTGGTGATTTATACTGTTTGAAGTCGCTAAGTGTGTAGTAGTTTGTTACGGCGACGATAAGAAATGCATTAATTCCCTCGCTAACGAACGACACTGGTCTCCTTTCTGTTTTTCAAACAAGCTAAAGTCTTTCTGACCCCAGGGCCTTTGTACCTACTCTTCCCTCTGGTGCAATGCTCTTCTCCTGGCTCTTAGTACAGGGGCCGCCTTCTTAGCCATCAGGTCTCCAGCTCAGATGCTGCTCCTTGGAAGGGCTTTCCCAGATGATCTCTCCCTGTTACTTGCTCTTTCAGGGGACATTGCACAGTCTCAAATTGTGTCACCTCTTTGTGGTTTTGCTTATCTGATTGTCACTCTTACTAGACTAGAGCTTCCTGAGGGCAGGGACCTGCTATATCCCCCAGCACCTAGACAGCATAGAACATGGCACACAGTTGTGCTCAGAGATACTTGTAAGTCCCTTCTCTGCACAGCTGGTGTCTCTGCTGTGGGGAAAAGGCCGTGGAGGGTTTGAGGAGGAGCTAAAAAAGCACCAGCTGTCTGAACACAGCTGAGACAGCTCTGGCGCTAGTGTCAACCACCCGATTTGGTCGGGCTGGGGTGTTTCTGGATGTAACACCCCACCTCTGGCCCCCTCCTCCCAGGGAACGTTTGCAGAAGGCACAGAATGAGGGCAGGGCTCTCTGGAGGGCAAGGGGTAGGGTGGGGACTGGACCTCCCGCCAAGGGCATTCCAGGAAAGCAGGATATCAGATCTCTCTTGGGTGGGGCCGACTGCGCAGCACAGCTTCTTCCAGGCCCGTGTGTCCCTCTCTTTCCTCCTCACTCCCTGGAGGATGGCAGCCAGGCAGAACGACGTTGCTCAACCTGTTCCCCACTGCAGCTTCAACAAGCTGCTCCGGAGCCTCCAAGCCGCGTCTTTACTGCCCCTGGTGGACAGCTCTGAGAAGGGTTCCTCTAGTCTGTTGGAGAAGAGGCGGCTCCCAAAGCAGAATACTGCCCTCTGCTGGTTGTCGTCGGAAGTGGCTCACCTCTAGACGGATGGTTTTCATTTGGGGGAAGCTGAGTGGGTCCAAACTCCTGGAAGGCAACCCTCAAGACATCCTAACGTCGGCCTTCCATGGCATTGGTGTGCCGTGCCATCTACTTCCCAGCTCTCTTTCCCCACACTCACAGCGTGAGGCGCACAGCGGCGAGCCCACTGCCTAAATACACATCCCCCCCAACCCCCAGGAAAGGAATGTTGGCCCTCCCCACCCCCTTGGGCTGGCATCCTGGTTTCCACAGTGATCCTCTCGGATCTTCCCCAAAACTTGGCTTCGATGAGGCCTGGGAAGTGGGGTAGGCAGCGAACACTGGAAGCCCTTGCAGGCTGAGGTGAGGAACAGTGGATGCTATTTTAAGACAGTGGGAGTTGAGATGTGTTAAGTCTGGGAGTGTCATGATACAGTCATGGTTTATGAAAGTGAGCACACCCAAACATTGCTCAGAGGACTGAAAACTGGTACAATTTCTGTAGAAGGAATTTGGCAATATCTTTCAAAATGACTAATGGATGTATCTTTGCCAACCATCCACTTCTAGGATTTTCACCTACAGACATATTTGCATCAGTGGAAAATGTCTTATGTTAAAAGCTATCTCTTGGAGTTGGTAACCCTCTGAGCCACAATGGGAACTTCAAGACAGATCTTTTAGCATAAGACATTTTCCACTGATGCAGGTGTGTATTTGTTAATCATTTATTGTTGTGAGCCACACGGGAAGTCCAATTGTTAATCATTTATTAATCATATTTGCAATGATAGACACCTGGTGCTGCTGTGACTGTGGCGGAGGCCAGCAGCTGCAGCTCTGATTCGACCCCCTAGCCTAGGAACTTCCATATGCTGTGGGTGCGGCCCTAAAAAAGACAAATATATACACACACAGCAGCAAGTCAACATGAAGAAAAGACTGTTCTGACTCTGTGATCCTTCTGATTTACTACAGCCGTGGGAAATGTGAGCGCCAGGGTTCTAAAGCAATATTGTGGGCCAGGTGGTATTTGGAGGAGGGCATTTTCCTCTGGTTTAAGTGTTTTTGACCTTGAGAAAGAAGATTATGAATTGGGTTAACATGTGGAGACAGAAAAAAGACAGATCTTATTTTATAGACTATAACACTGAATCATCAGAAGGTACATCATTGATGGTTTATCAGTAGGTTGTAACATTTTGAAAGTCACGATGCTATCACAAAAATCTTGAGAACTTAATACAAGCAATAAATCTCCCCCAGAAATTTCCCATAAACACACACACACACACACACACACACACACTCACACACACAGAGTAACAGATCTAATGTCAAATATTCAAGAGCCAATGAAGCCTACTCTTGGAAAGTAGGTCAGGGAGCCTTAGGTCAAATACTATTTAAGCGCCAATTGATTTTCGACCAAGGTGCCAATGCCATTCAACAGAGAAAGAAGGGTGTGTTCAACAAAGGATGCTGGGAAAGCTCAATGCCACATGCAAATGAATGAAGCTGTATCCTTATACACAAAACCATATGCAAAAGTTAACTCAAAATAGACCAAAACCCTAAAACTATAAAAGTCTTAGAGGAAAACGCGGGGAGAAGCTTTCTGACATTGGATTTGGCAGTTAGCTTTGGATCTGGCACCAAAAGGATAGGCAATAAAAGAAAAAAACTATAGACACTTTGAACCTCAGCAAAATTAAAAGAGTTTGTGCATCAAAGGACACGCCTAAGAGAGTGAGAAGAAAACCCACAGAAGGGGAGAAAACTCTTTGAAGGAAATGTAGGTGTAAATCCTTGTGACCATCACTTAGGCGATAATTTCTTAGTTTTCATACCCAAAGCACAAGACACCAAAGAAAATTTGGGTAACTTAGACTTCACCAAAACTAAGAACCTTTACTTGTCAAAGGACACCATCAAGAAAAGGAAATGACAACCCATAGAAAGGGAAGACATGCTTAGAAATCCCATATATGATAAGGGTCTAGTATCCAGAATATAGAGATAACTCAACAATAAAAAGATAACCCAATTAAAAATTGGGCAAAGGATTTGAACGGACATTTCTCCAAAGATGGTATACACATGGACATTAAGAAAATGCTCAACATCATTAATCGTTTGGGAAATGCAAATCACAACCATAATGAGATCTGACTTTATACTCCCACAATTTTAAGAAAAAGAAGTCACGGTGTTTGGAAGGAGGGGGAGAAGCCAGCACCCTCATACGTTATGGGGGAGAATGTAGAATACTGAAGCCACTGCAGAAAACAGTGAAAATCTTGGGAGTTCCCGTCGTGGCGAATCTGACTAGGAACCATGAGGTTGCGGGTTCGATCCCTGGCCTTGCTCAGTGGGTTAAGGATCCGGCGTTGGCGTGAGCTGTGGTGGAGGTCGAAGACAAGGCTCGGATCCTGTGTGGCTGTGGTTCTGGTGTAGGCCGGTGGCTACAGCTCCAATGAGACCCCTAGCCTGGGAACCTCCATATGCCACAGGAATGGCCCTAGAAAAGGCAAAAAGACAAGAAAGGAAGGAAGGAAGGAAGGAAGGAAGGAAGGAAGGAAGGAAGGAAGGAAGGAAGGAAGGAAGAAAGAAAGAAAGAAAGAAAGAAAGAAAGAAAGAAAGAAAAAGAAAGAGAGAGAAAGAAAGAAAGAAAACAGTGGAAATCTTTAAAAAAGCCACACATAGAATTACCATATGACTCCGCAGTTCTAACCCTATGTACAGACCCCAGATAATGGAACGCCGGTGTTCAGACAAGAACTTGAACCACAATGTACCTAGCAGCATTAGTCATAACAGCCAAAAAGTGGAAAGAGCCCAAATGCCCATCAACCGATGAGCCGAGAAGCAAGACGTGGTGCCGTATTTGGTGAACACGGAGCGGACTATTCAGCCATGAAGAAGAACGAAGGACTGAAACATGATATGACATGGATGAACCTTGAAAACATTGTGCTCGGTGGTGGCGCAGCGGAAACGAATCCAGTGAATATCCACGAGGACTCGGTGATTCCTGGCCTCCCTCCGGGCGTTGAGGATCCGGCGTGGCTGTGAGCGGTGGTGTAGGTCTGGCAGCTGTAGCTCCAATGCGACCCCTAGCCTGGGAACGTCCATATGCTGCGGGTGTGGCCTTAAAAAAATAGAAAAAAAAAGAGAGAGAGAGAAAATATTATGCTCAGTGAAAGAAACACGTCCAAAAGGAGGCCGCAGTGTGTGATTTTATGCGATGCTCAGAGCAGGCAAGTCGAGGGGCAGAAAACCCCTTAGAGGGTGCCGTGGGGAGGGGCTGGGGGGAAGAGGTGGGGAATGGGGAGTGAGGGGCTAACAAGTATGGTGTGTCTTTTTGCAGGGGAGAAAGATGTTCCTGCCGTGACCCAGTGGGTTAAGAATCCACCTACAGAGGCTCGGGTCACTGCAGGGTCAAGGGTTCAGTCTGTGGTGTGGGTCGCGGCTGTGGCTCGGATTCAATCCCTGGCCTGGGAAGTTCCATCTGCCTCAGGTGGGGCCATAAAACATTTTTAAAAAGTTCTCGATTTAATGATGATGGTGGCACAGCTATGAATATACGAGAAAATACTGAACTGTATCCTTGAAAATGGTGAACGTCATGGTATGTGCATGATCTCCCAGTGAAAAAAAGGAACTCAAATTTAAAAATCAGCTAAGAGCCTGATAGGACTGTATTCCAAAAGGAATGACTTTTCCTGTAAGTTTTAACATAAAATTGACATACGAAGAAAGGTCGAGTTTCTCGCGCGTAGACCCTGTGTCTGCATCAAATCACTAACTCCCAGAGGGCGGAGATGTTGCTTTACATTTAGTGGTTGTGTACTAAAGCAAATGAGAATTAAATCCAAGTTATTTTCTCTGGCCAAGCATCAGCACCTTCAGGGCAATTACCCTTTCATTGCCTCACCCCAGTGCTGACGAGGGGTTCCCATTTCTCAGTGATTGACAACCCTTCAAGTACAGTGAACACACATGGACTTGAAAGTCACTTTGTGAGGTGTTGCCAGCCACCAGCCTGTGTCAACGTGCCCTATCGCTTCCAGAGAAACAACCCTCCACCCACAGCTTTCTTTTACACTATCTGGCCCAACTTCCTTCATCTTCTCCCTCGAGTTTCTACATGTGCTGCATGCACACACAGCCCTGCAGTGGCTTGTGACATGAGCAAGAAATAACCTTCCATTGGAAAAGGGAACCCTCCTGCACTGCTGGTGGGACTGTAAATTGGTGCAACCACCGTGGGAAACAGTATGGAGGTACCTTGGAAAACTAAATATGGAACTAACATATGATCCAGCAATCCCACTCCTGGGCATATATCCAGACAAAATTTTCTCTCTCTCTCTTTGTTTTTTTTGTTTTTTGTTTTTTGTCTTTTTAGGGCTAGCCCTGCAGCGTATGGAGGTTCCCAGGCTAGGGGGCAAATCAGAGCTATGGCTGCTGGCCTACACCACAGCCACAGCAACGCAGGATTCAAGACTCATCTGCGACCAACACCACAGCTACCACAGCTCACAGCAATGCCAGATCCTTAACCTGCTGAGAGAGACCAGGGATCGAACCTACACCCTCATGGATGCTAGTCAGATTCATTTCCACTGAGCCATGATGGGAACTCCAGACAAAACTTGCATTGAGAAAGACACGTCCACCCCTATGTTCATTGCAGCACTAGTCACAGTAGCCAAGACATGGAAACAACCTAAATGCCTATCAGCAGATGAGTGGCTTAAGAAGATATGGTGTATATACACAATGGAATACTACACAGCCATAAAAAAAGAACAAAGTAATGCCATTTGCAGTAACATGGATGGACCTAGAAAGTCTCCTACCAAGTGAGGTAAGTCGGAAAGAGAAAGACAAATACCATATGATATCACTTATATCTGGAAGCTAATGTGTGGCACAAAGGAACCTACCTACAGACTCTTGGACTTGGAGAACAGACTTGTGGTTTCCACGGGGGAGGGGATGGGCTGGGGAGTTGGGCTTAGTAGATGCCAACGATTGCATTTGGAGTGGATAGGCAATGAGATCCTGCTGTAGAGCACAGGGAATTATGTCCAATCACTTGTGATGGAACATGATGGAGGATAATGTGAGAAAAAGAATGTGTATGTGTGTGTGTGTGACTGTGTCGCTTTGCTGTACAGCAGAAATTGACAGAACATTGTAAATCAACAATAATGAAATGTTTTGAAAAATAACAGAAAATGTCAGAGAATAGAAGGATCAGATGGACCTCGTTCCTTGGTGAAAGAAATCACAAAGAAAATGTTCTCATATTACAATTTTCCCACTTAACAGAAAGAAAGAAAGAAAGGCCCTTCCATTGGGTCCAGTCACTGAGCTTTGCAGGTCCATCTTTCTTAACAAGGCCATGGAGTAAAAGGAGGGCAGACACCCTCAAAATAGGGTCCTCGAGGGGACCCTATAAGGGGACTAGTTGTAAGGGTGTGGGGGAGACAGGAGGATGCGGGGCTGAGCCACTCAGAGCCCGTGTGTAAGATCACATTACACCTCTGGGGGGCCGGGGGTGGGGTTGGGACAGGAGGAAGGTGCCACCGGTCCTTGGGCCTGATGAGAGCAGCTGTACCTTAGAGGCACGAGCCAACGGCCTGATGCCAGAGGGCCAGGGAGTCTCCTGATGCGGTGCACCAAGGTCAGCCTGTTTCCTGGAAAAGGATGGAGATGGATGCAGCCTGGGTCTGGAGGATGGAAAAACTCTGCCTGCTCTTACAGCCACTGCTGCTATGAAGCCAAAATGACCTCATCCTTACAGGGTTTATTCCCTAGAGTCTGTGCCCTAGAAGAGATGGGTGAGAGCATCCGGACCGGTGCCTCAGCGTTTGAATCAGAATACCTGAATTTAAGGGGGGTCCTAAGACTTAGTTTCCAAATCTGTGAAGAGCAGCAAGCAAGTTAACACCAGCTGAAAGCTTTATAAAGCGCCATACAAGCATCACAACTTACTGTGAGATCGCCTCTCCCCTGGGTGTCCCTCTCTGGAATCACCAGCCCACCTAAAGCACACTCCCGAGGGCTTACATCATGCTGCCCCCTCCCCCCCATGCACTAAATTCCCACTGTGCCGTCCTGATTCCAGCCTCTGTTATTCCCGGAGCTGCCCCTCTGCAGGGGACCCAGGAAGGACACAGACGTTGGAGCCAAATAGCTACGGGGTTGAATCTTGGTTTTGCCACTCATGGGCTGGGGCCCTGGCTTAACCCTCTTAGCTTTAACATTCTCAGCTGTAAAATGGGTACAATGAAGCCTCCCTGAAAACCTCAGAAGTACTCTGTGTAAGACACCTGACAAAGCAATGGCCAATAAATTGTAGCAATAATCATCCACCCTCTACTGGTACCAGCTCAAAACCCACCTGCAACCCCCACCACCAGAAGTGAAATACACACTCTTTTTTTGGGTCACACCCTTGGCATGGGGAAGTCCCTGGGCCAGAAATAAATCGAACCAGTGCCACAGCAGCAATCCTAGCCGCTGCAGTGACAACACAGGATCCCAAACACGCTGCGCCACGCCCACAAGGGATCTCCAACATATAAACTCCTTTCTGTTGGGGAGTGGGAACATAAAGGAGAAATCTGAGAGAGAGAAAGACAGACAGAGAGACAGACAGTCGGAGGCTATTACACAGGAGATGGCAAAGGCACCCATGGGCTGGAAGAAGAAAAGGATTTAAGAGAGTAGGCTGGGGCGGGGGGTGGGGGTGGGGGGACGATACAGGTCGGTTTGCATTCTTTTGGAAAGAAGGAGGAGGAAAGCCAAGAACCTGGAGGGAGTGGGAGGAGGTGGGAGAAACCCAGGGGAATGGCCCTTGGGTCATCCTGGCAGCATGCTCCGCCCCCACACATGGGGATGCTTTGGGAGTGAAAAAACCGCCTGCAGAAGAGGCAACAGACACATCTGCCTGGGATCACAGTTCACGCCTTAGTCTCTTAGCTCCATCTTGGGGCAGATTTGGGGAGTCTTTTGAGAAGGGCTTGTGCCTCTCTCTGACCTGGTCCTGGGCTACAGCTGCTGGTGCTAAATTGCAGTGTCTGCTTTGTGGCCTGGAAGGAATCACAGCCTGGGGAAAGGCAAAGTCCCTGCCTGGGTCACCCCGGCGCCTGGGGAGGAGGGATGCAGATGCATCGAGACATTCAAGCCCCCTCACGGGAGGTGGGGGGTGGGGGTGGGGGGAGATCCATGGGAATCAGAAAGGAGATCAGGGTCATCCCAGCCCTGCCTCCTAGGGTCTGGCTTTCGGGCAGTATTTCAGCCCCTTTGGGCTGCAAAATAGTACATCCATATGTTGCTTGGTCTTATGTCTCAGATCAGAACTCAAGTGAGACCGACAGTTCTGTTCATTGGCCCTGGGGTAGATTGTGCGATTGTTACAAATAGTCACTGTTCTTCCCTGTGAGAAGCCTATGCCCCCTACATCCCTAAAGTCAGATTCGAGCATTTATTGAATAGGAACCATGCGAGGAGACATGTCCTAAGAGCCAGTGCATGCTTCCACCATTGTCCCGGTCCCTTTTCTCTGTCCTGAGCCTGGTTTGTTCAGATGTGCTCTTCTCTCTTCTCTTGCAGCCTGGGGCATGTGAGCATAGCTGGGGCTAACCACAGCATCACATAAAGGGAGCAAGAAATAGCCTTTATTTTTTTTAAGCTCCCGAGATTCATGGGTGGTGATAGTGAACACTGACTGATGACAAAATATGTATCTGGAAGTATGAAAATCTAAAAATAAATGGCATTGGCTTTGGGGCCACTGGGGATTGGGAAAAAAAAAAAAAAAAGGCAGTCCATGTGGCACAATGGCAAAACCTTTGTCAAAACTATCACCTGAGGAATTCCTGTCATGGCCTAGCAGAAATGAGTCTGACTAGTATCCTTGAGGATGCAGGTTTGATCCCTGGCCCCACTCAGTGGGTTAAGGATCCAGCGCTGCCATGAGCTGTGGTATAGGTTGCAGATGTGACTTGGATCCCATGTTGCTGTGGCTGTGGTGTAGGCCGCTCTGATTTGACCCCTAGCCTGGGAACTTCCATAGGCCGCAGGTATAGCCCTCGAAAGACAAAAAAAAATTATATTAAAAAACATTTTCTGGAGTTCCCGTTGTGGCTCAGTGGGAATGAATCTAACTGGGAACCATGGCGTTGTGGGTTCAATCCCTAGCCTCGCTCAGTGGGTTAAGGATCCGGTGTTGCCATGAGCTGTGGTGTAGGTCGCAGACGTGGCTTGGATCCCATGTTGCTGTGGCTGTGGTGTAGACTGGCAGCTTGTAGCTCTGATTCCACCCCTAGCCTGGGAATCTCCATATGCTGCATGTGCAACCCTAAAAAGACAAAAGACAAAAAAAAAATCATTTTCTTTGAGCAAACATAAGTAACTTTAGGGCACACTCTTCCAGTCCCATGGCCCACTGCCAAGCAGAGGGTCATATTTCTCAGTGAGAGCTTCACTGACACAATCACACATTGGAATCCAGTGGATCACTTTCTGAGATGCTGCCAGCTGGCAGCTGCTAGCTTAGGTCAATGCGTCCTAGGACTTCCAGAGAAACGACTCTCATTCTGTCATGTTCCAACAATTTTTTCCTACACACTTTGACCCAATTTTCTCTGCCTCCTTCCCAGCTGTCCCTGAATTTCTCAGCGCGCGCGCACACACACACACAACACACACACACACATACACACACAAACACACCACCCCCATCGCAATCCCTTCACAAGTGGCCAGACCAAAATGTTCCCTTTTTGCTCGAGATCAGCTCTGTAGTAAGCCTCAACTCTGCTGACACCCTAAATTCAGATTAATCTCGTTCTTGCTAAAGAGTGGAGGATTCCTCTTCCCAGATGGAGCCCTTCTTTACTTCACAGGAAGTCCTCAAGTCCTGCTCTGAATCACAGGCAGAAGCACGCAGACTGCCCTCTGGATGGAAGGTCTAGGAGAACGCATCCAAAGCCAACAGGCTTGTCCACTAGCGGGCAGAGCTTCTCCTGCGGAATCATAGGAAACTAGTCTCTTCCATTTCCAATGCTGGCCGTTTGGGGATGAATAGGTGGCAATCAGAACCCCCTGTCTCTTCTTCTTCTGGCTAGATATTGCACGCTGTTCTTGCATCATCGAGAGAGAGGAAGAGATAAGTGTTTCATAAAATGTAAAGTGCTGCAAACGCTGAAGTTATTGCAATGCGTGGGTTCCAGCGTCAAGGTCCATTCCCTGTTCACTGTCGGCTCAACACCATCCACTTTGTTGTTTTTTTTTTGTTTGTTTTTTTGTTTTTTGTTTTTGTGTGTGTGTGTCTTTTTGCTATTCCTTGGGCCGCTCCCGCAGCATATGGAGGTTCCCAGGCCAGGGGTCAAATCGGAGCTGTAGCCACCGGCCTACGCCAGAGCCACAGCAACGCGGGATCCGAGCCGCGTCTGCAACCTCCACCACAGCTCACGGCAACGCTGGATCGTTAACCCACTGAGCAAGGGCAGGGACCGAACCCGCAACCTCATGGTTCCCAGTCGGATTCGTTAACCACTGCGCCACGACGGGAACTCCACTATCCACTTTGTTAACAGCCTTCACACAGAAATGCATCCCAGATATCACCGAGGCGCCACATGCGACCTCATGCATCATAGCATTATTCGTAATGGCAAAAAGAATCCAAAAATCCACTCCACTGTCAGTCAGATGGTCGGGCCTTTACCGTGCAGGGTGATACAGCTGCACACAATATTATGCTGACATTTAAAACTGTATGATCCAACTGAAATAAAAACAAAAATATACCAATGGGACCTAATGAAACTGACAAGCTTTTGCACAGCAAAGGAAACCATAAAAACAAAAAACAAACAAAAAACACAAAAAGACAACTTACAGAATGGGAGAAAATAGTTTCAAACGATTCAACTGACAAGGGCTTCATCTCTAAAATATACAAACAACTCATACAACTCAATGCAAAAAACCCAACGACCCCATTGAAAAATGGGCCAAAGACCTGAGTAGACATTTCTCCAAAGAAGATATACAGATGGTGACAAGCACATGAAAAAACCCCTAACATCCCTGATTATTAGAGAAACGCAAATCAAAGCTACTATGAGGTACCACCTCACACCAGTCAGAATGGCCATCATTAATAAGTCCACAAACGACCAATGCTGGAGGGGGTGTGGAGAAAAGGGAACCCTCCTACATTGCTTGTGGGAATGTAAATTGGTACAACCACGATGGAAAACAGCATGGAGGTACCTTAGAAAACTATACATAGAACTACCGTATGACCCAGCAATTCCAATCTTGGGCATCTATCCAGACAAAGCTTTCCTTGAAAAAGACACATGTACCTGCATGTTCACTGAAGCACTAGTCACAGTAGCCAAGACATGGAAACAACTTAAATGTCCATCGACAGATGAAGGGAGTAAGATGTGGTGTATATACACAATGGAATACTACTCAGCCATAAAAAAAACACAAAATCATGCCAGTTGCAGCAACTATGGAGGAACTAGAGACTCTAAGTGAAGTCAGTCAGAAAGAGAAAGACAAATACTATATGATATCACTTATACCTGGAATCCAATACACCGTGCAAATGAACCTTTCCACAGAAAAGGGTTCGTAGATGCAAACTCTTGCCTTTGGAATGGAGAAGCAATGAGATCCTGCTGCATAGCCCTGGGAACTATGTCTAGTCACTTATGATGGAGTGTGATGGAAGATACTGTGAGAGAAGGAATGTATATATGGATCTGAGACTGGGTCACCCTGCTGTACAGCGGAAAACTGATAGAACGCTGTAAACCAACGACAGTGGAAAACGTAAAAATCGTTTAAAATAATAAAAATAAAACTGTGTTATGCACCAAGCCAAGTGAAAACACAGCCACACGAAAGCGTGTACTGGAAAGCATGTTCATAGCACCATGATGCACAACAGCCACGATGTTGAAACACCAAGGGTTTCGTCACCGATGAATGGATGAACAAAGTGGTCGATCCAGGAGTTCCCGTCGTGGTGCAGTGGTTAACGAATCCGACTAGGAACCATGAGGTTGCGGGTTCGGTCCCTGCCCTTGCTCAGTGGGTTAAGGATCCGGCGTTGCCGTGAGCTGTGGTGTAGGTTGCAGACGCAGCTCGGATCCCGCGTTGCTGTGGCTCTGGCGTAGGCCGGTGGCTACAGCTCCGATTTGACCCCTGGCCTGGGAACCTCCGTATGCTGCGGGAGCGGCCCAAGAAATAGCAACAACAACAACAACAAAAGACAAAAAGACAAAAATAAAAAAATAAATAAATAATAAAAAAATAAAAAAATTAAAAAAAAAAAACAAAAAAAACCCACAAAGTGGTCGATCCATAAACACAACATTATTCAGCCGTAAAAAAGAACAAAGGCCTGACACACGTTACGACATTAATGAACCTTGAGAAAATTAAGCTAAGTGAGAGAAATCAGTCACGAAAGGCCATTCATTCTATTTATATGAAGTGTCCAGAATGGGGAAATCCCCGGTCTGGTATTTTCCCATCATCTCTTTGCCATAAATATCTTTGCCACAAGCATTTTGCTGCAGACACTTCTTCCCGCAGAACTAACTGGCTGTAAGGCAATTTTGTTATAAAAGACTAAATAACAAAGAATCAAAGCGGGACATTGAGAAGGACACACAGACACAGGAAACCTGAGTCACAAAATTAAAAGGGCTTTATTGCAAAATATGAAGTGTCTGAATAAACTGAATGTGTGTGTAGGTTCACGGCAATACCGTGCAAATGACTGATATTATTTTGTGGGTTGAGCTCAACCCCCGGTCTTCGAAGTTGTCCATTCATGGTTCCATACAGTTTTCTGCCTGTGGCTTCATCACACTGTTTTCCTTTTTCGCTAAAATTCCTCCTTTTGGAGTTCCCGTGGTGGCACAGTCGTTAACGAATCCGACTAGGAACCATGAGGTTGCAGGTTCGATTCCTGGCCTTGCTCAGTGGGTTAAGGATCTGGTGTGGCCATGAGCTGTGGTGTAGGTCGCAGACGCCGCTCAGATCCCGCGTTGCTGTGGCTCTGGCGTAGGCTGGTAGCTACAGCTCCGATTGGACCCCTGGCCTGGGAACCTCCATATGCCGCAAGAGCGGCCCAAGAAATGGCAAAAAAGACCAAAAATAAAATAAAATAAATAAATAAAAATAAAATTCCTCCTTTCAAGAGAGGTATCGGTTTCCAGGTACGAGGGTGCGTCCTCGTCTCCGAGCTCTGTGTGGCGCTGGGAGGAGCCCCCACACCACCGTGTTCTTGGCATGGTGTCACATGTCTGTGGATAGATGTTCCGAAGTTCTGTGGGAAATGGGGGTTCAACTCTGTGCCTCGCAAGCCCTCGCCCCCTTTCTCCTCCCACGCAGGGGGTTTCAAAATAAGAAACCAGCTCTTGGGGCCGATCATTGTCACCTGTCAGCTCCACCAAGCCATCCATGATGCTGCCGAGAGGGAAGAACGCTAACTCATTTCCACCGGTTGAAACCAAACTCTCAAACCAGCTGTCAACCAGCTGTTTGCTCTTTCCTGGCAAAAATGCCTTCCAGCCCACGGGCCATGCGGTGACAATGTTTGGGGCAAAAATACTGGTGGCAGAGATGTCAAAGACGCAGCGCGGAACCCCCACGTCCCACAGAACTTTGGAACATCCGTCAGCAGAGGCTTGGAGCCGAAAAGACCTAGAACCGTTTGGAAGGTTAGGTAGAATTTTTACCGTGTCTGGCATGTGGCGGCCTTATCAATGATCATGTATTACCAGAAAGGGAGACCCACTTTCCACTTTGGGTTCAAGCTACAAACACCCGACGGCTGCCCTTTGGGCTGAAAGATACTCTGACGCAAAGCTGGGACGGGGATAGAAAAAGGGGCAGGGAGGACTGGCCTGGGGAAATACAGCTATTTTCGGATCAGATAAGGCTTCCTAAAGCTCAGGCAAGGCAAAAGCATCTGCTGAGTGTCTGCTTCATTCTACAGGGTCCAGGGGTCAGCTGGAGGCCTGGAGCTGGTGAACACACAGGCCCCACCGCAGGTGAGCAGCTGAGCGGAAACTCGAGTTCGAATCTCCTCATCCTGACGCAGTGCTGAGCATCGCTGTGGCTGGGTGTCATGCTTCCCCTGGACGGGGTAGAATTTTCACTGGCAGCCATTCTGGAAAGAGGCCAGTCCTTGGACGACACCTGAAGGGTGGAGAAGCAGCACTCGGACTGAAGGGAGGCGAAGGTCTTCTCCCTTTCTCCTGGCCTCAGGCCCACACACCTGGGTTCTGGGGCACAGGTAACGAGATGGTTCATTTCATGTGTCGACGTGGCTAGGTCAAGATGCCCAGGTGTTGGCTGGACACCAGTCTTGACGTGGCAGTGAAGATGTTTGTGCATGTGTATATGTGTGTGTGTGTGTGTGTGTGTGTGTGTATTTTGCTCTTTAGGCCTGCACATACGGCATATGGAAGTTTCCAGGCTAGGGGTTGAATCGGAGCTGCAGCTACTGGCCTACGCCAGAGCCACAGCCACAGCAATACGGGATCCGGGCCACATCTGGGACCTACACCACAGTTCATGGCAATGCCAGATCCTTAACCCACTGAGCGAGGCCAGGGATCGAACCCTCCCCTTCAAGAATATGAGTTGGGTTTGTAATCTGCTGAGCCACAACGGGAGAGCCCATGCGAAGGTATCTTTCAGATGTGACTAAACGTTAAAATCAGAAGACGATGAGGGAAGTGCATCACTCTTTGCAATATGATTAAGCCTCATCTAATCAGTTGAAGGCCTTAAGAGCAAAGCCTGGAGTTCCCTGGTGGCCTAGTAGTTAAAGATCAGGCACTGTCACTGCCAAGTGGCTCCGGTCACTGCTGTGGCGCAGTTTTGATCCCTGGCCTGGGAACTTCCACATGCTACAGGTGAGGAAGGAAAAAAAAAAAAAAAAAAAAAAGAGAGAGCAAAGCCTGAGGGTTCCTCAAAAGAAGGATTTCTCCTCTAGCCTGTGACATAGAAACACTCCCTGAGCTGCCAGTCTGCTGCGCTGTGGAGCTAGGACTCAACGCTGTGACCGCAGCCCGAATTTCCAGCCTGACATCTTGCCCTACAGATTTTGGACTTGTCAGCAACCACCATCGCGTGAGGCAGTTTTGTAAAACAAGCCTCTATTTCTCTCTCCGTAGCGTTACACCCGAATGGTTCTGTTTCGCTGAGAATCTTGACTAACACAGTTTCTTTGGAAACCAGCTCCTGCAGAGGGTTGGGGCTGGGAATTGGGCAAGAGCAGCGTTGGACGGGATCCTGTGGGTGGATGGGTACCCAGGGACTCCGGCTGCAGCCTCCCCGAGATGCAGCCGGGAGGGTCTGAATCAGAGTCAGCAGACCATGGCGTGTGAGCCGAGTCCACCCCAGCCCACTGGGTGCAGCCCACGGAGCGAAGACTGGCTTCTGCGTGTTTCGAGGGCAGTCAAAACAGACAAACACATGCGAGCTGAAGCAGTGGGATGTGGCTCTGCTCCAGGAAGGACGATGCCTTTCTTGTTTTGTGTTGTGTTTTGGACGCACACACGACATGCAGAATTTCCCAGGCCATGGACCGACCCCGCGCCAGAGCCGGGAACCGAGCCTTGACTGTGACAATGCCCGATCCTTAACTGCTAGGCCACCAGGTCCCCTTTCTAACGGCAGGCTCCTCTTGTTTGTTCCAGAACTATACACGAAGTGCTGGAATAAAAGCAGCCCACAAAGACGAAGCTGCTTTTGAAAAATCCTCAAAGAAAGGGTCTTTTTTCCCCACTTGAATGTACACATTTTCAGGAGGAGGATGCCTCTTTGTAATATATTTGTAACATTTGTGAAATGGTATTTATCAATTTTGGTATATGCTTATTTTAAAAATGTATGTTATATATATATAGCAATGTATTAATTTACAAAATGTATGTTATATATATATAGCAATGTATTAATTTACAAACACCAGATTTTCCACTCTCTGAGTTCAGAGAATAGTTTGAAGCTATTTTGTTCAAATCTCCCCCTGCATCTCTAACACCAGTGTCTTTAGTATCCCTGAGACTGTCCACACACACGCACACACACACACACACACGCACACACACACACACACATCTGTTATGAAACATTTAAAACATATGCCAGTCAAGAGAATAGTATAATGAAACCCCAAATACCCATATCTAGCTTCAATATTAATCCATGTCTGGCCAGTCCCGTTTCCTTTATGTCCATCTATTCATCTTTCCTGCATTATTTTTCTCTTTTTAAAAAATTGAGGTAAAAGTCACCTATTAACCATCTAAAAGTATGTATGTATCTCAGGGGCATTTCGTGCGTTCACAGCGTTGTGCAACCACCAGCTCTGTCTCGTTTCAAAGCATTTTCATCAGCCCCAAAGAAACCTGCACGCCCATAAACACTCACGCCTTTCCCACGGCCCCCGGCAACCACGGATCTCTTGTCTGTCTCTTTGGATTTACTTTCCTGGATATCTCATCCACTGCACGACCTTCAGTGTCTGGCCTCTTTCACTTCAGTTTTCTGCTTTAGTAACTACGGGGGAGAGGCGGGTAATCATCGCAGTGTCATTAGAATATAATCATCGTGACCATTCGGACATCCCTCAAAATCAACACATTTTTGGAGTTCCCGTCGTGGCGCAGTGGTTAACAAATCCGACTAGGAACCATGAGGTTGCGGGTTCGATCCCTGGCCTTGCTCAGTGGGTTAAGGATCCGGCGTTGCCGTGAGCTGTGGTGTAGGTTGCAGACGCGGCTCGGATTCCACGTTGCTGTGACTGGCATAGGCCGGTGGCTACGGCTCCCATTAGACCCCTAGCCTGGGAACCTCCATATGCTGCGGGAGTGGCCCTAGAAATGGCAAAAACCAAAAACAAACAAACAAAAAAAACAAAGTCAAAATCAACACATTTTTAGTATCACCTAATGAACAACCTGTGTTCAATTACCCCAGTTATCTCAAAAATGTCTTTTGGTCGTTGGTTTGTTCCAACGAGAACCCCAACTAGGATCGCAAGATACCCTCCGTGGCAATGCCTCTCAGGTTTCTTTCTTTCTCTTTCTTATAAGAGTTAATTTCCATGGCGTTGTCCCTGTTCCAGGAACGCATAGGCGGAGCAGGAATACTGCTTCCTCCGCTCCCACATCTCCTGCAATAATTTTATTCCAATGCCTGTGTATCTAGAGCCACATTTGGAATCTCTGAGGAGGGTGTCTGGAGCACATCGTATTTAAGATGCCTCAGGCTTTACCGAGAGCCCTTGTGGAAACTGCGTTGGGATGTCATCATTGGACATTATCGCCAGCCAGAAGCAGGTGTCTCTGCTGTCTACAAAATATGCATTTCCATATTATTTATTTTTACTTTTTTTTTTGGTCTTTTTGCCTTTTCTAGAGCCGCTCCTGCCGCCTATGGAGGTTCCCAGGCTAGGGGTCTAATCGAAGCTGTAGCCACCGGCCTACACCACAGCCACAGCAACTTGGGATCCAAGCTGCGTCTGCAACCTACACCACAGCTCACAACAACAGCGGATCCCTAACCCACTGAGCAAGGCCAGGGGTCGAACCTGCCACCTCATGGTTCCTAGTTGGATTCGTTAACCACGGTGCCATGAGAGGCACTCCTATTTTTACAATGTTTTTAGCATGAAATACTATATGACTTTTGTCCCCCTTTGTATTATAGGATATTAAATACATACACAAAAATAGAGAGAATAGTATCATAAACTTTCATTGACTCATCACTCAGCTCAACAATCGTCAGCTGGTGACAATCATACTTCTTATGTGTAACTCCTGCCTTCTCGCCCTCCCCACTCTGTGTTATTTTGAGGCAACCCCCAGATATTACATCACTGCACCTATAAATATCTCAGTATATATGTAAAAAATATAACAGCTCTTTTAAAAACATAACTATAACATCATTGCTGCTAAAAAATTATCAATAATTCCTTAAGGTCATCAGATGTCCCGTCTGTGTATGAAATTGCCCCAATGACCTCATAATACTTCTTTGTTCGTAGCTGGTTTGGTCAAATCAGCATCTAAGCAAGGTGCATACGTTGCAGTGGTTGATGTGTCTTTGAAGTCTCTTTTTCAGTCAATTATTGGTTGTCCTTTATTTTTTTTCCCCTTGGGGTTTGTTGTTTGAGGAGGCTGGGCTGTTGGTCCTGTAGAGTTCCTACACAACTGATTGTACCCCTGGGGTGTCATTAACCTATCCCTCCGTCCCGGGTATTCCTAGGAAACTTAGGGTTCATGGTTCGATCTGATTCAGGTTCGATTATTTTGCAAAGACCACTTCGCAGGGATATTGCATCCTTCCATCAGCAGGACGTCGTGTCTCTTTCTCTCTTTTTGTAGTAGAAATGACCACTGCCTGCATCCATTATTGCATCAGGAGGTTGTAAAACAGAGCATTGCAGCTGCACTGTTTTTCATTCAGTAGATGAAATTCTCCTTAGAGGAAAACTTTCCCTTAGCTACTACGAGGTTGCCAAGTTGTCCTGGATACAGTTTGTACAGAAAAGTCGGCTTAATTGATTTTTTTCTTTCTTTTTTTTTTTTTTAGGACCGCACCTGCAGCATATGGAGGTTCCCAGCCTAAGGGTCGAATTGGAGCTGTAGCTGCCAGCTGCCAGCCATAGCCAGAGCCATGCCAGATCCAAGCCACATCTGCAACCTACACCACAGTTCAAGGCAATGCCAATCCTTAACCCACTGAGCGAGGCCAGGGATTGAACCCTCAACCTCACGGTTCCCAGTCAGATTCGTATCTGCTGTGCCACGACAGGAACTCCGATTGATTCTTTTTATTTAGTTTTCAGAATGAACTGCCTCCTTAAGATCCCTTAAAAGTGACTGTTATGGGTTGAACTGTTTTCCTCTGTTAAAGTTCTAACCCCCAGTAGCTCAGAATGTAAGCTTCTTTGGGGAGTTCCAGTCATGGTGCAGCAGAAACGAATCTGACTAGGAACCATGAGGTCACAGGTTCGATCCCTGGCCTCGCTCAGTGGGTTAACGATCCCACATTGCCATGAGCTGTGGTGTAGGTCGCAGACGCAGCTCGGATCTGGTGTGGCTGTGGCTGTGGTATAGGCTGGCAGTTGCAGCTCCAATTCGACCCCTAGCCTAGGAACCTCCATATGCCATGGGTGCGGCCCTAAAAAGCAAAAAAAAAAAAAAAAAAAGAAAGAATGTGAGCATCCTTGAAAATGAGGTTGTTGCTGATGTAATTAGTTAAGATGAGGTCATTTGGAGTAGGACAAGCCCTTAATCCAATAGGACTGGAGGCCTCCTGGGAAGAGGAGCGAATGGCCATGTGATGACGGAAGCAGAGAGATGCTCCTACAAGCCAAGGAATGCCAAGGGCTGCCAGCAAACACAGCAGCTAGAAGAGGCAAGAAAGACTTCTTCCCTACAGGTTGCAGATGGAGCACAGGCCTGCCAACACCTTGATTTTGGACTTCTGGCCTCTAGAACAGGGAGACAATAAATCCCTCATGTTTCGAGCCACACAATTAGTGGCATCTTTTGTCTTGTTTTGTTTGTTTGTTTTGCTTTTCAGGGCTGCACCCTAAAAAAGCTCATATGGAGGTTCCCAAGCTAGGGTTTGAATTGGAGCTGTAGCTGCCGGCCTATGCCACAGTCACAGCCACAGCAATGCAGGATCCGAGTCGCATCTGCAACCTATATACACCACAGCTCACAGCAATGCCAGATCCTTAACCCAGTGAGTGAGGCCAGGGATCGAACCTGTGGCCTCACAGATGTTAGATTCGTTAACTGCTGAGCCATAATGGGAACTCCTGGTGGCACTTTGTCATAGCAGCTCTAGGGAACTGATAGAGTAACCAATGAAGTTTTACTTTTTATTCATTTTTTTGGGTGCATCTGCAGCATATGGAAGTTTCTGCCCTAGAGATAAAACCCTGCCACAGCAGCGACCCAAGCCACAACAGTGACAATGCTGGCTCCCTAATCCACTGAGCCACCAGGGAACTCTGAAGTTTTTATTTTTTAAAGACTGCTCTGAACTCACAAATTTTAACACATGTTTTGTTTTACTCCTTTGCAGTTAATAATTTTTGTTGTGTTTCAAGTTGTCCAGTCTGGAGCTGGAGGAATCAGGCTCCCAGACTTCAGACTATACTACAAAGCAACAATCATCAAAACCACATGGTACTGGCACAAAGACAGACATATAGATCAGTGGAACAGGACAGAAAGCCCAGAATTAAATCCACACACCTACAGCCAACTAATCTATGACAAAGGAGGCAAGGATATACAATGGAGAAAGGATAGCTTGTTCAATAAGTGGTGCTGGGAAAACTGGACAGCCACATGGAAAAGAATGAAATGAGAACACTCCCTAACACCATACACAAAAATCAACTCCAAATGGATTAAAGACATAGATATAAGACCAGACACTATAAAACTTTTAGAGGAAAACATAGGCCAAACACTCTCGGACATAAACGACAGCAACATCTTCTCAGATCCACCTCTCAGAGTATTGACAATAAAAACAAAAATAAACAAATGGGATCTAATCAAACTTCAAAGTTTCTGCACAGCAAAGGAAACCCTAAACAAAACAAAAAGACAACCCACAGAACGGGAGAACATCTTTGCAAGTGAATTGACTGACAAGGGACTAATCTCCAAAATTTATAAACACCTCCTGCAGCTCAATACCCAAAAAAACAAACAACCCCATCAAAAAATGGGCAGAAGATCTAAACAGACAGTTCTCCAAAGAAGACATACAGATGGCCGAGAAACACATGAAAGGTGTTCATCATCACTCACTATTAGAGAGATGCAAATCAAAAGCACTCTGAGGTACCACCTTACACCAGCCAGAATAGCCATCATCAAAAAGTCTACAAAGAATAAGTGCTAGAGAGGGTGTGGAGAAAAAGGAACCCTAGTACACTGTTGGTGGGATTGTAAATTGGTGCAACCACTGTGGAAAGTAGTATGGAGATTCCTCAGAAAACTAAACATAGAACTACCATTTGATCCAGCCATCCCACTCCTGGGCATCTATCCAAAGAAAACCATGACTCGCAAAGACACGTGTACTCCAATGTTCATTGCAGCACTATTTTCAATAGCCAAGACATGGAAACAACCTCAATGTCCATCGACAGAGGAGTGGATCAAAAAGAGGTGATACATGGAGTTCCCATCGTGGCGCAGTGGTTAACGAATCCGACTAGGAACCATGAGGTTGCGGGTTTGGTCCCTGCCCTTGCTCAGTGGGTTAAGGGTCCGGCGTTGCCGTGAGCTGTGGTGTAGGTCGCAGACGGGGCTCGGATCCTGCGTTGCTGTGGCTCTGGTGTAGGCCGGTGGCTACAGCTCCAATTAGACCCCTAGCCTAGGAACCTCCATATGCCGCGGGAGCGGCCCAAGAAATAGCAAAAAGACAGGAAAAAAAAAAAAGAGGTGATACATACACACAATGGAATATTACTCAGCCATTAAAAGGAATGAAATACTGGCATTTTTAGCAACATGGATGGACCTAGAAATCATCATGCGAAGTGACATCAGCCATACAATGAGATACCAACATCAAATGCTTTCACTGACGTGGAATCTGAAAAAAGGACAGACTGAATTTGTTTGCAGAACAAATGCTGACTCACAGACATTGAAAAACTTATGGTCTCTGGAGGAGACAGTTTGGGGGGTGGGGGGATGTGCTTGGGTTGTGGGATGGAAATCCTGTGAAATTGGATTGTGGTGATCATTATACTACTACAGATGTGATAAATTGATTAAGTAAAAATAAATAAATAAATAAATATTAAAAAAAAAAAGTTGTCCAGTCTTTGGTCTGTGGGGTTTCATCATGTTGGCTCCTGTGTCCATTTAACATAACTTCAGTAATTTTTTTTTTTGGTCTTTTTGTCTTTTCTAGGGCCGCACCCGCGGCATATGGAGGTTCCCAGGTTAGGGATTTGATCAGAGCTACAGCCACGGGCCTACGCCAGAGCCACAGCAACGCCAGATCTGAGCCATGCCTGCGACCTACACCACAGCTCACGGCAACACCGGATCCTTAACCCACGGAGCAAGGGCCAGGGATCAAGCCTGAAACCCCATGGTTCCTAGTCAGCTTCGTTAACCACTGAGCCACGACAGGACCTCCCAGTACAACTTCAGTAATTTTTGATTGCTTCTTTGCTTTTCTTGGACATTTCCCATGCCACAACTGAAAGAAGCCGCTTTCTCCAGAGTTCCGTGGTTTCTTTCGTGGGAAAGTGTCTAGAGCCCACCGTCTGGGCCTTAGGAGTCCTCACTGGAATCAACATGGTCATGGTTTCTAGGCCTTTTCAGTGGACAGAGCTAAGAACCAGGAATCGCCTTTTCTTTTTCCCTCATCAAAGAATAAAATCTTTCTGGCAGAGCAATGTGTGGGCCCAATACCTACTTTAACAGCTGTGATTACTATGGCTGTCAGCTCCATAAATTACATGTTATACATTTTCTTCTGGGTGTATCAAAATTTGGGGTTCTTTTTTCCCCCTCTTCTCAGTACATGATACAACACTCTTACGTTGGCTCTGGCCAAAACCTCTTAAATGTTTTATTTTCTTTCTTTTTTTTTTTGGCGGGGGGGTACGCATGGCACGTGGAAGTTCCTGGGCCAGGGATGGAACCAGGCCTGCAGCAGTGCCCAGAGCCACCGCATTGACAACACTGGATCCTTAACTGCTAGGCCACCAGGGAACTCCTTAGGCTTCGTTTTTAAACATTAAAGATTTTTAAAAGGTAAAACAATTTTTTAAATGTCACACAGTTATTTTTTAAATTTACATTTTGGTGCAAGTGGGAGTATGACGTATCGTAAAATCCCATGATTACAAGTCTGTGAGTCTCTGAAAGAGTTGAGAAGGCGTGAAATAATACAGATTTCCACGCCCTACCGTCCTTCCACTGACGTCAAAGTGATGTAGGCACTTGAAAGCCACAAAACTGTTTCTTTTTCTTTCTTTCTTTCTTTTTTTAGGGCCACACCTGCAGCCTATGGAAGTTCCCAGGCTAGGGGTCGAATCGGAGCTACAGCTGCTGGCCTACACCACAGCCACAGCAATGCCAGATCCGAGCCGCATCTGAGATCTATGCTGCAGCTCATGGCAATGCCAGATCCCTGACCCACTGAGTGAGGCCAGGGATTGAACCTGCATCCTCACAGATACCAGTCAGATTTGTTTCTGCTGCGCCAGAACCAGAACTCCTAAAACCGTTTCTTTAAATCAGTTAATCCACCTAAAGTGAACCCTGATGTAAACTCTGGACTCTGGGTGATGATGATGTGTTCACGGAGGTTCATCAATTGTAATGTACCCCTCCGAGAGGGGATGTTATGGGTGAAAGAGCTGCATCATCTCCTCAGTTTTGCCATGAACCTGAAACTGTTTTTAAAAATAAAGTCTATTTCAAAACAAAAATCCGGAGTTCCCGTCATGACACAGTGGTTAACAGTTCATACTACCATTTCCAACACAAACGACTCTAACCATTAGAGTGGGTATAAAGTGCTATGTCGTGCTTTTGAATTGCATTTCTTGCATGACCGGTGATGGTGAACATCGTTCCACATGCTTATCGGTCATTTGATGATCTTATTTGGAGAAATGTCTATTCAGATCTTTATATATGTAGCTATAAAGGCCATGCCTGTGGCATGCAGAAGTTCCTGGGCCAGGGACGGATTTCTCACCACAGCAGTGGCCCAAGCCACTGTAGGGACACCACCAGATCTGTAGCCCGAGGCACCACAAGAGATCTCCCTTCTTTGTCTATTTTTTTTTTTTTTTCTTTTTAGGGCCGCACCTGTGGCATATGGAAGTTCCCAGGCTAGGGGTTGAATCAGCGCTCCAGCAGCTGGCCTATGCCAGAGCCACAGGAACCCCAGATCTTGAGCCAAGTTTGCAATCTACACCGCAGCTCATGGCAACACCGGATCCCCAACCCACTGATCAAGGCCAGGGATTGAACCTGCATCCTCATGGATACTAGTCGGATTCGTCTCCCCTGCGCCACAACAGGAACTCCTTCTTGTCGCTTTTTAATTGAATTATTTCTTATTATTATCGAGTTGTAAATGTTCTTTATATGTTTGAGATACAAGTCTCTGATCAGATATACAATTTGCAAATATTTTGTCATTTTCCGTGAGTTGTCTTTTCACTTCATGACATTCTGTTCTTATTAAAGTCTAGCTGATTTACAATGGGGGGGCCAGTTTCTGCTGTACAGTAAAGTGACTCAGTTATACACATACACACATTCTTTTTCATATTCTTTTCTGTCCATGGTCTATCCCAGGAGATTGAATATACTTCCCTGTGCTATTCAGTAGGACCCTGTTGTTTAACCTTTATATTTATTTATTTATTTAGTTAGTTAGTTTTAGCTTTTTAGGGCCACACCTGAAGCACATGGAAGTTTCCAGGCTAGGGGTCAAATAGTTGCTGGCCTATACCTCAGCCACAGCAACATCAGATCTGAGCTGAGTCTGCAACCTACACTACAGCTCACAGTAATGCCTGATCCTTAGCCCACTGGATGAGGCCAGGGATTAAACCCTCATCCTCGTGAATACTAGTCAGGCTCGTTACCACTGAACCACAATGGGAACACGTTGTGCCATATTTTAGATTCCACACCCCAAATTCCATATCATATGGTATTTGTCTTTCTTTTTCTAACTTACTCCACTTAGTAGGATAATCTCTAGTTGCATCCATGTTGCTGTGCAGGCCATTATTATTTTTTTTAATTTATTTTTCATTGTTATTTCCCCTAACACACTTTCTTTTTCCCCTCACGGTACAGCATGGGAACCCAGTTTCACATACATGTGTACATAATTTAATTCTTTTTTATGGCTGAGTAGTATTCCATTGTGCGTTTGTACCACATCTTCTTAATCCACTCATCCATGATGGACATTTTGGTTGTTTCCATGTCTTGGCTATTGTGCAGCACAAAAATTTAAACGTTACTAAAGCTCAATCTGTTGCCCTTGGCCTGCTTGCACTTTTCATGTCACATCTAAGATTCCATTGCCAAATCCAAGGTCATGAAGATTTTTGACCTATGTTTCTTTCTTGCATTTTATATTTTTAGCTCTTAAACTCAGGTCCATGAGCTATTTTGAGTTAGTTTTCGTATGTGGTATGATAGGCGTTCAGTTTCTTTCTTTTGTTTGTGGCTATCCAGTTGTCCCAGGATCATCTATTGAAATGACTATTCTTTCCCGTGAACGGCCTATACCCTTGTCAAAAATCAAGTGATGGTCAAAGGGAGGATTTCTTTCCGGGCTGTCAGTTCTGCTCCACTGATCGATATGTCTTGATTATCTAAACTGGCTTTATTACTTTAGTTTGTAGTAATTCTGAAATCAGGAAGTGTAAGTTCTCCAATGTTTTTCTTCCCTTTTGTCTATTCTGGGTCCTTTGAATTCCAGTAAAACTTTAGAGTCAGCTTGTCAATTTCTGCAAAAAGGCCACCTGGTATTCTGCTAGGGATTGCACTGAATCTGTAAATGAACTTGGGGAATGATGTCTTCTTGAAAAAAGTCTCCCAATCCATGAACATGGAATGTGTTTTCATTTATTTCAGTCTTTTAAAATTTCTTTCAATAATGTTTTGTAGCTTTCGGTACCCAATTCTTTCATCTCCTTGGTTAAATGTATTCCTGGTTGTTGTAGTCTTTTTGGTGCTATAGGGCCGCACCTGCGGCATATGGAGGTTCCCAGGCGAGGGGCTGAATCAGAGCTATAGCTGCTGGCCTACACCACAGCCACAGCAATGCCAGATCTGAGCCGTGTCTGCAACTTACACCACAGCTCACAGCAACGCCGGATCCTCCCAATGAGCAAGGCCA
Organism: Phacochoerus africanus; assembly: GCF_016906955.1. Taxonomy (NCBI): domain Eukaryota; kingdom Metazoa; phylum Chordata; class Mammalia; order Artiodactyla; family Suidae; genus Phacochoerus; species Phacochoerus africanus. Next base: position 11,399,718 of record NC_062548.1, read on the forward strand.
GGGATCAAACCCACCACCTCATGGTTCCTTGTCGGATTCCTTTCCTCTGCGCCATGACGGGAACTCCGGAATTGTTTTCTTAATTTCATTTTCAGATTTTTCATTCCCAGTATTAGAAATACACCATTTTTATATGATTCTTATAATCTGTGCTCATTCACTAGCTCTGATTGTGTGTGACTAAGGGTTTTCTATATCTAATATCACGCAATCCACACAGAGAGAGGGTTTTATTTCTTTTTCTTGCCTAAGTGCCTGGGCTAGAATCTCCAGTAAAATGTTGGATGGAAGGGATGAGAGGAGATCAGGTTTTTTCTGATCTTAAGGGGAAAGCATTCAGTCTCCCACTGTGAGGTACTGTGTTAGCTACTTCTCCTCGAGGGTTATTTGCAGATACCCTTTATCAGGTTGAGGAACTATCTGCCTAGGTTTTGAGTGTTTCTTCATGAAGGGGTGTTCCTGCATTTATGAGATGATCATATGGTTTCTGTCCTTTATTCTATTGATATGATGTATTGTATTGATAGACTTTTGTACATTAAACCAACCTTGCATTCTTTGGATAAACCCTGCTTGGTCATGGTGTATAATTTTTATATGGTGCTAGATTCAGTTTGCTCGCAATTTGTTGAGAATTTGTCTATGTTTATTAGAGATATCAGTATGTAGTTTTCGTGTGGTGTTTTTGTCTGATTTCAGCATCAGGGTAACACTGGCTTCATAGAATGAGCTGGGAAATGTTTCTTCCTCTTCTAGTTTTTGGAAGAATTTGTGAAGAAGTGGTATTAATTCTTCTTTAAATGTTTGGTAGAATTCTCCAATGAAGCCATAAGGAGCTGGGCTTTTCTTTGTGGGTGGTGTTTGATTACCCATGCAATCTAGTTACTTGTTATAAATCTATTCAGAGTTGCTAATTATTCTTGAGTCAATTTTGGTAGTTTGTGTCCTTCTAGGACTTTGTCAGTTCCATCTAAATTATCTCTTTTATTGGCATATAGTTATGCATATTATTCCTTTATGATTCTTTTTATTTCTATAAGGATGGGTAGTAATGTACGCCTTTTCATTCCTAATTTTGCTGACCCTTTTTTCTTGGTCAGTCTAGCTAAAAGTTGTCAATTTTGTTGATTTTTTTTTAAAGAGCCAAATTTTGGTTTCATTGATTTTTATCTATTATTTATTTTTTTCATTAATTTCTGCCCTATTTATTATTATTTTCATTCTCTACCTGTTTTGGGTTTAATTTGCTCTTCTTTTTCTAGGTTCTTAGGTTGAAGTTTAGGTTATTGACTTGAGATCAATATCCTTTTAAAAGTATGAGCATATATAGATATACATTTTCCTCTAAGTGTTGCTTTAGCTGCAACCCATAAGTTTTAGTATGGTGTGTCTTCATTTCCATTCATCTCAGAGTATTCCTAATTTCCCTTGTGATTTCTTCTCTGACTCATTGGTTATTTCCCTTATTTACTTAATGTGCATAGAATCTGTAGTGAAAATATCTTTTTTCTTTATCCATCTAGTTAATATTTAATCAATTTTGTTCATCTTTCAAACAACCAACTCTGGGCTTTGCTAATTTACTATTTTCTATTTGATTGATTTTTGCTCATATCTTTATTATTTCCTTCTTTTTGCTTACTTTAGGTTAATATTTTTGTTCTTTTTCTAGCTTCTAAGGAGGAAATTTCTTCCTTTTTTTTTTTTTTTTTGGTTGTTTGTCTTTTTAGGGCTGCACCTGCAGCATATGGAGGCTCCCAGGCTGTTCCCAGGGGTCCAATCAGAGCTGAAGCTGCCAACCTACACTGCAGCCACAGCAACACAAGATCTGAGCCATGTCATCAACCTACACCACAGCTCATGGCAATACCGGATCCTTAAGCCACTGATCAAGGCCAGGGATCGAACCCATAACCTCATGGTTCCTAGTCAGATTTGTTTCCACTGTGCCATTATGGGAACTCCTATGGAGGAAATTTCTTTTTTTCTTTCTTTCTTTCCTTCCTTCCTTCCTTCCTTCCTTCTTTTTTCGGGCCACACCTCTGGCATATGGAAGTTCCAAAGCTCAGGGTCAAACTGGAGCTGAAGTTTCCAACCTATGCCACAACCCCAGCAATGCGGGATCCAAGCCACATCTGCGACCTACACTATAGCTCTCAGCAATGCTGGATCCTTAACCCACCAAGCAAGGCCAGGGATTGAACCCACATCCTCATGGATAGGTGGGTTCATAACCCACTGAGCCACAATGGGAACTCCTAAAGAGGAAAATTGGGGTCATTGAATTTAGACCTTTGTCTTTCTAACATAAGCATTAAAAGATATGTTTCCTTCTAATCACTACTTTAGCTGCACCCCCAACTTTTGATATATTTTCATTATTATCCCATTCAAAATCTCTTCTAACTTACCTTGTAATTCCTTCTTTGACCCATGGATTATTTAGAAATGTGATGTCTAATTTCCAAATATATTTGTCTAGCTATGTTATTGTTACTGCTTTTAATTTAATTCCATTTTGGTCATAGGACATTTTCTTTCATATTTCAATTTTTCGAATTGTATTGGGAATTGGCCAACCATACGGTGTATCTCAGGGGCCAGATTATGTGTATTTGGAGAAAAATGCTTTCTGCATTTGTTGGATACAATGTTCTATAAATGTCAGTTACATCAAGGTTATTCAGATCTTCTATGTCCTTACTCATTTTTGCATCTGCTTGTTCTGTCAATTACTGAGAGAACTGTGTTATATAACCTCCAACTATAATTGTGGACTTGGTTTTTTTCTCCCTTTAATTTTTGCAGTGTTTGCTTCATGTATCTTTAAGCTCTATTATTAGGTGCCTACGTATTTATGGTCGTTATGTCTTCCTGATGAATTGTTATGAAATGCCCCCCTTTATATTTGTATAATATGTCTTTTCCCATCTATTTATTGTCCATCTATCTGTGTCTTTATATTTAAAATGCATCTTGTGTAGACAGCATATAGTGGAGTCGTGCTCTTTCACCCAGTCTAACAATCTCTGCCTTTTAGTTGGAGTATTTAGTCGTGTGCAGAAACGAGTTAACATAGCAGGCTTATCCTTAGAAAGGTCTGCCTGTAAGTTTGACCTGTGGTTGGCACACGGGAACTTGGTCCTTGGAGAGTTCCCAGTTAACGGTTAACTGATAAGGATGATTCACTCTGTCCAGAGTATCTGCACAAACAATACGGTTTATTTTCCTTCTGAATTTTGGTATGCTTTAGGTAGAGCATGCCTACTTGGCTAGACCCCAATAAAAACTTGGACATTGTGTCTCTAATGGGCTTCCCTGGGCAGGAACACACAGATGTGGCTGCATTTCCACGGCTGGAGGAAGAGAGTGCTATGTGTGATTCCCTCATGGGAGGGAGCCACCATAAAGAAGCCTGCATATGGATTCCTCTAGATCCACCTGATAATCCAGCTGTCTATTCTTACCACATCAGTCCAGTAAAACCTGGGCAAGAGTACACTATATGCTGACTCCTGACTCCTTCTAGTGAATTTCTGTGGGTTTTGTTTGTTTGTTTCTGTCTTTTGTCTTTTTAGATCTGCACCCACGGCATATGGAGGTTCCCAGGCTAGGGGTCTAATCAGAGCTACAGCTGCCAGTCTATGCCAGAGCCATAGCAACGCCAGATCTGAGCAGCATCTGCGACCTACAACACAGCTCACGGCCACGCCAGATCCTTAACTCACTGAGCGAGGCCAGGGATCGAACCCACAACCTCATGGTTCCTAGTCGGATTCGTTAACCACTGAGCCGCGACGGGAACACCCAGTCATATCTATTTTAGATAAATTAAAAGAAAAAATATTGCCTTTCATATTTACCTACATTTTTACCATTTCTGATGTTCTTCATTCCCTCCTAAAGACCCAGGTCTGGGGTCTAAACAAACAGTACCCACCAGCCTTCATATCTGAATAGGTGCCTCCACTTCACAGCCACTAACTCAGCTAAGTTTTTGATAATGCCTTTGGGCTGGCACACAGGGTAGGAGCATACTCTGCCCACCTTACAGGTGGGAACACTGAAGCTCAGGGAGAGGTAGTGACTTGCTCAGCTGGTGAGCTGCAGAGCTGGAATCAGAACCAAGGTCTATCAACTCTCGGTCCAGTGTTTCCCCATGTTTCTCAAAGATTGCAAAGTTGTCAGAACTCCACCTGTGGTATAGACAGCTCCTTCTATTGGAGTCATCATCTTCCAGGAGGCTGTGTCCCTCAGGGGGTCATTCCTTGTAAGGAGCCATTCTTTAGGGTCCTTGGCGGCAGAAACCAGGGAAAAAATAAGCAAAGTGGGCTTTTTCGTGGGTCTCACCTTCCTGCTGAGGTTACAAGTCTCCCAAGGCCAGAGAGGGTTCATGGGCACAGGGGTTGGCGTGGATGGTCTCCTCATCTCCTCTCTCAATGCCGTTTTCTGTCTGGTGTCTCCCACCTCTCCCAGGAGCTCCTTTGTTTTTTATTTTTTAATCTTTCGGCCCTGCCCACAGCACGCAGAATCCCAGTCCAGGGATTGAACTCCCGCCACAGCCGTGACTTGAACCATGGCAGTGACAGTGTTGGATTCTTAACCCACTATGCCCCTAGGGAACTCCCCAGGAACTTCTTTAGAACCCCCCTCTGCCCCAGACTCCCTAAAACTTACTGGGTAGCTAACTACCTAACTCACCAAGGACTTTCTGTGCAGCCTGAGCCACTGAGCCAATGAGTAGGGGCTGATTCCCAGGGGTCTTGGTTGGCTGGGGCATCACCATGATTCCTTCCTTCATTTCTACTCCGTGCTTTGCAGTTTGCAAGGTGTTCTTGTGACTCTCTCTCATTCCAGCCTCCCAAACGTTCCAGGAGGTGGCACAAGCAAGTCTATCCAGGAAGCAAAATTTCCCAGTTATTCCAACTGACCCCATGAGATCTGAAGTCAGGAAAATGGGAAGAGTGTGTCTGAGTCCAGATCCAGAACTTCAACATCCTTGGGTTGCCCAGTGAAGAAGCTGGGCCTCTGTGGCTCCAGCCTCAGGGTTTTTCTGTCATAGGGCAGAAATTCAGCTGTGCCAGTCCTTCTGGAAGAAGGTCCTGTCACTTCTCCTTTTAGTGAGGTCCTCCGCCACCAGATTTCGTGGGTCAGCAGAATCTGATCCTTCTTTAGCTTCCAGGCAGGAGCTGTTTCTACAAGGGGAAGGATGAGACGGGCCTCCGGCAAGACTTGCAAACCAAGGGGAGAGGGCTTCCTATCCCCAATCCCTGGGACTCCTTGCCTTCTTAGGGCGTGGTCTCCTCAGCTGTGGCCAATCAGAAGGGTCCTTGTACACATGCTCAGTGGCGCCACCTCGTCCTGCACCGACCTGCTTTCAGTGAGCCTCCGGTTAGTAAATATCTTCCAACCTCTCTCCCAACATCGCTCTTGACCCTCCTTGCATCTTCCAGAACTTAAGAACCACAAGCCCCCTAAGTCCTCATCCTGGTTTCCACCCAGTGGCACCCCAAAGCCAGTTCACACTGACCTGGGACAGCATCTCTTCCCAATGCCACTTTCAGTGACATCAAGGTTGAAAGTTGGAATCAGCCACATTAGGAGTATTTACATCCTAAGACCCGGGAAACACAGCAAGTCACAGCCTTCCCCTCAGAGCCAGTTGTTAAACATTTACCAGCACATCACTGGCCCCATCTTTCCTGTCTGTCAACCAAGACCTGCCAAAGTATGTGCTGATAATTGGTGTTGGTATCAGCCACTTCTGTGTAGGGTTCCTGAGTCCCTACCCTAGCAGGTCACCCTAGTCCCAGGGCACAGAGCCAGCCAGGAGGTGGCAGGCAGATAGAAGCCAGGCCAGCATGCCCCAAATTGGCAAGGACAAGGGGATATGGGCAGAGCATGGACAGTTTCTGCTACACACATACACACACACAGGTTTACTTTAATACCCATAGGTTTGGGTTGCTGGGGTTTTTTTTTTTTGGGGGGGGGTTCATTTTATTGCTGCACCTGCTACATGCATATGGATGTTCCCCGGGCTAGGGATCAAATCGGAGCTGCAGTTGCCAGCCTATGCCACAGCCACGGCAACACCAGATCTGAGCTGCATCTGTGCCTACACTGTAGCTCATGGCAACGCCAGATGCTTAACCCACTGAGCAAGGCCAGGGATCAAACCTGCGTCCTCGGAGAGACAACATTGGGTCCTGCTGAGCCACAATGGAAATTCTGGTTTGTTTATTTCAATGCATACTGCAAAAAAAAAAAAAAAGAAAAGAAAGAAAAGAAAAGAAAACAGCCAGTACACCAAATCCGTGATTTCATGGATCCTGTTGGATGACGTCGCCTTCTTAAAAACCATTAAGTGTATGATAGAGTGGGTGGTGGGCAGAAACTGTGAAAGTATGGAAATGACGGAAGGGATGAAGCTTGGGGTCCCAGTGAAGAAGTTTAAGCGGGGGAGGGATGAGGGCTGGTCTGCATTTTCAGAGGAGCTTTCTTGCATCTGTGCAGAAGAGATTGGAAGGAGGCAGGCTGGGAGGCAGGGTGAGAAGGAACAGACGGGTCTGGAGGCCGTTAAACAGGTACCATCAACAAAGTTAGAGATGTCACTAGATGTGGGGAGGGGGACAGTGGTGGCCTCCCTGGACATCAAGGACCAATGCGCCAGTTGCCTTTGGGGCGGGAGGACGGCGGTACGGCGTGTTCCCTCTGCCCCCAGCCTCCCACCCTGGCTGCTTCCCATCACTCTCCGGAACTCGGCCAGTCCCGCCGCTCGCCAGGCTTCCTACCACCTTCTTTCCTACCTTCTTTCCCGAGGCTCCCCCCCTGCCCCCCCCACAGAGCCATGGCTTCCTTTGCTTTCCCGGAGCCCTTCGTACCTCTGTGTCCGGCAGATGCTGGGCATGAGCACCGACTCCCCATTGTTAACATTTATGGCCGGCCAGGCCGCGGCCCGGGAACATTATGTACAGCGGGTCATTCACTTTTTCCTCCCAATTCCCCTGGGAAGCAAAAGATATCATCCCCACTTCACAGAAGGCAAAACCGAGGCTGAAAGGGCCGGGATCTGAACCCAGGCCCGACTGTCTCTAAAGCTCATGCTCTTAGGCTCTCTGCTCCCTGTGCCTTATCTGGCTCCAGTGTAATCGTTTGTGTATGTGTCTATCTTTGCATGTGAACAAATGGCCTTGGGTCTGACATGGATCCCGCCCTGGACCCCAGGACCCTGGAGCTGAATGGGACTTGCTCACCCGAAGCTGGGATTTCGGACTTGGAGCTCTGCCAAGAGGAGCTGGCATGGCCCCCTGGCTGGGTTCTGTCATCCAGCGGGGGCAGCTCTGCCTCTGGGTGGCTTTCTGCTCGGAGTTTTACCTCTCGGCTCCTGCTTCTGTTCCCCTGGGGCCTCCAACATCTAGGAGGTAAAATGACTCTGGGACATACAAGGGGACCCCCCCAGCTGCCTTTGCTTTACAGCTACCCCAGTTTACCAGGCGGACTGGCCAGCGGGTGAGCAGGGCTGCTGTCTCTGCTCCTGTTTCTGCTCAGCTGAGCGCTTGGAAGACGTCACATGGGGAGACCAAAAGGCAAAGTGCTTCATAGCTGCCACCCCTCCCCTGCTTGCCCGGGGAGCGGCCCAGCTCCCTTCCAGGATGGGGCTTGGGAGACATCCAGCAGGGATGGCCCCCACCCCGCCCAGAAACAAGGTCTTCCTGCTGCCGTGAACCAGCTTCTCAAGTCCTTGTGAACTTTGGCCCCTGAATGTCCAAGCCAAGCAAAAGTGAAGTGTGCCCGAGGTTCCCCTTCCCGACACCCCTTCCCCGCCCCCCGACAAGGCCCCTCCTCCCCTCCCACCTTCCCAGACCTGCTAAGAGAGAGGAAACGTTTCTACATTTGCTGGTGCTACAGCTGTAACTTTGTCACCTCCAGGTGAGTGACTCCCAGGATGACCCCCAGTTCCCAGTCCTCTGGGACTCTGTGTGTGTGTGTGTGTGTTGTAGCCACAGGGGAGGGTACCACGGGTAGTGGTAAGACCCCCACGTTGCTCTCCCGAATCCCTGAGCTCCCCGCCCCAGCTCTTATCCATCCTCCTGGCTCCTTGCTGCCATCTCCTTGGCATTCAACCCCTGACACTGCCTCTCGCCAGCTACCTTTGGTTAGGAGGCTGGGGCAGGGGTCCAGCAGGGAGCCGACGGAGCCTGAGCAGAAGCGGTGGTGGGGCGTGGGGAGGGGGGTGTCGACAGGACGGGATGGATTTCTGAGGGACCGAGGAGGGGACTTGGCGTGTTGGAATCAGCACCTCACAAGAGCAGCCACTGTGGTGCCAAGGCTCTCCACTAGGACCAGCCCTGTTGCATCATGGCTCTTGGGGCTTCAGCAAGTCATTTAACGTCTCTGAGCCTCAGTTTCCGTACTGGTGAAATGGGAATAATAAGAGGATCAGGAGCGTTCAGAAGAACGAAGTGGGGCTTTAAGGGAATAGCTGATGGGCTGCTGGCTTGGTCTGGTGGTGATTTGTCAGGTCACAGAAGGCAGGCCTGGAATGGAGTCCCTCGCTGAGGCTCAAGGCCCCCCACTATCCTGGGAGGTGAGCTTTCACACCCACTTCTTCCAGCAAACTGTCTGAGCTTCAGAAAAAAAAAAAAACCAATCCTGGTCTAGGGCCCCCGAGTGAGCCAGTGGGGGCAGGGCTCGAACCCAGGATGGTCTGTCTCTAGGGCTGTGCTCTTCCCACGGGGGCTGGGCTGTCGGGGGCCGGGGCGGGGGATGGGGCATTTGGGTCTGCACTGTCTCTGTGGGCCTCCAGGTCCCACCTGCGAAAGGTCAGCTGAGACTCCCTCAAGGGACTTCTTGTTGGAATCGTCTGTGGGAGGACTATTCTCGCCACCACCCCGCTTGCCATATACAGGGGGGCTCTTCTAGAACCCCCAGTCCTATGAGCCCACAGCCCCAAGAGCTCTCCCAGACCTCCTTCCGCTGGCTGGTTCTCCTCCATGGATGCCCCACCCCCATGCGCCCAAGCCCAAGGCCTGAGGGTCACCCTGGGCACCTCTTTCTCCTTCCTCAACCAAGAGGACATCAAAGCCTGACGAGGCAACTTTCCGAGTCGTTCTCGAATCCTTCCCCTTCTTTCCACTCTCACTGCCTCCCTCTCTCCCTCCTGGGTCTCCAGCACAGCCTCCCAAACTGCCTCTCTGCTCTGGTTAACTGCCACCAGAAAAATTTCCATAAAACTCCAGACCCTGTCTCCTCCAGGCCTCCACTCCTCCCGCCCCCCAGCCCCCAGGCCCTTCCTCAGCATTAGCAGCTCTGGAGGCACCTCCCCCCGGGCAGGTTCCTAGGTTGTCTTCTGCTCTCCCTGTGTGGCCCAGGGAGGCCTCCTCCATCTGGGCACCTACCACTTGTAACATAATTGCCTTTGCCTCGCAGGGGTCCGTGTTAGTTCCGAAGGGCATCCGTCACCTGCGCAGAGCTCCCCCTGGGTACCTGGCTTACAGCAGTGTCCAGGGAGTGGATGGATGGGTGGGTGGATGGATGGATGACTCATTTAGTTAAGTTTTATTAGTGGCTTTACGTGGGGGATTTGTTAGCCCTACCGAGAAACACCTTTGCATTTTAACAGGGGGAGTTATTTAAGAAAGCAATTGTCAGTGATTTGTATCAGACTAGTAGGGCAAGGAAACAGATTTTTTTTTTCTTTTTAGGGCCACACCCACGGCATAGGGAGGCTCCCAGGCTAGGGGTCCCATTGGAGCGGTAGCTGTTGGCCTATGCCAACAGCCACAGCCGCAGCCACGCAGGATCTGAGCCGTGTCTGCAACCTCACACAATGCCGGATCCCTAGCCTACTGAGCAAGGCCAGGGATCGAACCCGCGACCTCATGGTTCCTAGTCAGATTCATTTCTGCTGCACCGCGACGGGAACTCCAAGACAGATTTTCTTCAACCTTTGGAAACATAGCCACTTCATCTATCCTAGGAAGTATCTTAAAACCGCTGTTGCCCTGCCCCCAGGTCGCAAAAGAAGACGACTCCGATATTGTTGGTCCTATCTTCCAAGTCATCTTCCTTCTTCCTTAAAGTCCATTCAAGAGCCAGCAGAGCCTTGAAGTCCAATGTCAAGGGCCTAGCGACCCAACATATTTTCTCTGCTGCTGTCTAATGCCTTCATCTCTCCAGGAACAGCGCTGATTGCTATTAGTGTAGGGGCACTGGGCTTTGGAGTTTCCTGAAAGCTCTCGTATCTGTAACTTTCCAGGATTCTCCTGACCATGTCACACTCACACTCACACACACTTCATAGATGAGGAAGTTGAAACTTGGGAGGAGTGACTTGCTCTGGGGGTTTCTTCCCTGTCCAGTCACCAATGTTCTCGTAATCAACAAGGGGTTTGCGGGGAGATACTTTGAGACTGTGTGGATACCTCCCATCTCACCACACTTGCCCCCAGGATCCAGGGGTGATTTTTCTAACTCCCTCACTTCCTTTATACCTATGAGTTGGCCTCTGCCTGTAGGGTAAAGCTTTCATTTCTCTCCTTAGTTGGTTACAGATGCCAGAACGAAGTACCACCAACCGAGGGGCTTAAACAACAGACATTTGCATAGAGTCAGCTCTCGGCACAAAAAGTCCGGGAACAAGGCGGTCACAGGGTTTGTTCCACCGAGGGTTCTGAGGGCAGGATCTGTTCCAGGTCTCTCTCTTTGGTTGGTAAATGGCCATCTTCTCCCCATGTCTTCACATCACCCTTCCTGTGTGTGTCTATCTCTGTGTCTCAATTTCCTGTGTTTATAAGGACACCACCAGTTGTGTAGGACGAGGGCCACCCTGACGACCTCGTTTGAACTTGATTATCTCTGTGCAGATTCTATCTCTAAATAAGGTCACCTTCGATGGAGTTGCCATTGTGACTCAGTGGTAACAAACCGGACCCATATCTAGGAGGACACAGGTTCCATCTCTCGCCTCACCCCGTGGGTTAAGGATCCAGTGTTGCTGTGGCTGGGGTGTAGGCTGGCAGCTGTAGCTCTGATTCCACCCCTAGCCTGGGAACTTCCAGGTGCCACAGAAACTTCCATGTGCTGCAAAACAAAACACTACCACCACCAAAAACCAAATAAGGTCACATTCTGAGGTACTTGGGGTTAGGATGCCAACATTCACTTTTAGGGGGAGTCAAAATTCACCCCCAAACTTATTTTGTTTGTTAATTCTTTTTTTTTGGCTGCTCCGAGGCCAATGGAGTTCCCCAGTCAGGGATCAGATCTGAGCCTCAGTTGTGGTCTAAGCTGAAGCTGCAGCAACACCAGATCCTTAACGCAATGTGCCAGGCCAGGAATCAAACCTGCATCCCAGCACTCCCAAGATGCTACGGGTCCTGGTGCACCACACTGGGACCTCCTATTAATTGACTCTTTTTTTTTTTTGTCTTTTTGCCATTTCTTGGGCCGCTCCCACAGCATATGGAGGTTCCCAGGCTAGGGGTTGATGGGAGCTGTAGCCGCCAACCTACACCAGAGCCACAGCAATGCGGGATCCTAGTCGCGTCTGCAACCTACACCACAGCTCACGGCAATGCCAGATCCTTAACCCACTGAGCAAGGCCAGGGATCGAACCCGCAACTTCATGGTTCCTAGGCAGATTCGTTAACCACTGCACCACGACGGGAACTCCTGACTCTTAATTTATTTAAGACATCCCTATCAACTCTTACTGGTCCACCTGTCCCAGATTTGGGCCAGTGGCAGCTCCTGAGAGCTGGTTCCTGTGTGCTTTTGACTTGTCCCCAAGATTCTTTGAGCACGTTCTCACTTTCTGGCAACAAAAAGATGTTCCAGATTCCTTCTTTGCCCCAGGACCAGAATCATTTCTTTCTCCAAGACGAGATACCTTTGCGAGGTTTGCTCGTCGCACCTGGTGTAGCACTGTTTCTAAAAACGACTTATCCGCAGACACCTCTGCTTGCAATTCAGCATCCGGTGTTCAGCTGCTCCTTCCCTCCACATATTCCTCACACCCTCTCCGAGATCATCCACAGAGGCCTCGGATACGAGAAGCCTCTTATTTAAGCTGTTGTCAGTCACTTAGGTGTAGAGCACCTGTTGCTTTTCTACAAGGTGGGGGTTTGGAGGGGGTCTTTTGAATAGAGGCTTGCAGAAGTTCCTGGGCCAGGCATCGAACCTGCGCCCCAGCGGAGCCACAGCAGTGACAACGCTGAATCCTTAACCCGCGAGGCCACCTGGAGTAGGGTTTGACATGAGAAGGGGCAGAGGGAGGAGGGAGGCCCTGAAGTCCGAGGTCATCTCGGGAGGAAAAGGAAAACGGGAAGGGGGCCCTCACGCTTCAAGTCTCTCTGCGCATCGCCAGGGGACCTGCTGAAGGAAGCTTCCTTTTTTGCCTGCCAGGAAGTGTGCCCAGGGAAGGGGAGAACCCGGGGAAAAACCCACTGCTCCCTGCCTGCCTGTCTGTGCCCTCTCCTGAAATAGCGACCCAGTGATGAAAGGCTGCACGAGGGAGGCAGACAAGGTATAAAGCTGTCAAGGCCCCACCATTTGAACAAACATTTTAAATGTTTCCTCAAGTTCTTGTCTCCCTCCCTCTCTCTCTCTCTCACTCTCTTTTTTCGTCTTTTTGCCTTTTCTAGGGCCGATCCCACGGCATATGGAGGTTCCCGGGCTAGGAGTCAAATCGGAGCTGTATCCACCAGCCTACGCCAGAGCCTCAGCAACTCGGGATCTGAGCCGCATCTGCGACCTACACCCCAGCTCACGGCAACGCGGGATCCTTCACCCACTGAGCGAGGCCAAGAATCAAACCCACAACCTCATGGTTCGTAGTCAGATTCGTTAACCATTGAGCCACAACAGGAACTCCTTTTTTGTTTTTGTTTTTTATTCCTTTTTAGGCATATGGAAGTTCCCAGGCTAGGGGTTGAGTCGGCCACAGCTGGGGTCCATGCCACAGCCACAGCAACGCCAGATCTGAGCCGCATCTGCGACCTACACCACAGCTCACAGCAACGCCGGATCCTTAACCCACTGAGCAAGGCCAGGGATCAAACCTGCATCCTCTCAGATACTAGTCAGGTTTGTAGTCCACTGAGCCACGACAGAATTCCCTCCTTAGTTTTTAATTGAGAGGAAACCCACATAACATAAAAGTCATTTATCCCCCATACAGGGTCCGTGTGAGTGGTACACTCGCAATCTGTACACTCCTCACCAACAAATTCAAGAATATCTTCATCACCCCCAACAGAAGCCTGTATCTCCCAAGCCTCTGGCACCTGCCCCCCCCCCCCCATCTCCTTTAAGTCTCTATGCATTTGTCTATGGCGAACATTCCTTAGAAAGGGACTCATGCCAAGTCTGGCCTTTCGTGCCTGACTCCTGTCATTTAACACAGTACATACGTTGGTGCTTCCTTTTTATGGCTGAATAAAACCCCACGGTATTTCAGACAGATCCCCTGTGTTTATCTGTTCACTAGTTGATGCGCATCAGGTTGTTTCCACTTTGGAGGCTGCCGTGAATAAGGCTGCTAGGAACATTCACATGCACGTTTTTTTTGCGTGAATGTGTGTTTTTAGTTTTCTAGGGTGTGTACCTGAGAATGAAATGATCAGGCCACATTGCAACTCTGTGTGGAAAGTTTTGAGGAACTGCCAAACTTTTCCATTGTGGTGATACCATCCTACCTTCCCATCAGCGGTGTAGGAAGGACTCCGTTTCCTTGCCAACACTTTCTATTTTCTGTTGTTGTTTTCTTTCAGAGCCATCCTATGGGGTGTGGAGTGATAACTTCCTTGTGGTTTTGATTGACATTTCCCTGTTGACGAAGGATACTGAGCATCTTTTCATGTGCTTTCGGCCATGTGTACATCTTCTTTGGAGAAATGTCTAGTGCAATTCTTTGCTTAGTTTAACTTGGGTTACTTACCTTGGTATTGTGGGCTTGTTTATATATTCTGGATGCTCGAGTTATCAGATGCCTTCCAAATATGTGCTCCCATTATGTGCGTTGCCTTTCCATTTTCTTGATAGGGTGCTTCAATTCACACAAGTTTTTACTTTTAAAGAAGCCCACCTTGCCTACTTTTTCTTTGCGTGCTTGGGCTTTTGATGTCAGAGCCAGGAAAGTGTGATTTAATCCAAGGCTGTGAAGACATACAGCTATGTTTTCTTCTAAGAGTTTTAGGGTGTTAGCGCTTCCATTTTGATTTTTGCTCCATAATGATTGGATTTTGTATGTGGTATGAAGTAGGGGTTCACTTTCTTTTACTTGCCTGTGGAAATCCAGTTGTCCCTACACCAGCTGTTGAAAAGACTGTTCTTTCCCATTGAATGGACTCGGCCCTCTTGCCAAAACTCAACTGACGGTAAATATAAGAAAGGGTTTCTCTCTGGACTCTCAACTCTGTTCCATTAACCTCTGTGTCTATCTATATGCCAATACCGAGTTGACTTGATGACTTCTGTGTGCAGTTAAGTTTCGAAATCCGGAAGTGTTCCTCCAAATTTGTGTTTCTCTTTCTAGATTAGGTTGGCTCTTCTGAGCTCCTTGCATTTCCACATGAATTTTAGGATCCGCTTGTCCATTTTCCCTCTCTTAGCCTTTCTCTCCCTACGTCCCCTGTATTTCTAATACCCTCTATGGTGGTGAAGCGTTTTTTTTTTTTCAGCTGCCAACTGGAGGCGCAGTCAGGGACTGTGGGACCAGGAACAAGTTCCTTCCCCTCTGTACAATGAAACAAAGAGTATCGATTCCACAGGGTCATTATTGTAAAGATTAGATTAAATACCTTAAAGGTCACAGAACAGCCCATGAATTGTTTAGCTCATCAGCTTGTTTCAAGGTGTAATAAAAACAACAAGAATGACCACCTTTTTTTTTGCTGGTATATATAAACTTATACACTTCACTAACTGTTGAATAAATAATGCCTCCAGGTCAGTGAAGAGTTTATAGACGGCTACTTACACGACATTTTATATGTCACCACCCGAAAGGTGATATGACACAATCACCATCATTTTATACATTATGTATTAGTTTCCAACACAAGACTAATCTGTCTGTGAAAGAATGGGCTTTTTAGTTGTGTTCACCCCAGGATCCCTTGTTCCTAGAACCGTACCTGTCTTCGAGGTCCATAACTCAATCATTATTTGTTGGGGAAGAAAGAGGGGAGAAATGACCATCTTTTTGCGGGCACTTGACCTGTTCCCATTCCACACAGGGAGCCAAACACGTGGCTTCAGTCACCTCATTCCATCTCATCATAATGCCTGAGGTGGACAGCATCATTATTGCCAGTTTTACCAATGGACCTTGGACACCAAGGCATGGAGGACTTCAGTAACGTTGGTCGCAGAGCTGAGCTGAGAGTTCCATCCAGGCAGGTGGCTCTCAACCCCAGAAGATGGCCCTCTGAGCCATGGCTACTGGCCCATCTTCTCAGGGCTGAGGGAAGGGCTTAGAGGGGTGGCTTCTGGGCTGACTTCCAAGAAGTGGGTCTTAGGAAACTTGCAGGCACTTCTTACTTGGAGACACCCCAGAGTCTGCATCTCCCTCTGTTCCAGGCTGTTCAAGTAGATCTAGTGGGTAGAGTGGAGCCAAATGAAACTCTGCCTGTCCCCGCCAGCCTGGTCCCTGGCCATCCCTTGCCTAGATAGCGACCATAACCTCCAGTCAGCATCCCTGTCCCCAGTCCCTTCCTACCACACCCACCAGTGGATCCAATTACAGATCTGACCTTGTCAACTCTGCACCTCAAAACTGGGAGTGGTCCCACCGCCCACAGGAGCAAGGCTGAGCTCTGCTGGTGAGAGGCGCCACACAAACCTTGAACACAGATGAACTCAGTTCAGATGCCAGCTCTACCCTTTCCTGACCTCTGAGCCTCAGTTTCCTTGTGTTTAAAGCAGGAGACATCCATGAGCACGAGAGATCCAAAGTACTGAGCAATTTCATGGGCCAGCCAAGCTCTGCTCCATCGGCCATCCCTCCTGCCCACCCCACCCCACCCTAACCTCACACCCCTTGCCTGTGGGCTCCTTTTGCACTATTTAGGGCCCTCAAGGCCACATCTCCCTTGCTGGGACACATCCTTGGATGTGGAAGTCATTTCTCTTGTCCAAGCCAACAGCCCACGTCTTCCCATGGTGTTTGATTAGGATGTGTCTTGGAGCCACCTTGTGCCCTTGGCTCCTGTCCCCATGTCCCAGCAGCCCCAGTTCATGTCGGGAGACGGTTTTCCCTTTTTGTCAAATGGATGGGTAACCCCCGCCTTACCTGCTTCTCCGGACAGATGACCATCAAGCCTGGATGTGTTTTTCCAAAGCATCTTGGGAAAGCCCCTAAACAGTATGACTAATAGGCGTGAGGCCCTCCCGAGCCCTCCCACCCGATGACCTTCTGTCATCCCACTCTGATTGCAGCAAGTGGACGGCGTGGGCGGGGTTCCCACCCTGCTCAGCTCGGTCCTCATCATCTCTCCATGCAGCCTCTGCTTCTTCCTCCTCCACTTCCTCCTGCCACCCTCCCAGAGCCCCTGTCTCATACAACCCAGAGAGACAATGGACTCTCCCCTCTGAATTGCTGAGCAGCAAAGATTAGAAGGGGGGTCTCCTAAACTGGACTCATGAGAAGCCCTTGCATATGTAAAGGGCTCTCACTGAACACTCCCCACCCTCTGCCAGGGGAGGGCTGTTACTGCCGGCTGGGAGCAGACCTTGCAAAGCTAGCCAGGAGCTGAGTGGGGTGCTCGGCGTTTTCTACCCTGTATGTATGGATGAGGAAGAGATCAGACACGCTGGCCTCCCCAACTTCAGTCTTGTTCCCATCGGAGGACCTGCCTCCTGGCTCCCCTATGTACATGCTGAGCCCACTCAGGTTGGACAGGGACTGCAGAGCGGGCCCTGATCTAGAGCAAGTGTTGGTCGATCATATATTCATTCTGCAAACACTGGCCATGGGACAGGTGTTCTGCTTGGCATCCGGTGGGTGTAGAAATGAGACATTGATATCAAGGTGTCCGGTCAGGTGGGATACACAGACAGACAGCTGGTCATTGTCATCCAGGTGACGTGGGCCACTGGGCTGCCACACAGGTGTGTTCCTAGGAGGCCAGAGCAGGGAGGCTGGAGACACCAAGAGTTTCCATGAGGGGCAGAACGGGGAGGACCGGGGAAGGTTTGGGGGTAGAAGTGGCAGTGACAAGAGTCTCCAAACATGGGTCTCAGGCTGGGATTCCAGAATGGGGGGGGGGGGCAGAGTGAGAGGGTATCGTGACCCACTCTGACAACTGAGCAGAGTAATGATTTCCGAAGCCCTGGCACAGTCCCCACCGCCTGTCATCCTCCAAACCTCAGCACAGCCATCCTCCCGCTCCCCACCAGCGGATCCCCCACTCTCCTCCCAGCAAAACCAGCCATCCTCCCTCTCCCCTTCCTATGGACCCCACTCCCTCATGTGCACCCCTTTTCTGAGGTTGGGGTCCCCAAAGGAGACCCTGAGTCGAGGATTTGGTGGCCAGTGGTTTATTGGGCAGGGCTTCCAGGGGAAGCCAGCAAGGGAGGGGAAAGCAGACCCCCAAAGGGAGGGTTCAGCCCAGCCCTGCCTTGTGGAGGGAAACTGGCTCAACCCTCCCCCCCCCCGCCCCCACCAGGAACTCAGAAAGCAGGGTGGGTCACCCTGGACCTGGAGTCTGTACCCTCCAGCGGACATTGTCAAGGGCTTCCCAGAGGATGTAAGTTTCCAGGCACAGCCCACTTTCCTAGTGCCTGCAGCCTAGGTGGCTCCGGCAGCTGGGGGGCCAGGACCTCAAGGTCACCTAGAGCCAGTATGCGCAAGTGTGGGAAAGGGGTCCCAGCGGATAGGCACAGACAATGACGGCATCGGCTGTCTTCTACGCCCCCTCCACCAGCACCTGTAATTGCAGGTTCTGCACACTTGATCTCGTATCTCTCCCCCACTAAAGCCTGGCACATGGCACACGCCCCATAAGAGTTGGTGAATCAATCAATCAATCAAATAATCAATGAAAGGAAGGAGATAGGGTGACTTTAACCATTTTCAGCTGAAGAAATCAAGGCTTGGAGACGTGAGGGACTCACCCAGGCTCCCACAGAGCATGAGCAGCACAGCCGGGATCCCCATTAGCATTCAGCTACACTTTGGCACTTCGCCCTGGCGGGGCAAGGCCCGCCTCCCCCAGCCTTTTTTTCTCTTTTTTTTGTGTGTTTTAGGGCTGCACTGCAGCATATGGAGGTTCCCAGGCCAGGGGTCAAATCAGAGCTGTAGCCACCGGCCTACACCACAGCCACAGCAACACTAGATTGGAGCCGCATCTGCGACTTACACCAGAGCTCACGGCAACACCAGATCCCCGACACACTGAGCGAGGCCAGGGATCGAACCCGCTTCGTCACGGATCCTAGTTGGATTTGTTTCCACTGCACCACAAGAGGAACTCCATCAGCCCTTTCTTAAAGTGACTGAGATAAACCCTGACTCAGCTGGGCAACCACTTCCCCTCTGCCGATCTGGGAGGCTTCTAGGGCTTTAAAGAAGGGAGGGGACGTCTTCCCCTAGAAAGGGGAGGGTATATAAGCACATGTTTTCTCCTAGCAG
Source organism: Phacochoerus africanus (assembly GCF_016906955.1). Taxonomy (NCBI): domain Eukaryota; kingdom Metazoa; phylum Chordata; class Mammalia; order Artiodactyla; family Suidae; genus Phacochoerus; species Phacochoerus africanus. The sequence continues at coordinate 11,418,356 of NC_062548.1, forward strand.
CCTGATCAAGGCCAGTGAGCAGCTGCAGTGCCCTGCAGGAAACAGGCTCCTTGCTCCAACCCCTCTCCTCCTGCATCGAAGCTTTGAGCCCTGAGCTGCCTCTTCTGCTCTCCAGGCCATGGCAGGCCCTGTGACTGTCGCAGCCAGCCTCCTGTTCCTGGGGCTGTGTGCCTACAGCTTTGCCCCTGCAGGTAAGACCTCCAACCCCGGGTCTCTTGAGCAGGACGGCTGTCCCAAGGGCACAGCTGGGATGGCACAGCGGAGGGTGGAGGACCCACCAACCCAGGTCTGAAGGGGAATCATAAGAAGCGGGGCAGCCCAGCGGCTGGACTGGAGGTGTTTCGTGCAGGGGATGGACTCCGCACTGAAGTCCAGAGTCAAGGGCAGGCTGGGAAAGGTCAGGGCCCTTCTCTCTCCTGTCTTCTAGACTCCGTGACCATGCCCTCCTCCTGCTGCATATACTTCATTTCCAAGAAAATTCCCGAGAGCCGAGTGGCAAGCTACCAGCTGTCCAACAGCAGCGTCTGCCCCCAGGCAGGGGTGATGTAAGTTAACTACTTCTCGTGGCCACCTGACGGGCACAGGCCAGGGAGAGACGAGCCTCCAGGGTCCCCACGGGCCCCGCTCTGTGATCCTGGGGAACTCACCTCACCTCTCTGAGCCTCAGCTGCCTCACCTGTACAACTAGGAAGAGGATTTGAGCACCCTCGGCATTTATGGAGCGCCCAATACATACGAGGCACCATTTGGGGCACATGACATTCCTTTTTGCTATTGTACAGCACAGGGAACTCTAGCCAATCCCTTGAGATAGGACACGATGGGAGAGAGTATGAGAAAAAGAATGTATATCTGTGTGTGACTGGGTCGCTATGCTGTACAGCAGACATTGACACAGCACTGTAAATCGATTATACTTTAATAAAAATGCATCAATTTTTTAAAAATAAAATAAATTTTTCAAATAAAAAGAGGGAGGAAAAACCCCCCACATTCCTTTAACTAAGCCATTCTATTTTTTTTTTTTTTTTGTCTTTTTGCCATTTCTTGGGCTGCTCCCACGGCATATGGAGGTTCCCAGGCTAGGGGTCGAATCGGAGCTGTAGCCACCGGCCTACACCAGAGCCACAGCAACGCAGGATCCGAGCCACGTCTGCAACCTACACCACAGCTCACGGCAACGCCGGATCGTTAACCCACTGAGCAAGGGCAGGGATCGAACCCGCAACCTCATGGTTCCTAGTCGGATTCGTTAACCACTGCGCCATGACGGGAACTCCTAACTAAGCCATTCTATGAGCTAGGATTGATCATCCTCATTTTATAAGGGGCAACCGAGGCTCAGAAAGGTGACCTCCTCAAGGCCACCTGGGGCTCCAAATCAATTCAGTTACAAGGCAGAAAGTGTGACTCACTTTGTCAAGAGTGGCATGCTGCAGGAGGGTGAGCTTAGTAATCATAATTTTCCCCCACTGGCACCCAACCTGTGGTGCCATTGCCCGCTCAGAGCTGCCTTTAGGGCAACCCACCAACATCCCCCTCCCCCGCCCTCTGATCTGCATCCCTATTGGCCACCCTTTTTTTCCTTTTTTTTTTTGGTGTTTTTTTTCTTTTAGGGCTGCACCCGAGGCATATGGAGGTTCCCATCCAGGCTAGGGGTCCAATCGGAGCTGTAGCCGCCAGCCTACACCACAGCCACAGCAATGCAGGATCCGAGCCGTGTCGGCAAGCTACACCACAGTGCATGGCAACGCTGGATCCTTAACCTGCTGAGCGGGGCCAGGGATCGAACCTGCCTCCTCAGGGATGCTAGTCAGGTTCGTTAACCACTGAACCACAATGGGAACTCTCTGGCGACCCTTTCTTGAGAAGTATGTAAACAGAGGGCATCTGTCTTCTTGGGGGTTTTCAATGCATTTTCTGTCTCTGCTCATCCGCTTGGGGAGAGGTGGTGTCTCTTCCCTCAGACTCAGGGTTATCCAAAGGCAGGGCTCAGCCTCCGCCACCTGACAGGGAGGCTGTTGAATATGAACATGAGGTTATTGAAACAAAAGGGCAACAGATGCAGACAGAAGGCGCCGTGTCAGGAGGCTGGGACCATGGCTTGTCCTCGGAGCTTGCACACGACCTCCTTATAAAGTGAGGTGATCCGAGCCCCCTGCCAGGCCTCACCTGTGCCCTGTTGTTCTTCCCACAGCTTCACCACCAAGAAGGGCCAGAAGTTCTGTGGTGACCCCAAGCAGCTGTGGGTCCAGAAGTACATGAAGAAATTGGACGCCAAGCGGAAGAAAGCCTCCGCTGGGATCAGGGCAATGGGCACCAGAGCCCCTGTCCGGAGAGGCCCTGCCAACAGCACCTCCATCTAAACACCGCCCAGCCCCCAGCCCTGACCGGCAGCTGGGGGCCCGGTGAGCCAGCAGTGACGGGCAAAGGGCTAATGTTCCTATTTCTTAGCATTGTTCTCAGGGGATGTGTCTAGTGTATTAAAAAAAAAAAAAAAAAAAAACAAGGCAGGGACACTGCTCCTGGGGCAGAGTAAAATCTCCAAGCACCTGGGGCCTCTTGCCTTCCTGGGCAGGGGGAGAAGCTCCTGGAGGGAGGGCCGTGTTGCCCTCTGCCTCCTCCTGGGCGGGCCCTTCTCTGACTTCTGGGTTCCACCAGAGCCCGAGTGCATGAGGCCTAACCTGCAGACAGACTCTGCTGTGCCTTCGCCTGCAGCTGGCTTCCAGGGGCCCTCTGGTCTTGCTGCAGGCCCCCCACCCCACCCCCGCCCCGGGCTGCCTGTCTGTCTCTCTGTCTGGTGATGCGTGACCTCCCAGGATTGACAGCCCTGGGGATACTCCTAGCCTGTCCCACTTGCCGCCTCCCGCGTGACTGAAAACTCAACAAAAGGGTGGGGCCCTTGGCTGCCTTCACCGCCAGGTCCTGGCCCTCCAGGCCCACCTCTCGTGGGAGACAAGCAAGCACAGGGACTCACTGGCTGTCGAAATGAAACGGGCCTGGAGGACCAGGAGGAGGGGCCAGGCCGGGGAGCTGAATTCCTTTGTGAAGCTGTGGGTTCGAGGAGGCATTCTGCTTCATGGCACGGCTCGCTGCCTGCTGCTTTGGGGACAAAGCCCCACTCAGGCTTTCAGGCTGGTCTTTCCCCTCATTTGGCTGGGGGGAAGATGGGGAGGGGGTGGAGGGGGGGGAGAGGATCCCAGTTTTTTTCCCTATGCATGAGATACATGTGATTTGTATGTCAAGTACAGACACACTTGCTGTTCTCAAATAACCCAAGTAAAGGGTGATTTCTGCTTTGAAGGTGGTCGTGTCTTGCCTGTTCTCATCTCCCTTGGGTGGCGGGGTTGGGGTGTAGACAGCGGAGTGTATGCCCCAGAGGGCACCTGGAGCTGCCCATCCGAGGCAGCCTGAGCCCTGGCCTCTTGGCTGACCTTGCATCCTGTGATCAACGTTGATAAACATATATGCATAGCTGTGTTCCATTAAATTACTAAAAAATTTTGACAGAACGCATTATTGCACAAGAATCTGTTCAGGCACCAAGAAGCTGTTAAATGACTGAAAGATGATCTCAGGCTTTAAAGAATTAGGGAGAAAAATAATAACACATCCACACCCACAAATCCCAAGCCATGTGGGTTTAATCCCAATCCTGATTATTAAGAAGCATGACCTTGAAATACATCACTTAACCTCTCCAAGCCTCAGTTTCCCTGTAAAATGGGGAGAAGGAGATAGTTCAACTTTGGGTTTTCCCCAGAAGCTGTCCCCAAAACAAAGATTTGGTTTCAAATAGTCTCTTTAGGAGGTACAGGGCATAACACCAGGAGAATGGGGAGGAAATGCTGGGGAAGGAAGGCAGCCAAGAAGAGGGTTTTATTGGAGTTCCCGTTGCGGCTCAGCAGTGACAAACCCAACTAGTATCCATGAGATGAGGGGTATATCTGTATATCCCTGGCTCTGCTCAATGGGCTAAGGATCCGGCATTGCTGCAAGCTGTGGTGTAGGTGGAAGACTCCGCTCAGATCTAGCGGTGCTGTGGTGGAGGCTGGCAGCTGTGGCTCTGATTCGACCCCTAGCCTGGGAACTACCACATGCGGCAGAGTGTGTTATCAAGCAGAGGGAATTAGAGCTCCATCCACTGGGAAGAGGCGGGAGACCCACAGCCTCAGAATGACCCACTCCTCCATCATTTTCTGACAGTCTGCAGAGCACGCAGCAGGACTGGCAAGAGGCTATTTAAGTTCTTTTTAACTTGATACAAAGCAGAATCAAGGGTAGCATTAAACGCAAAGGAGGAGACATTCTGATGGGGCGGGCGGCGGGCGGGGGGGAGCCCAGAGACCCTTACAGAGCTGGTGTCTGAACAGTGATTGAGGTTTTGCACTGAAAAGAAGAGTGTTTTTCTAAGGATGGAAGAGAGCTGGTGCCTTCAGGGATGAGAAACTGAACTATGAACAGACATTGGCCAGACCATAGGGGACAATAAAACTCGAACCCACCGCCTCTGCAACAACCACCCGAGAAGGCTCAGTCACTGCCAGCTTCCTAATTACCCCCCTTTTCCAACTCAGCACCAACCAGAGAAAACCAAAAATACTCCTGAATTAATCACATTACATGTTCTAGTTATCTCACCACCAGCCTCCCAGGCCAACAGCCCCAATCAAGACATACCTGTGCCTTTCCTCTGGTCCTCCCTGAAGCTCTCCCACTCCAGGCCTGCAAGTCTCTGCCGAACACAAGCGAAGCCTCTGACTCCCTTGTTTGAGCAAGCGTAGAATAAACAGCCTTTGCTGATTCTCACCTGGGTGGTCCTTGTTTACTTCATCAGGGAAGATGTATAAACTGGTACAGCTGCAGCCAGGGCCATGGGAGGGTTGAAGCAGGTGGTGGCGAGGCGGGGAGCGTATGAAGATGCTGGCACTCTGTCTTGCTGCTGGTGGGTGTCTCCTGGGCCACTGTCTTTGGAGGACAGTCTGGTAGCATATGTTCAAATGCTAAACACACATACCAGCAATTGCACTCCTACACATATGCACAGAGGTGCATGAATGAGGAGGCAGGCATCTCCATCATTAAGCATAGAAAACTGACAACAACCCGATTGGCCATTCACGGGGGCTCGACTGAGATATATTTTTAAGTGATGGAGTTCCCGTCGTGACTCAGTGGTTAATGAACCCGACTAGCATCCATGAGGACTCAGGTTTGACCCCTGGCCCTGCTCAGTGGGTTAAGGATCCGGCGTTGCTGTGAGCTGTGGTGTAGGTCACAGACGAGGCTTGGATCCTGTGTTGCTGTGGTTGTGGCATGGGCCATGGGCTGCAGCTCCGATTCAACCCCTAGCCTGGGAACCTTCATATGCTGTGAATGTGGCCCTAAAAAGACCAAAAAAAAAATCTGTTTTTAAGTGAAAAGAAGCAAGGTGCCTAAGGCACCTTATTCCTGCAAAAAAGATATAGGTATGGTTAGCAACTTGATGGACACTATCAAGGGTGGTTGCTTTGACAAGTCAGAGTTAGAGAGAGAGGAAATACATCTCTCTCTCCTTTTTTTTTTTTTTTTTTGGAGTAGGTGTGGTGCCTAGAAGTTCCCAGGCCAGGGATTGAAACCGTGCCAGGTCCTTAACCCACTGAGCCACCAGGGAACTCATACACTTCACACTTTTCTGGGGTGTTTAAACTTTTTGCTATGTGCTTTTAACCCTTTGGTAATAAAAGCTAGTGTAAGGGAGTTCCTGTTGTGGCACAGTGGGTTAAGAACCTAATGTCTCTGTGAGGATGCAGGTTTGATCCCTGGCCTCGTTCAGTGGGTTAAGGATCCGGTGTTGCGGTGAGCTGTGGTGTAGGTCACAGATGCGGCTTGGATCTGGCATTGCTGTGGCTGGCATCTGCAGCTCTGATTGAACCCCCAGCCTGGGAACCTCCAAATGCTTCAGGTGTGACCCTAAAAAGAAAAAAAGTGTGTATAGAGGCTGTTAACACATTGCCCGGGCCCATTTCCCTTGGGCGGCCCCCTTCGGAGGGCTCCTGGTCTCTTGGAACATCCGGGAGATCTGCGTCTCTGCACCTGGCTGGGTCCTTTAGACTGAAGGCTGCGCTGCTGGGTCAGGCGGAAGTGCCAGGGAATGAGCAGCCCCACCAGGCAGCCCCCAGCCAGTGGCTAAAGTGGATGCCTAACACCATCCCGGGTCCCTAACTCCTTGGGTGAAATAGCTCTGGGGAGTGTGTTCTCTGCTCTCTGCCCATAGTTGCCCCATTTCCCAATCAGTCACTGGCTTGACAACACACCCTTACTGGCTGCTTTCCATCCCCCACCCCCCCACCCCACCCCCACTGGTGTCTCTGCCTTTCCTAAATAAACTACATATCTTGAACTCTCAGAGTCTGTTTATGGGAGAAAGCAAATGAAGCCAACTCTTTTTTTTTTTTTTTTTTGCTTTTTAGGGCCACACTAGTGGCATATGGAGGTTCCCAGGCTAGGGGGCTAACTGGAGCTATTGCTGCCGGCCTATGCCATGGCAACAGCCACAGCCACAGCCACAAGGGATCTGAGCCAAGTCTTCGACCCACACCACACCACAGCTACAGCAACGCCAGATCCTTAACCCACTGAGCCAGGTCAGGGATCGAACCTACAACCTCATGGTTCCTAGTTATGAGGTTGCTAGTCGAATTCGTATCCACTGCGCCATGACAGGAAGTCCCAAGCCAGCTCTTTTAAATGATGAAAATAAAATAAAGACAACTTGGTTTGGGAAGTCAGATGGACCTGGATTTGATCCCAGCCTCCTCGGTTTCTGGCTGCGTGATGCTGGAGGAAGCCAGATGAACTCTCTGGCCTCTGTTTCCACATCTGCAAAATGAGGAAAAAAGAGGTATCAATTTCATGGGCCTGCTGGGAGGACTAAATAAGGCAATTACTGCATAAGGAGCACCCAGCTTAGGAAAGGCTCAATAAATGTCAGCTGCGGGGCGGGCCCAAGCTTAGCCAGGAGGCAGAGAAGCTGCAGCTGGTCTTGCCATGGCCAGGGCACCTGATTGGTACTGCAGTCATTCCAGTGGCTCTGTGCCCCCTGTTTTCCTAATCTCATTTCTCTGGTGCCCATCAAATGTCTCTGGAGAAAAGAGGCGCTGATCCCTGGGGCACCTGAATTGTCCACCCAAAGTCCCCGCCTGCCTCTGCTTCCGCTTGTTCTGGAATGCGTGCCTTGGATGTCGATGGTCATTCTGTGTGTGCGGAGATGACACCCTTCTGCCCTGCTTCTGGGAAGGCCACTGGCATGATCGCAATGCACCAAGCCACCCGCAGTCTTTCTCAAGCTACCTTGAGACATTCCAGAGACAGAGGGGGTGCAAGGAGTTGCTGCAGTCACGGGGTGGGGGGACAGGCTTCATTTGTGGCCATGGTACACTAAAGTTGGCCTATGTTTGGGAGAGCTTCCACCTGAGACAAAATCTGTCATATGACTGAGTTTAAAAGCTCCGTCACAGCCCACAGCTGGTGTATCAAAAAGTACAGAGTTCCCATGTGGCCCAGTGAGTTGAGGATCTAGCATTGTCACTGCAGCAGCTGAGGTCGCTGCTGTGGGTTTGATCCCTGGCCTGGGAACTTCTACATGCTGCGCATGTGGCCAGTAAAGAAAGAAAGAAAGAAGTGCAATCATGACCCATGAGTGTGCAATCATGACCCATGAGTGGGAGCGGAAGCGAGCGCAGTTGAGCCCTGGAGCCCAAGGGGTGGGAGACCCAGAGAACAGCAGGTCTCAACCTTGGCTGGGCTTCCGAATCAGAAGCTGGCTTTAAAATGCAGATTCCTGGGCCCTGCCCCATATGTGATGGCTGACTCTTCTGGGATGGGGCCCAGAAATTTGCATTCTTGAAGTTGCCCGAATGAGTGCAGCCACTCTGGAAATCAGTATGGAGATTTCTCACAAAATTAAAAGTATATAGGATCAGCATTCGGATAGAATTGCCATAGGATCAGCAATTCTACTTCTGTATTTTTCTGAGGGAAATGAAAACACTTACTTGAAAAGATATCTGCATCCCCATGCTCCCTGCACCATTATTTACGATAGACAAGGCGTGGAAGCAACCTAAGTGTCCATCGAAGGATGATTGGATAAAGATCACACAGGAGTTCCTGTTGTGGCTCAGCGGAAACGAATCTGACTAGCATCCATGAGGAATCAGTTTCGATCTCTGGCCTTGCTCAGTGGGTTAAGGATCTGGCATTGCCGTAAGCTGTGGTGTAGGTCACAGATGTGGCTCGGATCTGGTGTTGCCGTGGCCAGCAGCTGCAGCTCCGATTTAACCCCTAGCTTGGGAAACTCCACATGCCTCGGGTGTGGCCCTAAAAACACAGAAAGAGAGAGGGAGAGAGAGGGAGGGAGGGAGAGAGGAGAGAGAGAGAGAGAGAGAGGGAGGGAGGAGAGAGAGGGGGAGAGAGAGAGAGGAGAGAGAGAGAGAGAGAGAGAAAGAAAGAAAGAAAAAGAAAGAAAGAAAGAAAACACACACAGTGGAATATTATTCAGCCATAAAAAATAATCAAATCTCGCCATTTACAACAACATGAATGGACCTCGAGGGCATTATGCTAAGTGAAATAAGTCAGAGAAAGACAAATGCCGTCTGATCTCACTTATGTGTGGAATCTAAAACACAGAAAAACAGAGTCAAAAGTTCAGAGAACAGATCCGTTGTTGCCAGAGGCGGTGGGTAAGGGGTAGGCAACACAGGCGAAGATGGTGAAAAGTACCCATTTCCGATTGTGAGTAAATCCTGGAGATACAGTGCAAAACGTGGTGACTATAGTTAACACTACTATATTGTATATTTGAAAGTCTAAAGAATGCATATACGTATGTGTGGCTGGGTTGCCTTGCTGTGCCTTAGAAAATTGACAGAACACTGTAAACCAGCTATGATAGAAAAAAAATAAAAACCATTTAAAGAAAAAAAAAAAGAAAGTCTAAGAGTAGATCTTAAAAGTCCTCATCGCAAGGGAGTTCTCGTGGTGCAGTGGGTTAAGGATACAGTGTTGTTTCTGCAGTGGTTTGGGTCACTGCTTTGGCACAGGTTCAGTCCCTAGCCTGGGAACTTTCACATGCCACAGGTGTAGTCAAAGGAAAAAAAAGGTCTTATGAAAAGAAAAAAAATGTGTGGCTCTATGTAGTGACGGATGTTAGCTTATATCATTTTTGCAATGTGCGTCTAGATATATCATTTGAAATATATGTATATCTCAAATCCTTACCTAATACACCTAAAATGAATACAATAGCGTATGTCAAGTTACATCACACTTTTTAAAAACTGTTACTCAGGGGACAGGGACGGCCAATCAGGCTGACAGCCTTTACCTTCCACTCTGGTAGACAAGGGCCAGACAGTCTGGTGGGACCTTGGGCTTCATCTGGCTGGAGGGGTCCCGGGGGGAAGTGCTAAGCTGGGTTAGGTGCCTTGGGACCCCCTGCCTGGGGCCAAGGGTAGCCGATAAGCAGATCCGTCTTTTCTCCTTCAAGATGGCACTGGAGAAGCAAAATAAAGGTGGGGCCATCATAAAGACTTTTTTATTGACATATAGTTGATCTCCAACATTAGGTGTTTCAACTTTTGAAAGGTTATATTCCATTTATAGTTATTATAAAATGTTGGCTATATTCCCTGTGTTGTATAAGATATCCTTGGAACTTTTTTATTCATTATAGTTTGTTCCTCTTAAACTCCTACCCCCATATTGCCCCTGCTCTCTTCCCTCTCCCCACTGGAAATGGCTAGCTGTTCTCCACCTCTGTGAGCCTGTTTCTTCCTTCCTTCCTTCCTGTCTTCCTGTATTTCTTTCTTTCTTTTTCTTTCTTTCCTTCCTTCCTTCCTTTCTTTCTCTTTGTTTTTAGGGCTGCACCAGCAGCATATGGAGTTTCCCAGGCTAGGGGTCGAATCGTAGCTGCAGCTGGCAGCCTACACCACAGCCACAGCAACGTGGGATTCAAGATGCATCTGTGACCTATGCTGCAGCTTGCGGCAACGCCGGTTCCTTAACCCTCTGAGCAAGGCCAGGGATGGAACCCGTATCCTCATGGATATGGGTGGACTTTTAACCCATGGAACCACACAGGGACTCCTGTTTCTTTTTTATTATATTCACCAGTTTGTTGTATTTTTCAGATTCCATATATGTGATATCATATGGTATTTGTCTTGCTCTGCCTGATTTATTTCATTTAGCATAATACCCACCAAGACCACCCATATCATTACAAATGTCAAAATTTTCATTCTTTTTGATGGTGGAGCAGTATTCCAAAGTGGCGCATGTGGTCTATATACCACATCATCTGTCGAGGGACATTTAACATTGGGGTGCATGTATCCCCTTGAATTAGAGTTTTTGTTTTATTCAGATCTATACCCAGGAGTGGAACTACTGGGTCATAGGGTAGTTCTATTTTTAGCTTTCTGAGCGCCACTGTTTTCCACTGCAGCTGCAGCAATTTACACTCCCACCAAATGTGTTTCCTTTGCACCATAGCCTTGTTCCCATTTGTTGTTTGTGGTCTCCTTGATGATAGCAATTCTCTGACAAGTGTGGAGTGATAGCTCATTGTGGTTTTTCATTTGCATTTATCTGATGATTAATATAATGTTGAACATATTTTCATGTGTTTGCTATCTGTATGTGTTCCTTGTGGAAATGTCTATTTGGGTCTTCTGCCCATTTTTACATTAGATTGGGGTTTTTTTTTGTGTTGAGTTGTATGATGTTGGGTATTAACCATATTAGGTTAATATGGTTGGGTTCATAGTAGGTTCATATATGTTGGGTATTAACCCATTATCAGTCATATCATTTGCAAATTTTCTCCCATTCAGTAAGTTGCCTTTTTGTTTTGTTGATGGTGTCCTTTGCTGTGCAAAAGCTTGTAAGGTTTTTGTTTTGTTTTTTGTTTGTTTGTCTTGCTTTTAATTAGATCCTATTTGTTTATTGTCGCTTTTATTTCCTTTGTTTTAGGAGGCAGGTCCAAAAAAATATTGTTAAGATTTATGTCCAAGAGTTCCGCCTATGTTTTCTTCTAGGAATTTTATGGGTTTTTGGTCTTACATTTAGGCTTTAATCCATTTTGAGTTTATTTTCATATGTAGTGTTATACAGCATTCCAATTTCATTCTTTTACATGTAGCTGTCCTGTTTTCCCAGCACCACTAATTGAAAAAAGCTCTCTTTCTCTACTGTGTATGCCTGCCTCCTTTGTTGTAAATTAATTGACCTTAGTGTGTGAGTTTATTTCTTGAATTTCTGTTCTGTTCCTTTGCATCTGTTTTTGTGCCAGTATCATCCTGTTTTGATTACTTGAGCTTTGTAGTATGGTCTGAAGTCAGGGAGCATGATTCCTCCAGCTCTGGTCGTCAATCTCTGGATTGTTTTGTCCGTTCAAGATCTTTTGTGTTTCCATAGAATTCTAAAATGATTTGTCCTAGTTCTATGAAAAATGCCCTTGGTATTTTGATAAGGATTGCATTGAATCTGTAGATTGCCTTGGGTAATGTGGTCATTTTAACAATATTAATTCTTCCAATCCACATCGTAAAGTCTTACACTTAAAGCCTTTGAACTTTTCAGACCTTCCTCCCCTCCCTTCTCCTCCTCCTTCCTCTTCTCCTTCCTGGGCCTTTCTCCTCTCTCCCACCAGCCAGCCTTCCTACTGGGTTCAACGAGGCTCCATCCACCTGTTGAACACCTGTTGAGAGGATCGCCATGTGACAGTGAGACCCTGCACAGCTGTCCCCCAGCAATGGTTCCTATGGAGAGGCAGCCCCTCTCTTCCCAATTACCACTTCTTCCTTGACAATAGACAGGCTGGGAGAGATTATTGGCCTGAGATATGTTTGGCAGGGGATGATGTTTTGCTGTCAGAACTGCTGGAAGTCTATTTCAGATCTAAGTCTCAACCCCTGCAGAGCTATTTGTTCCAGAGAATTCCATGCCCTTTTTCCTCGGGGTTAAACCTCTTTGGGCAAAAGTGGTTATCTAATTTCCCAGAATGAGAGACCTATCGATTTCCAGGAAATCCCTTCAGAACACATGAAGCTCTCAGCCTCCTAAAGCTGTGTGCCTGGGTCCTTCAACAGAGGATTCTGCCCAAGAACAGGCAAGCCTCAGGGAAAATTTTTCTGCTGCTGACCACACTTGGGTAAGGCAAACTCACCTCTCAAATGCTCAGTCCAAGCAGGCAGCAAGAGAACCACAGGCAGCCTCCCTAACTCCATCCTACCCCATCCCCTCTCCAGTGTTGCCACTTCTTTGACAAGCAGAATAACCACTTTCAGATAAGGCTTTTTTTTTTACCTCTACTTTTATTTTTTTCTTTTCTTTCTTTTTTTTTCTTTTTTTTTGTCTTTTGTCTCTTTTTTTAGGTCTGCACCCACGGCATATGGAGTTTCCCAGGTTAGGGGTTGAATCAGAGCTACAGCTGCCGGCCTACACCAGAGCCACGGCAATGCCAGATCCGAGCTATGTCTGCAACTTAGGCCACAACTCACAGCAACACCAGATCCTTGATCAACCCACAACCTCATGGTCCCCAGTCGGATTCATTTACACTGCACTGTGACAGGAACTCTTCTTCTTTTCTTTTTTTTTTTTTGTCTACATATCTTGATTCCAGGGAAAAAAATATATCTGTGACTGGCTTTCTCTGGAAATCTCACCATTCTTCTCCCAGCTGTCTAATTTCAGAATGATAAGGGAGTTCCTGTTGTGGCTCACTGGGTTAAGGACCTGATGTTGTCTTCCTGAGGATGCAGGTCCAGTCCCTGGCCTCTCTCTGTGGGTTAAGGATACGGCATTGCTGTAAGCTGTGGTGTCAGTTGCAGGCTAGGCTTGGATCTGGTGTTGCTGTGGCTGTGGTGTAGGCTGGAAGCTGCAGCTCCGATTTGACCCCTAGCCCAGGATCCCACATATACCACAGGTGCAGGTGTTTAAAAAAAAAGAAGAAGAATGATAAGCCCCATGGACCACGCACTTCTTGTCAGGATGCCGAGGGATGGCCCTATCATGATATCACCCAGTCACCTGGACAGCCTTGTCTCGGGACTCAGCATTGGGAAAAGCTCCACTAATCCCAGGCAACCCCAAGGTTTGTTTTGATGTTCCGAGTTGTGGAATGGATTGCACTTCCCTTTTTGGACTGGCTCATTGCCAGTCCTCCAGCCCCCAGCTTGGCAGGTGCCATGACTTATCCCTCCCACCCTTATTCGCCTTTTGTGTTGTTGTCCTCACTTAACTGCAGTGTTGTTTGGTTCCAGGACAGAGACCGAAGCAACTTAACCTTGAGGCCGTTTCTGAGGCTAAGAAAACCTCCCTCATAAAACTACCATGAGGATAAATGACGAATTGGTAACAAAAGAAAAAAACAAAAAAGTTTGTCTTTTTCGGATTCCTGGAAACATGTTTTCTTTCCTTAATTCCATCCTGATGTTATTAGACCCAAACCAGGACCCTGTCTACCTCCTGGGGGAGATGCTCAGTTCTGGGAAACCCTCCTAACACACTGTGCCTCCTTCTGGCCTCTCCCCCTTCCCGATCGAGGTCCCACTGCAACAGCAGACAGAGGGTTCACATCCATTTACTCAGCTTTGGTAAGGACAGACCTGGGTCTGGGCCACCGTGCACCTCCCGAGCCTTGGACAGTGCCTGGCTACCCGGTAAGGACTCCACAAACATTTGCGAAATAAGTGGGTTCCAGACTCTGTGCTGCAGGCTTGCAAAGATAGACAGGACGCTTCTTACTGGTCTTCCACGTCCCTCCTTGTCCCTCTCCACTGCATCCTCCTTACAACAACCAGAGACGTCTTTACAAATCCCTCCTCTAATCTTCTCCTCTGCTTGCAGGGTCCCTTCCAAAGCCCTGTACCTCATTTGGTAGCTTTGCGTCTTTTTTAAAAAAGAGGGACACCAAGTTGTATACGCGGTAGCCTCCACCAAACTCAGATCCACTCCCAGGCCTGGAGATGAAGAGCTTGAGCTCTGGCACCAGAACACCTGCATCTGCATTATGGTGTCTCCGCTTGCAGGTGTGCCTCCATTTCCTCACCTGTAAAAAAAAGAGAGCGAGAGAGAATACGTAGCAATAGGCCTCCCATACAGGGTTGTGTTAGGAGTTTACTCGGGTGAAGCACTGCAGCGCCAGGCCCAGCATGCACTCAGCCCCCAAGGGTTTTGCTGCTGAGGGATGGAGTCCTGCGAGATTCCCTTCAACCCACGGTTGCACCCAGGTCACTGCCAGAGCTCAGGCCAGGCTGGGAGGGGGATGAGCACCCAGGAGGCAGCTAGAGGAAGGTTGAAGATGCAGCCCATGGAGGTCAACCCAAGTGCTGAGCGGGGCAGAGGAGGGTAGAGAATGATTCAATGGCAGGGGCAGTGTGTGTGTGTGTGTGTGTGTGTGTGTGTGTGTGTGTGTGTGAATGGAGAATAACCAGCACGTGGTCCTTCAAGGCTAAATGCAAAAGTCTCTTTCTGTCTTTCTTTTTTCCCTTTTGGAGTGCAGCACATGGAAATTCTTGGGGTAGGGGTCAAATCAGAGCTGCAGCTGCCAGGGATCAAACCCACATCCTCGTGGATACTAGTGGGGTTCTTAACCCCCTGAGACACAATGGGAACTCCGAAGGTTACTTTCTTTAAAAGAAGACTTTCTGACTTTAGCCTGGTTTGGATTCCTTTTATCTACACTCTCAAAACTGCCTGTGCTTCTCCTGCAAACAGCACGGCCCAGGTGGAATTAATCATGTGTTGGGTGATTATTTTCTGCTCAAGGTCTAGTCCCTCCTTAAAATAGTCACTCTCTGGAGTTCCCGTCGTGGCACAGCGGAAATGAATCCGACTAGGAACCATGAGGTGGTGGGTTCGATCCCTGGCCCTGCTCAGTGAGTTAAGGATCCGGCGTTGCCGTGAGCTGTGGTGTAGGTCACAGACACAGCTCGGATCCCGCATTGCTCTGGCTCTGGAGTAGGATGGCGGCTACAGCTCCGATTGGACCCCTAGCCTGGGAACCTCCATATGCCGCTGGTGCGGCCCTGAAAAGACAAAAAATAAAATAAAAATAAAAAAATAAAATGAAATAGTCACTCCCTGATAGCCAGGCCCACATCTGTCTTGCTTATCACTGGATCTCAGCGTCTGGCTCAGTGCAGGAAGCGTGAAAAATATTTGTTGAACGAATGAGTCAGTGAAGAAATGAAGGAAGGGAGATAACTAAGCTGACGCGTGTGAAAAGGGATGACGATGCTGTCTGTTACTCAGGGCTGCACGGTGCTCTCTGGAAGCCGGGGGAGGGCCACTTGGTCCAGCCTGGACAGGAGGACGGAGGAGAACTCCTGTGAGCCAGTCACGTGGGTCATCGGCGCAGAGGGTGAAGTCTCTGCAGACACAGAATGGGGCTTTCTGCCCACAGCGGCCAGACATTCCGTTCCTCCCCACGAGTCCACACGCAGCAGATACTCGGGGTGCCCAGCCCACGTCCCTCAGCACCCACTCTCCCATCCTCCCTCCGGTCCCATGCACAAGGCAGCACCAAGTGCCCACAGCCCCCGGCGACAGGAGGCGGAGGGTGAGTGCCCCCGATTCTTCGCCCTCAGCCGCAGAGACTGGCTCTTGTCCAGAGGTCGCCACCGGACCAAGCTCCATTCGTCCACAGTGGGAACATGCTTGATACCGTGCTTTTTCTTTTTTTTGGCCGCCCTCCCCTCTCTGCCTCACGCCCCGCCGTTATTTCCTGCAGTCTCCCCCTGAAACATGCTGTTTGCCCTCAAATTCTTGTCTCAGGATCTGCCTCTGGGAGAACCCAATCCTAGATACAAGGAAGAGGGGAGAAGCCCACTCCCTGGAGCGGGGGGCTGTGTTACTCAGCTCGCGTTGCCGAAACAAAATACCACGGGCTGGGCTGTGTAAACAACAAATGTTGGTTTTTCTCATGGTTCTGGAGGCTGGGAATCCAAGGCGTGGGGAGGTGTGGTTTCTCCTGAGGCCTCTCTCCTTGGCTTGCAGACGGCTGTCTTCCCCCTGTGTCCTCAAGCACGACGTCCTGGTGTCACCCCTCTTCCTACACCGACGCCAGTCCCGTGGGACCAGGGCCCACCCCGATCCCGTCATTTGAGCTTCACCACCCCTTTAAAGACCCTGTCTCCACCTAGAGTCACATTGGGGGTTGGGGCTTCACCATATGAGGTTCGGGGAATGCAACTCAGTCCATACAGAGGGGATCAGGAGAGAAGCCACTCAGCTAAGGAAGATGAGCCTGGAGAGGCAAGGGAGGCTGCTGAAACCCAGTGCCTGTGACAACAGAGCCGTAGACTCGATTCTAAAGGAGTGTCCAGAGCAGTGAATGACAGTCCAGACCTTGGGAGCCACGCGGGATGGCGGCTCTGAGAAATCCCTACACTTGAGCCAGGAGCCCGGCCAGCAGGTTGGCGGGTAGGAGGCGGGGGCTTCAGCCCCAGGGAAGGGGCCGGGGGCGGGGGGAACAGAGCGGGACCCAGAGCCACCAGCCATGGGCTGGCATTAAGGACATACTCAAGGCCCTGGCCCGGGGGGCTTGGTGTACGACTCCCAAGGAGGAGGGGTTTCAGCCCAAGCTCACTTCTAGCTACGCTCCCAGCCGAAGGGACCCAAATGTCTCATACATACACTAACTACGAGCCATAAAGGGGGAAAGTTGACAAAGCGGACTACCGTGAAATTTGGAACTTTTATTTATTAGAAGACACCAAATAAGAGAATGAAAAAGCCATCTGCACGCCCCCAAAAGCAGATTTGTGCAATTCACCTGTACTGATTTGAATCATGCCCTCCACCGTCAAATTCACATCTACTCAGGACCTGAGAATGTGACCTGGAAAGAGGGTTTTTATAGAGAGAGTGAGGTAGTCTTCTCTTGGACTCCCAGGGGTCCCCCAGATCCAGGGACCATGGCAGCAGAGCCAAACTCTGGAGGGCAAGCCTGAGTCCAGAAGTTGGAGTGGAGCCAGCCCTCTTGTGATGGACTCTGACAGGTTGGGGAGAGGCAGGGTTTGGAAGGAGGAAGCCGAGAACAGTGTAAATAAGGTGTGGGCTGATTTGACAGCCAGCCAGCTCTTTTCCTTGAAATGAAAAACATTCTGAGTACAAAGAGCGAGGAGGAAGACGGGAAATGAGAAGGTCATGACTCTGATAGAACACTTCTGCAGAATGATTTCTTTGGTTTGGTTCGGTTTTTGGGGTCATTGTTTTGTTTTTTTTTAGGACTACACCTGTGCCATAAGGAAGTTGCTCCCAGGTGAGAGGTTGCATTGGAGGGTACAGCCGCTGGCTGACACCATAGCCACAGCAACGAGGTTTCCGAGATGCATCTGTGACCTACGCAGCAGCTTATGGCAACGCAGATCCTTAACCCACGGAGCGAGGCCAGGGATCAAACCCTTGGCTTCATGGATCCTAGTTGGGGTTACCTCTGAGCCACAACGGAAACACCTGTATGTTCTGTTTTAGTAAATACCGCCAATGGTTTTTTCCTCGGCTGCCAGCAGTATGTGCCTTCTCAGTGCGCCCAACTCTCACTACCATTTAGTATTTTCCAGCTTTTTCATTTTCATCATTCTGGTGGGTGTGTGAGAAATATCACATTCTAGCTGAAGTTTGTATTTCTCTAGTGACTCATCTAATCAAGCCCCTTTTCCTTTATCATTGGGTTTCCTCTTTTGTAAAGTGTCCAAGTTTCAGCCATTTTTTTTTTTCTCCTGTGTTGTCTGTCTTTTTCTTGTTGATTTCTTGTTCTTTATATCTTCTGAATCCAGTCCTTTTACAGATATGTGTTACATTCATCTCTTAGGGTTTCTGTAACAAAAGGCCACAAACCAGGTGGCTGAAAACAACAGAAATTTGGAGTGCCCATCGTGGCGCAACAGAAACGAATCCAACTAGGAACCATGAGGTTGCAGGTTCAATCCCTGGCTTCATTCAGTGAGTTAAGGATCTGGCGTTGCTGTGAGCTGTGGGGTAGGTCGCAGACATGGCTCAGATCTGACCTGGCTTTGGCTGTGGCGCAGGCTGGCAGCTACAGCTCGGATTCAACCCCTAGCCTGGGAACTTCCATATGTCATGAGTGTGGCCTTAAAAAGCAAAAACAAACAAACAAACGTACCAAAAAAAAAAAAAAAAGAAGAAGAAATTTATTCTCTCATGTTTCTGGAGTTTAGAAGTCTGAAGTTGGGGTGTCAGGACGTCCACACTCCGTGTGGGCTCTGGGGGAGGACCTCCCTTGACTCCCTTCTCTATGGGACGATCCTGAGATTTCTTGGCCTCCCTGGGCACCAGTCTTTGTCTTTGTCCTCACCTGGGCTTCTGTCCTGTGTGTCCCTTTGTCTCTTCACCTGGCCTTCTTATGGGGATACCAGTCATTGGATTTAGAGCTGAAGGGAGAAAAACCAAAAAACCTGTTTCCTGTCCACTCACTACTCTAAATACTTCATTTCTGACCCCAGATGTGGGTGGGTTTTCCTCACACCCAGCCATTCTCAGACCAACTGAGTGTCCTACAATTTAACTCAATTCTGACCCTATCTACCTGGAGATAGAGTCAGATCCCACAGGCTAAGGACTCAGTCCCTTAAGGCTGTCCCCATCTCAGATGCCAGTGGCAAACCCAGGTTGTCACCTCGTGAGCAGAACCCTATGGGGCTTTCCTGGGACAGACCCCCTCCATCCTCCACCTGCCTCTTGTTTGCAGAAAAACTATAGCCTTCTAGGCCTTCCCCAAGTTCCTAAAAATAAATTGTTTCAGAGAAAAGAGAAAATGCAGAAAGAAAAAAAAATAACTATATTACTATAAACAAACAAAATAATAATAATTTAACCATTAAATAAAGTCAACATTTAGTTCCTTCCCAAGGGCTATAGATAATATTCTAAGCTACATCCTTTGGACTGTTTTGCAGATACAGAAACCCCCACCAGATGGAAGAAGTTAATTGTCTGCTGCCCACGAGCACATAGACCCCAGACTGGTTGGAACCAGAAGGACTAGCTGACCAGTGATTAATGGCTCAGATAATGTTCCAATCACAAGCGTGACATGATGGCTACTTAGAAACATGTGATGGGGACAGTCATCTTTGAAAATAGATTCCCTCCCTTCCCAGCACATAGCCCCTTCCTCTTTTCCCTGTGTAATCTCTGAGCAAAATCTGGGGAGGAGGGAATTGGTTCTTTGAGACATGAGTCCACCTTCTCCCCAGAATTGTCAGCTTCCTCAATCAAGCTATCTTTGCTTTTACCCAATGCTTGTCTCCGGTATTGGATTCTTGATCAATGAAGAGCTAAACCCGAGTCTGATGACACCTATTCTGATCAGCCTACTATAGATCAGAGAGGTTCCCATGACCCCCTGCTCGAGGTGGGTAATTTGCTTGAGTGGCTCACAGAACTCAGGAAAACGAGATTGACTTACTAGATTACCAATATACTATAAAGGATACAACTCAGGAACAGCCCAGTGGAAAAGAGACATAGGGTGAAACATGGACAGAGACATGAAGCTTCCATGCCCTTTCCAGACGGGCCACCCTCCCAGCACTTCCACAGGTTCACCAACCCAGAAACTCTCCAAACCCTGTTCTTGTGGGATTTTTATGGAGGCTTCATGGTATAGGCATAATTAATGAAATCATTGGCCACTGGCTATTAATTTGACCTCCCACCTCTCTCCCCTCCCCAGAAACGAGGCAGTGGTGCTGAAACTTCCAACCCTGTTATCAATCACAAGGTTGATTCCTTTGGCAAACAGGCCTCATCCTGTGGTCATCTAGGGGCTTTCCAAAGTCACACTGTGAACAATATCCTTTCATTTTTTGGGAACTATTTCAAGAACTGAGGACCAAATGCAACATTAAATTAAAAATTCTCCCATTGCTCTCATCACTTAGAACATTACCAGGGTTTTCAGAGCTGTGTGCCAGGGGATACAGACCAAATATTTATTTCTTATTACTAATCACAAGATCACAACAACCCACTCTAATTCACCATGATCTCCTCGGAACTAATTACAACGGCAACGACCCTATTTTCCAAATTATGTCACATTTGGAAGTACTGGGGGACGTGAATTTTGCGGTGTATTCAGCCCAGTACACAGGTACTCTAAAGACCCTCCCCTTGGAGTTCCCGTCGTGGCGCAGTGGTTAACGAACCCGACTAGGAACCATGAGGTTGCAGGTTCGATCCCTGGCCTTGCTCAGTGGGTTAAGGATCCGGCGTTGCCGTGAGCTGTGATGTGTAGATCACAGACGGGGCTTGGATCCCAAGTTGCTGTGGCTCTGGCGTAGGCCGGTGGCTACAGCTCCGATTCGACCCCTAGCCTGGGAACCTCCATATGCCGCAGGAGCCAAAAGACAAAAAAATAAAATAAAATAAAGACCCTCCCCTTACAGATTGCCCTTTCACTCTCTTCCTGGCATCTTCTAATGAATAAAAGTTTCAAATTTTAATGTCGTCTGACTTAGCAACTATTTATCAACTCCTAATAGTTAGTGTTTATTGTGCCACATTTACGAAATAGCAACAACAACAACAAAAGACAAAAGACAAAAAAAATTAAAAAATTTAAAAAAAAAGGAGGCACTAAAAACATTTGCACAAAATACATCCTTACCACTGTGATGAGTGCTTGAAAAAGGCAGCAAGAGAGAGCAGGAGGGAGGATGTCATTGTAGGGAGGCAAAACTTTATCCTCCGGCCGGGGGCTCTGGCCGGGCCTGAGAATTCGATTGACATAAGACAGATTAACAGGCTGCTTATTGGTGATGCTGGTGACTCTACCTGAGACGTTCTTTCTGATCACAGAGCATGCTCAGCCTGCTCACTGGAGGAGGCAGGAGTGTCTCAACCAGTGACATGCAGAGAACTGGGGCCTTAACATCCCTGCTTCTGCACTCTGCAGTGGGGCCAGCTCGGGGTTCTTCTGCACCAGCTTCTGCACCAGCTCCCAGGGGAACTGAGCTTCAGCTGCCTGGGGCTGTAACCTGCCGATCACCCACCTCGCAATGGCACCCTCCTTCCCTGGCTCCCTTCCTCCCTCCTCGGCCATCCCATCGACATCCAAAATCAACTCCCTCATGAATTACTCACACAGGAATCCTTGCCTTGGGGACTGCCTTAGGGCAGCTCAAACAAAAGCAATGGTCTTCAAATCCGCTGGAACCTCAATTTCTTCATCTTCCCAAAGAAGAGGAGAAAGTGGGCTTTTTTGTATAGAACTGGATCAAAAGGTAGAAACAGTGGGCATATAGGCTTCAGCCAAATCATAAACAGAACTGAAAAGAACTTTGTCACAGTCAGAGCTGCCTTGGGTTGAGACAGGTTCCGTGGTGACTTCACCGTCACTTGGAGTAGTCAAAACAAGTTTGCTCACTCTAGGATAGGTGTTTTAAAGGGTTGGGCTAGATGAGATTTAAGAGCCCAGCTAGCCCTGAAAAATCCTATGGTTCTAGATGGCTAGTGGCTCTTTTTTTAATTACCTTAAATTCAAAATTTTAAAGCCCTCCTGGGGGGTGGAAATGACCAAAAACAGGGTCATGAAACACGGATCTGAAAGTCCATCTGCCCACCTGAGGACTCTCCTTGCAGAAGTCACTGCCCCATTCTAGGAGTCACTTTCCCCATGTTAGCCAAATCTGACTCAAATATGGCTTCGTGGGTTCCCCTCCCCCCCCTCAAAGAGCCTGACCCAGGAGGTGCAAAGCCAGAACAGGCAATACGTAGTAGTTGTTGTTGTTTTTTCAGACTCCAGAGAATTATGATGGTCTACCAGGTTCAAGACCCTCTAAATCAGATGAAATACCTGTAAGTGCCCCCAGGCAGCTCTGGCACCCCATGGCAGCTGACACATGGCACTGAGGTGGCAGGAAGGGCGCATCCCTGGAGCATCATTCTTCAACACCCATCCAGCTGCTCTTTGTTCCTGTCCTGAGACTATCCAGACCTCATCCAGAGATAAACAAAGTTTAGAAAACCAGGAGATTTTGGCCCACAGCTGGAAATCTCTCTGGAACAACAAATGATGTGATAAGGTGACTGAGGTCAATTCCTTAGAATTCCTATTTCATTTCTTTTACTTTTGCTTCGCAAACAATCAAGCATTGACTCAGACCATCGCACTGGCTGGGAGACGCTCATGGGTGGGCTGGCTCCTCCCCGTTCCCTGGATGACACCTCCTCACTTTCCAGCCTCCCTTTTGTGGGTATCAGGTTGCTCCTCCACCGCGGGGTTCAAAGAGCTGCTTTTATGCTCAACCATAAAATTCTCTGGAATTATCTTCAGGGATCACTCAGTTCCATAAAAGAGGGTCCAGCTGAGTCTGAGGGATTAGGAAGAAGGCTGTGAAGGACCCAGCTTGCAGCACCATGAAAAGCTTCCCCATGGCTCCCCTGCTTTTTCTGATTTTTATCCTGAGTGTCCACCACGGAACTGCCACACGTACGGGGCTGTCCCTCTCCCTTCCTGGGCTGACTAGGAATGGAAGCAAAGGGGCTTCTCCAAGCTTCTTCCTCTCCCTCTTTTTTTAGGTGGCATTGATATGGCCAAGTTCTGCTGCTTCCAATACAGCCACAAGATCCTGCCCTGGAGGTGGGTGAATACCTATGAATTCACCAGGAACAGCTGCTCCCAGCAGGCTGTGATGTGAGTATTTCCCCTTTGGGCTTTCAGGTCCCTTACCAGTCCTGCAAATAGATGGGTGTTGGGTTGGGCTGCTCCCCCTACCGTGGTAGGAAGAGCCTCAGGATGGGAACCTGGTGACTTGGGTCGACCCCCCCGCCTCAGCCACTAACAAGCGATGATTCAGAGCTTGGTTTTCTAACTTTTAGACCATGTGTCAGGTGCCTGCCAGGCACTGTGCTAGGTGCTGGGTATCAAAGAGAGAATAGGAGTTCCCTGGTGGCTCAGCAGGCTAAGGACCAGGCATTGTCACTACTAAGGCTCTGGTCACTGCTGTGGCGAGGAGTTCCATCCCTGGCTGGAAATGTCCAGGTGCCACAGGTGCAACCAAAAAAAAGAAAAGAAAAAGTAAAAGAGAGAGAATCAGCAGCCTTCATAGACCTTGCACCTACCCTAAGAAAGGAGGCACTAAAAGACATTTGCACAAAATAGGTCAACACAATTGTGATGAGTGCTTGAAAAAGGCAGCAAGAAAGAGCAGGAGGGAGGATGTCATTGCAGGGGAGGCAAAACTTTATCCTCAGAGGGGCTCTGGCTGGGCCTGAGAATTTGATTGACGTAAGACAGATTAATAAGACAAAGGCGGACAGATCTTTTTTACATGGACATGGGAGCCCCACAGGAAGATGGAGACCCAAAGACAGAGCCAAAACCTACATGCTTTTATGCAAAACCTATACATGCTTCTGCCCAAAGAGGAAATTGTGGAAAAGACGTTCAAATATTTGGAGGTGGGGGAAGCTCCAGAATGATAAGAATTTTTTTTTTTGTCTTTTTGCTATTTCTTGGGCCGCTCCCACGGCATATGGAGGTTCCCAGGCTAGGGGTTGAATCGGAGCTGTAGCCACCGGCCTACACCAGAGCCACAGCAACGCTGGATCCGAGCCATGTCTGCAACCTACACCGCAGCTCACGGCAACGCCGGATCGTTAACCCACTGAGCAAGGGCAGGGACCGAACCCGCAGCCTCATGGTTCCCAGTCGGATTCGTTAACCACTGCGAGACGATGACGGGAACTCCTGATAAGAATTATCTTAACAACATCTTGTTTGTACAGAATACTCTTGGCCTTGACTCTCAATCTCAGGTACAGGGAGGACTTTTTTTCACATGGGAATTTTATCTCCTGCTTCCAGGATGAAAAGAGGTAGAACCTCCTTCTTGTGCCTGCTTAGGTTTTTTGGTTTGTTTTGAGTGTGTGGGTGAGTGGGTGTGCGTGTATGGGGGCAGTGTATTCCGCCACTCTTCATTACAGTCCCAGGAGGACCTGGCTTTGGGACGGGAGAGTCTCCTGGAGGAAGTGACATTGACACCGAGCCCCTCCCCACAAGGCTAAGTGGCCATGGCCCAGGTGAAGTGGGCAGGCAGGTGCATGAAAGCACCAGGCTGGGAGAGCAGCCAGGGGATGGGATAAGGATGAACATGTCCCTGGCAAGGCAGACAGGTAGGTAGGTGCCAGGCCATGCCAGGCTCATTGGTAGCAGGAGAGCTGGCACACACCTGGAAACTTCCTGGCAGGACGAAATGAGGTTAACGTATGCAAAGCATTTGGCTCTCTGCCTACATGGAGTAAACGTTTATCAAGCGGAAGCTATCTTTAAGTGCAAATACACAGGCAGGGGCCATCACTACTCTTCAGAACGAAGATTCCTGAGCATGAGAGGATGGTGTAGAAAGGGAGAGAGCTGGCTCCAGGGGCAAACCAGAATGTCGTCATTTTGAGACAGTTAAGGGCGGGAAGGACGAACTCAAGTTCCCAGATATGAGGAGGGGCACTCCGGGGCTCAGGATGCCCTTGGCCTTCTCCTTGGTGTCTTGATTGGCTTTCTGGAGTTTTAAGATGTCAATCCTTAACCTACAGTTGGCAAAGAGCACCGAGCTGGGCTCAAAGCAATGGCTCTGTCACTTATCAGTTGTGTGACCTTGGGCAAGTCGTTTCCTCATCTGTAAAAGGAAGGTGAGGGGCCTAGATCAGCCCTCTGTTGCTGCACAACAAGCCACCCACAGTTTAGCGGCTTAATCCAACAATGATCACCTTATTTCTTGTGGTTTCCTTGGGTCTGGAATTCCAGAAGGGCTTGGCTGTGGGGTCCAGACTTGGCGTCTCTTGTGTGATTGTAGACTGATGGTCCTGGGGCTGGAACAGCGGGAAAAGCTGGAGGTATCTCTCTCCCTCTGGGGCCTCTCTGTGCCGTCTCTCCATTGGGCTAGTTTGGGCTTCCTCACAATCTGGTGGCTTGGGGTGGTAGGACCCCTTATGAGGATGTCCAGAGCTCCTGCAAAAGTGCTCAGTGAACCAGGCACAACTTTCTCTTGGTATTTCCTTTCTTTGCTTTTTCTTTCTATGGCCACACCTGCAGCATATGGAAGTTCCCAGGCTAGGGGTTGAATTGGACCTGTAGCTGCCAGCCTACGCCACAGCCACAGCAACACTGGATCCGAGCCACATCTGCAACCTATGTTGCAGCTTATAGCAGTGTTGGATCTTTAACCCACTGAGTGAGGCCAGGGATTGAACCTGTATCTTCACAGAGACAACGTCAGGTCATTCACCTGCTGAGCTGCAATGGGAACACCTAGGCAGAACCTTCTCTGACTTAGCTACCAAGTCACACAGCTTCACTTCTGCCACACCCAGGGGGTCAACCAGTCCCTAAGACTGGACTGAATTCAAGGGAAGAGGACATAGACCCCCGTCTCTCGATGTCCCAACATCCACCAAGCCCTTCCTCTATGTTTCCATTCTTTCGGCTCTTCTCCCTGCATGTGCTGGCGCCTGCCTGAGCCCCAGTAGGTACCACTGGGTATGCAAGGTGCTCCAGGTGAGAGCGCCCCTGACCTGGTCTCTTGTCACTTCTGAGGGCTCTCAGGGAAGCAAAGTCTGGAAGCAATTTAGGGCCATCAACCACTCTGTCTTAATGAGCTCACAGCAGAGCGAGGAATCCAGGCATCAGATCCATGTGAGCAGCTGTAGCCAACAACCTGTGCCAATGTGATTAAGTGGCACCATGCATGTGAGGGCTCTCTGGGGGGTGAGGCCAGTGTTCTAAAACTAACAGTGGCTGGAGTTCCCATTGTGGCTCAGCAGTTAACAAACCCGACTGGCATCCATGAAGACGTGGGTTCAATCCCTGCCTCTCTCAGTGGGTTAAGGATCTGGGGATGCCGTGAGTTGTGGTGTAGGTCACAGACCTGGCTCGGATCGGGCATGGCTATGGCTGTGGCGTGGGCCAGTGGCTATAGCTCCAGTTGGACCCCTAGCCTGGGAACCTCCATATGCCACGGGTGTGGCCCTAAAAGACAAAAAAGTTAAAAAAGTTAAAATTGATCGTGGTGATGATTGCATCATATGTAGATATATTAAAACCATTGAATTATAATTATACCTTTAAGTGGGCAAATTATATGGTGTGTGAATTATAACCTAATAGAGCTGTTACATTAAAACGAAAGAGTTAAGAGGCGCAGTACAGTTTACGGGCTTCAGCCCAGAGCTATTGGAACATGTTTCCTGGGGAAGGTGGTCCAGGAAGCGTGGGTTCCAGTGGAAAGCAGGGTAGCGGAGAGGAGGGAGGGCAAGGGCGGGGAGAGGAAGCAGGGACAGCGACAGGGGTGCAGCCAAGCACGGCGAGAAGAGGAGTCGAGGGGCTGCCCCGCCCTTTCCATCCCTTTCCAGGAGGCAAATTTTTCAGTATATTGACCGTCAGCACCCTTTTCCACAGATTCACCACCAAAAAAGGCCACAAAGTCTGTGCAAAACCGCAGGAAACATGGGTGCAAAAATATATTGCTTTACTGAAAGCCCAGAAACAACTGTGACAGCTGAATTTTCAGCCCAAGATGCCTGGATCCTGCTCTGCTCTTGGCTCTGCCTCTCTTGGTGGAGCCTGAAGAATTTCTCCAACAGAAGTCTCCAGTGGGTCTGGTGGGGAGGAGGAGATATTTGCCAGTGGTCTTTTTTTCTTAAATAAAAATTTGATTTGCTCACAAACATTCTTATTGAATAAAACCTGAGTTTTCCAGAAAAAAAGAAAGTGTCAGTATTTGTACCTGACTGCCTGGCAGGTCCTCAACACCTGAACTAACTCTGGTATTGAATTCTGCCTTATGTTTTCATTTGTTCATGCAAAAATGCAAGGATAATGCTTGTATATTTTGAGGAAAAGCCCTTTAAATTTTATAACATTATTTAGAGAGATTGGGGGCGGGGTTGGTTGTTTTTGTTTTTTTTTTGGCCATGCCCACAGCATGCAGAAGTTCCTGAACCTGTGCCACAGCAGTCACAAGGCCAGATCCTTAACTCCTAGGCCACCAGGGAACTCCCTCGAGAGATAAGTTTAGGTTATATGGAAAAATGAATTCTGTGTCACACCTCATAGCCTGCTGGTGCTGGGTAAATGAAATGCATCCTTATTGGGCAGAGTTTTCTCATCAGGTATTAATTAATAAACAGAAATATTACCTATCTACCAACCCTAGGATGCCTATGTCTATGAAGCTAAAGAACTTCACGAAATACTTATAGATTCACTGGAAGTTGCAAAAATAACGCACAGAGATCGGTGCACCCTTTACCCAGTTTTCACCAATAGCAACATCTTTCATAATTATAATACAGTCTCAAACCAAGGAAATTGACACGTGTACAAAGTGTCTCTATTCCGTCATTTTATCACATCTGTAGATTCATGTAGCCACCATTACAATCAAGATACAGAACTATGGATTTCCTTGGTGGTGCACAGCCGGTTAAAGATCCTGCACGGTCACTTCAGTGGCTCCAAGTCGCTGCTGTGGCATGGATTCAATTGCTGGCCCAGAAACTTCTGCATGCTGTGGGCACGCTCCCCACCCCCCAAAAAAAGAAAAGAAGAGATACAGAATCATTTCATCACCGCAAAGATCCCACCAGTGACATTTTTAGAGTAATGTCTCCCCTCCCCCACCATTTTTAATCCCTAGCAATTACTAATCTGTTTTCCTCCTCTGTAATTTCATCATTTTGTTCGTTACATAAACAGAATCATGTAATATGGACCTTCTGAGATTGGCTTTAAAAAAAAAAAATCACACAATGTCCTTGAGCGACATCCAAGTTGTTGAGGGTTTCAACAGTTCACCCTTTTTTTTTCACTAATGAATAGTGTTCCAGGGAGTGAAGTACCCCAGTGTATTTAACCACAACCTTCTTTAAGTTTTCAGTTTGGGGCTATTCCAAATAAAGCTGCTAAGAACAACTATGTACACACAGGTATTTTTTGGGGGGCGGGGGGGGAGACGGGATTTTTTGTTTATTTTTTTACTTTTTAGGGCTGCACCCTTGGCATAAGGACGTTCCCAGGCTAGGGGTCACATTGGAGCTGCAGCCGCTGGCCTACATCACAGCCACAGCAATGCAGGATCTGAGCCATGTCTGTGACCTACACCACAGCTCACCACAAGGCCGGATCCCCGACTCACTGAGTGAGGCCAGGGATCGAACCTGCATCCTCATGGATACTAATTGTGTTTGTTTCTACTGTGCTGCAACGGGAACCCCCAACACACAGGTTTTATTTTTCTCTTTTAACTCAATATATTTTATTATATTTATAGTTGTACAATAATCATAACCCAATTTTATAGCATTTCCATCCATCCCAACCCCCCTCATCTCCCCACCCCCCCAACCTGTCTCCTTGGGAAACCATAAGTTTTTCAAAGTCTGTGGGTCAGTATCTATTCTGCACAGAAGTTCATTTTGTCCTTTTTTTCAGATCCTGCATGTAAGTAGCACATGACGTTGATGTCTCACTGTCTAACTTCACTTAGCATGATCATTTCTAGGTCCATCCATGTTGCTGTTAATCCCATTATTTCTTTCCTGTTAATGGCTGCGTAATATTCCATTGTGATTATGTACCCCCGTTTTCTTGATCCACTCCTCTGTCGATGGACATTGAGGTTGTTTCCACGTCTTGGCTATTGCATATAGTGCAGCAATGAGCACTGTCCATCTTTTCAAGTCATGGTTTTCTCTGGATAGATGCCGAGGAGTAGGATTGCTGGATCATATGGTAATGCTATTTTTAGTTTTCTGAGGAATCTCCATAATGTTTTCCACAGTGGTTGCACCAGTTTACATTCCCACCAACAGTGTAATAGGGTTCTTTTTTCTCCACACCCTTGACAGCACTTATTGTTTATAGACTTTTTGATGATGACCATTCTGGCTGGTGTAGGGTGGTACCTCATAGTAGTTTTGATTTGCATTTCTCTGATAATTAGCAATGTTGAACATCTTTTCATGTGTTTTTTGGCCATCTGTATGTCTTCTTTGGAGAATTGTCTGTTTAGATCTTCTGCCTATTTTTGATGAGGTTGTTTGTTTTTTTGGGTATTGAGCTGCAGGAGGTGTTTATAAATTTTGGAGATTAGTCCCTTGCCGGTCGCTTTCATTTGCAAATATTTTCTCCCATTCTGTGGGTTGTCTTTTCGATTTGTTTAGGGTTTCCTTTTCTTTGCAGAAACTTTCAGGTTTAATTAGGTCCCATTTGTTTATTTTTGTTTTTATTGTCATTACTCTAGGAGGTGGGTCTGAGAAGATAATGCTATGGTTTATGTCAGAGAGTGTTCAGCCTATGTTTTCCTCTAAAAGTTTTATATTATCTGGTCTTACGTTTAGGTCTTTAATTCATTTTAGTTTATTTTTGTGTATGGTGTTAGGATGTGTTCTAATTTCATTCTTTTCCATGTAGCTGTCCAATTTTCCCAGCACCACTTCTTGAAGGGATTGTCTTTTCTCTGTTGTGTATTCTTGCCTCCTTTGTCATAGATTAGTTGACAGTAGGTGTGTGGGCTTAATTCTGGGCTCGCTATCCTGTTCCACTGATCTACATTTCTGTTTTCGTGCCCATACCATACTGTTTTGATGACTGTAGCTTTGTAGTATTGTCTGAAGTCAAGGAGCCTGATTTCCCCCAGCTCCATTTTTCTTTCTCAGGATGGATTTGACTACTCTGGGTCTTTTGTGCTTCCAAACAAACTTTAAAATATTTTGTTCTGGTTCTGTGAAAAATGTCCTTGGTAATTTGATAGGGATTGTATTGAATCTGTAGATTGCCTTGGGAAGTATTGTCATTTTGACAATGTTGATTCTTCCAACCCAAGAGCATGGTATGTCTTTCCATCTGTTTGTATCCTCTTTGATTTCTTTCATCAGCATCTTGCAGTTTTCAGAGTTCAGGTCTTTTGTCTCTTTAGGTAGGTGTATTCCTAAGTATCTTTTTAATGTGATGGTAAATGGGATTGTTTCCCTAATTTCTCTTTCTGATATTTCCTTATTACTATATAAAAATGCCATCAATTTCTGTGTATTAATTTTGTAGCCTGTGACTTTGCCAAATTCATTGATGAGCTCTAACAGTTTTCTGGTAGCATCTTTAGGATTTTCTAGATATAGTATCAGGTCATCTGCAAACAGTGATAGTTTTACTTCTTCCTTTCCAATTTGGATTCCTTTTGTTTCTTCTTCTCTGATTGCCATGGCTAGGACTTCAAAAACTATTTTGAAATAGTAGTGGTGAGAGCAGACATCTTTGTCTTGTTTCTGATCTTAGCAGGAAGTCTTTCAGCTTTTCACCATTGAGAATGATGTTAGCTCTGGGTTTGTCATATATGGCCTTCCTTATGTTGGGGTAGGTTCCCTCTATGCCTACTTTCTGGAGGGTTTCTATCAGAAATGGGTGTTGGGGAGTTCCCATCGTGGCGCAGTGGTTAACGAATCCGACTAGGAACCATGAGGTTGCAGGTTCAATCCCTGCCCTTGCTCAGTGGGTTAACGATCCGACATTGCCGTGAGCTGTGGTGTAGATTGCAGACTTGGCTCGGATCCTGCATTGCTGTGGCTCTGGTGTAGGCTGGCAGCTACAGCTCCGATTAGACCTCTAGCCTGGAAACCTCCATATGCTGCGGAAGCAGCCCAAGAAATGGCAAAAAAGACAAAAAAAAAAAAGAAAGAAATGGGTGTTGGTTCTTGTCAAAAGTTTTTTCTGAATCTATTGAGAGGATCATATGGTTTTTATTCTTGAGTTTGTTAATGTGGTGTATCATACTGATTAATGTGTGGATATTGAAGAATCCTTGCATCCCTGGGGTAAATCCCACTTGATCATGGTGTACAATCCTTTTAAGGTGTTGTTGGATTAGGTTTGCTAGTATTTTGTTGAGGATTTTTGCCTCCATGTTCATCAGTGATATTTGCCTGTAGTTTTTTTTTTTTTTGTGGTATCTTTGTGTTTTGATATCAGGGTGATGGTGGCCTCATAGAACGAGTTTCAGGGTGTCCCTTCCTCTGCAATTTTTTGGAATAGTTTCAGAAGGATAGATGTTAGCTCTTCTTTAAATATTTGATAGAACTCACCTGTGAAGCCATCTGGTCCTGGACTTTTGTTTGTTGGAAGTTTTTTTTTTTTTTATTTTTTTAAATTTTTTTGTCTTTTGCCATTTCTTGGGCCGCTCCCGCGGCATATGGAGGTTCCCAGGCTAGGGGTTGAATCAGAGCTGTAACCGCTGGCCTACGCCAGAGCCACAGCAACGCGGGATCCCAGCCGCGTCTGCGACCTACACCACAGCTCACGGCAACGCCAGATCCTTAACCCACTGAGCAAGGCCAGGGACCGAACCCACAACCTCATGGTTCCTAGTCGGATTCGTTAACCACTGCGCCACGACGGGAACTCCCTGTTGGAAGTTTTAAAATTACATTTTCAATTTAAGTACTTGTGATTGGTCCATTCATCTTTTCTATTTCATCTTGGTTTAGTCTTGGAAGATTGTCTAAGAATTTGTTCATTTATTCTAGTCTGTTTTATTGGCATATGGTTGCTTATAATAGTCTCATATGAACCTTTGTATTTCTGTGATGTCCATTGTAACTTCTTTTTCATTTCTAATTTTATTGATTTGAGTCCTCTCTCTTTTCTTCTTGATGGGTCTGGCTAAGGGTTTACCAATTGTGTTGAACAAGCTTTTAGTTTCATTCATCTTTTCTATGGTTTTCTTCATTTCTATTTCATTTATTTCTGCTCTGAGCTTTATGATTTCTCTCCTTCTGCTAACTTTAGGTCTTGTCTCTTCTCTCTCTAGTTGCTTTAGATGTAAAGTTAGATTGCTTATTTGAGCTTTTTCTTGTTTCCTGAGGTAGGCTTGTATTGCTATAAACTTCCGTCTTAGAACTGCTTTTGCTGCTCCCATGGGCTTTGGATTGTTGTGTCTTTGTTATTGTTTGCTTCTAGATATTTTTAAATTTCTTCTTTGATTTCTTCAGTGATCCATTGGTTGTTTAGTAGCATGTTGTTTAATCTCCATGTGTTTGTGTTTTTTGAAGTTTTTCTTGTTGTTGATTTCCATTTGTATAGCATTGTGATCATAAAAGATGCTTGACATGATATCAATTTTCTTAAAGTTACCAAGTCTTGATTTGTGGCCCAGAATGTGATCAATCCTAGAGAATGTTTCATGTGCACTTGAGAAGTATGTGTATCCTGCTGCTTCGGGATGGAATGTTCTATAAATATCTATTAAGTCCATCTGGTCTAATGCATCATTTAGGGCCTGTGTTTCCTTGTTGATTTTCTGTTTGGATGATCTGTCTATTGCTATAAGTGGGGGGTTTAAGTCCCCCACTATTATTGTATTATTGTCAATTTCTCCATTTAAGATTTTTATCAGTTGCCTTATATTTTGAGGTGATCCTATGTTGGGTGCATATATATTTACAATCTTCTTCTTGGATTGATCATTATGTAATATCTTTCTTTGTCTCATAATATTCTTTATTTTAAGGGGTTTTTTTCTTTCTTATATGAGTATTGCTACTCCAGCTTTCTTTTGATTCCTGTTTGCATGGAATATTTTCTTCCATCCTCTCACTTTCCATTTGTATTTGTCCCTAGCACTGAAGTGGGTCTCTTGAAGACGGCATATGTATGGGCCTTGTTTTTGTATCCATTCAGCCAGTCTGTGTCTTTTGGTTGGGGCATTTAGTCCATTTACATTTAAGGAAATTATTGATGTGTATGTTCTCATTGCCATTTTATTATCTGGTTTGGATTTGTTTTTGTTGGTCTTTTTTCTTCCCTTCTCTTGTTCTCTTCTCTTGTGGTTTGATGACTATCTTTAGCATTGTATTGAGTCACTTTTCTTATTTGTTTATGCACCTACTGCAGATTTTTGGTTTTCAGTTACCCTGAAGTTTTGATATAGGAGTACACACACACACACACACACACACACACACACACAGACACACACAAGATTGTTTTAAGCGGTTGGTCTCTTAATTGCAAGTGCATCTCCAGTGTCCTGCATTTGTACCCTCCTCTTCTCATGATTTCTGATTTTGGTAGCATATTTGTGTATGGATGATTTCCTACCTTTACTACATGTATGCCTTTACTAGTGAGCCTTACTATTTGTAATATTTTTGTTTCTAGTTGTGGCCTTTTCTTTTCTATCTAGAGAAGTTCCTTTAGTATTTGTTGTAAAGCTGCCTTAGTGATGCTGAATTCCCTTAGCTTTTGCTTATCCGTAAATCTTTTGATTTCTCCTTCAAATCTGAATGAAAGCCTTGCTGGATAAAATAATCTTGTTTGGAGGTTTTTTTCCTTTCATCACGTTAAGTATATTGTGCCACTCCCTTCTAGCCCACAGAGTTTCTGCTTAAAAATCTGCCAATAACCTTATTGGGGTTTCCTAGTGTGTTATTTGTTTCTTTTCCCTAGCTGCTTTCAATATTTTCTCTTCGTCTTTAATTTTGGACAGTTTGATTAATATGTGTCTTGGGAGTGTTCCTCCTTGGGTTTATTTTATATGATACTTGTTGTGGTTCCTGGATTTCAGTGAGTGATTCCTTTCTCATGTTAGGGAAGTTTTTGGCTATTATCTCTTCAAATATTTTTTTTCTGGCCCTTTCTCTCTCTCTCCCCCTGCTGGCACCCTATAATACGGATGTTGGTGCATTTAACATTGTCCCAGAGTTCCCTTAAGCTGTCTTCTTTCTTTTCAATCTTTTTTCTCTTTTCTGTTCCACATCAGTGACTTCCACTAGTCTGTCCTCCATCTTGCTTATTCATTCTTCTGCCTCCTGTATTCTGCTGTTGGTTGCTTCCAATCCATTTTTTACTTCAGTTATTGTATTTTTCATCTCTGCTTGCTTAATCCTTAAAATTTGTATTTGTTCAGCGTTTCTTGTAATTTATCAATCTTTGCCTCCAGTTTATTTCTAATGTTTTGAATCATCTTCACTATCATCAGTCTAAAGTCTTTTTCATGGAGGTTGATAATCTCCAGATCACTTAGCTGTTTTTCTGGGTTTTTTTTCTTGCTCCCTTATCTGAGTCATAATTCTCTGCCCTTTCATTTTGTATAAATTTTTGGTGTGGTCTCTCTTGTAGCCTCTCTTGCTTCTGATCTCTGTCCCCTTTCCCAACACATTTTTATGAGAACACATGTTTTCATTTCTCTGAGAAAAATGCCCAGAGTGCAAGTAATTGCTGGCTCATAGAAATAAAGGCTTGTTCAGTTTTTCAAAGAAGATGTGAAGCTGTTCTCCAGAATGTATTTTTTTTTTTACAATCCCTCCAGTAATGTATGAAAGATCCAGTTTTCTGTGCATCCTCAGAAGCATTTGGTATCATCACTATTTTTAAAAAATTTTTTTTATTTCTTTATTTATTTTTAGGGCTGCTCCTGAGGCCTATGGAAGTTCCCAGCCTAGGGGTCAAATCAGAGCTTCAGCTGCTGGCCTACACCACAGCCACAGCAGTGCCAGGATCTGAGATGTGTTTGCAACCTACATCGTAGCTCAAGGCAACACCTGATCATTAACCCACTGGGTGAGGCCAGGGATCAAACCCACATCCTTATGGATACTAGTCAGGTTCATTTCTGCTGAGCCACAACAGGAACTCCCACTATTTTTTATGTTAGCTCTTCTAAGTAGCTGTGCAATAACAACTCATTGTGGTCTTATTTTTCATTTCCTTAATGGTTATCACTATGCAATGTCTTTTCATGTGGTTGTTTGCCATCCATATATCCTCTTTGGTGAAATGTCTTGTGTTTCTTCTCCACTTTCTAATTAGAGTGCTTGTTTTCACTGTTGAGTTTTATATGAGTCCTTTAGCAGATAAAGTCTAGAGATGAGTCCTTTGTCAGATATGATCGGCAAATATTTTTTCTCAGTCTGTAGCTCATCTTTTCATCTTCTTAACAGGGTCTTTCCCAGAGTTAAAGATTTAATTTGGATGAAGTCTAATTCACTGATGTTTTCCTTTTATGGAACATAATTTCGGTGTTATTCCCAAAAACTCATCACCAAGCCCTAAGTCCCAAACATTGTTTTCCATATTTTCTCCTTAAAGTTGTATAGTTTTTTTTTTTTTTTTGGTCTTTTTGCCTTTTCTAGTGCCGCTTCCCATGGCATATGGAGATTCCCAGGCTAGGGGTCCAATCGGAGCTGTAGTCACGGGCCTACGCCAGAACCACAGCAACGCGGGATCCAAGCCGCATCTGCAGCCTATACCACAGCAATGCCAGATCCTTAACCTATTGAGCAAGGCTGGGGATCAAACCTGCAACCTCAAGGTTCCTAGTCGGATTGGTTCACCACTGTGCCAAGATGGGAACTCCTAAAGTTTTATAGTTTTACATTTACTTTTTTTTTTTCTTTTTAGGGCCTCACTGACAGCATATGGAAGTTCTTAGTCTAGGGGTTTAATTGGAGCTAAAGCTGCGGGCCTACACCACAGCCACAGCAATGCAGGATCCAAGCTGCATCTGTGACCTATGTGGCAGCTTGTGGCAACACCAGACCCTTAACCCACTGAGCAGGGCCAGGGATTGAACCTGCATCCTCATGGATACTAGTTGGGTTAATCACCTGCTAACCCACAACAGAAACTCCCAGTTTTACATTTATATTTGAATCCAGGATGGACTGGAGATTGATTTTGGTATAGGTGTGAGGTCTAGATCAAGGTTGGTTGCTTGCTTGCTTGGTTGATTGATTTATCTACCTACCAACTCAATTTGTTCCAGCACCATTTAATGAAAAGACTATTCTCCCCCCCAATGAATTGCTTTTGCACTTTAGTTTTTGTGGGGGGCTATTTCTGGGCTCTGTGTTCTGTCTCATCTCTTTCATAAACACAACTGATTCTTTTAAATTTTAGTTTAATATAACTCACGTATCATAAAGTGTATCATTTAGAAATAGACAATTCAGTGATTGTTAATATATTCACAAGGTCATACAACCATCATCATTACTAATTCCAGAGTATTTTCATCACCTCCCAAAAGAAGCTCCATCCCTCTTCATATTCACTCCCTAACAGCCCTGGCAACACCCCTCTCCCCAGCCCTAGCAACCACTAATCTATTTCTGTCTCTATAGCTTTTCCTATTCTGAACATTGCATTCGAATGGAATCATCCACTGTGTGGCCTCTCGCATCTGGCTTCTTTCACCTGGCACAGTATTTTCAAGTTTCATTCATGTGGTCGCATGTCTCAGTACTTTGCTGCTTTTATGGCTAAATAGTATTCCATTGCATGGGAGATTGTTGTTTATACATTTTGTTTATCCATTCATTGGTTGAAGGACATTTGGTCTGTTTCCGTTTTTTGGCTGTTATGAATAATGGTGTACATGGGTGTACTAGGTTTTTTTGAACATATGTTTTCATTTCTCTTGGGTAGACACGTAGGGATGAAACTGATGGGTATGTTCTACCTCTGTGTTTAACCTTTTGAGAAAACTGCAAAACTAATTTCCATAGCAGCTACACCTGTTTACATTCCCACCAGCAATGTGTGAGGATTCTAATTTCTCCATATCCGTGTCAGCACTTGTTATTGTCTGTCCTTCCAATCTTAGTCATCTTAGTAAATGCAAAGAGGTTTCTCATTGTGGTTTTGATTTGTATGTCCCTTATGACTAATCATTTTGAGCATATTTTCACGTGCTTATTGGCCATTTGTAGATCTTCTTTTGAGAAATTCTATTCAAATTCTTTGTGTCTTTTCACTGTTGAGTTGTAAGAGGTACTTATATGTTCTGAATACTAGAACCTTCTTAGAGGTATGATTTGCAAATATTTTCTCTTACTCTGCAGGGTGTCTGTTTACTTTCTTGAGAGTGCCCATTTGATGCACAAAACCTTTTCTTTTTATGAAATCCAATTTATCTATGTTTTCTTTAGTTGCTTGTCTTTTAGTGTCATTTCTAAGAAAATATTATCTCGTATAAGGCCATGAAGATTTACACTTAAGGGAGTTCCGGTTGTGGCGCAGTGGTTAACGAATCCGACTAGGAACCATGAGGTTGCGGGTTCGGTCCCTGCCCTTGCTCGGTGTGTTAACGATGCGGCCTTGCCGTGAGCTGTGGTGTAGGTTGCAGACGCGGCTCGGATCCTACGTTGCTGTGGCTCTGGCGTAGGCCGGCGGCTACAGCTCCGATTCGACCCCTAGCCTGGGAACCTCCATATGCCACCGGAGCGGCCCAAAGAAATAGCAAAAAGACAAAGAAAAAAAAAAGATTTACACTTAAAAACATTTTTTTTTTCTTTTAAAAGTTTAAGCATTTTAGCTCTGACATTTAGGAATGTAATCCTTTTCAAGTTAACTTTTGTATATTTTATGAACCGGGCACAATTAATTTTTGCATGCTGATTTAGTTTCCTGAGACTTTACTGCACTTTTAGTTCTACAGGGGTTTGGGCGGGGGGGGGGGGAGTTGCTTTTGTTTTTTTGTTTTGTCTTTTTGCTATTTCTTGGGCCGCTCCCACGGCATATGGAGGTTCCCAGGCTAGGGGTCGAATCAGAGCTGTAGCCACCGGCCTACGCCAGAGCCACAGCAACGCGGGATCCGAGCTGCGTCTGCAACCTACACCACAGCTCACGGCAACGCCGGATCCTTAACCCACTGAGCAAGGGCAGGGACCGAACCCGCAACCTCATGGTTCCTAGTCGGATTCGTTAACCACTGCGCCACTCCTGGTTTTGTTTTTTTTAAATTCCTTGAAACATCTAAGCAGACAGTTGTGTCATTGCAGACAGGGACATTTTTCTTTCTTTCGTTTTGATCTGTATGCCTTTTATTTCTTTTCTTGACTTCTTGCACTAGCTAGAGCTTCAAGTACTTTGTTGAATAAAAGTGGTGAGAGTAGGCATCCCAGTGTCAGGCAGAAAGCATTCAATCTTTCACCGTTAAGCATGATGTTAGTTGTTGTTTAGGTTTTTTTGGGGTTTTTTTGTTTTTTTTTTTTTTTCTTCTGGTAGGCTTTTTAAAAAATCAGGTTGAAGAAGTTCCCCACTATGCCTATTTCTGAGAATTTTTAGCATGAATGGGTGTTCGATTTTGTCAAATGCTTCTCTGCATTAATATGATTATGTGATTTTTCTCTTTCAGTCTGTTATTTGATTTTTAAATATTGACCCAGTCTTGTATCCCTGGAACAAACCTCACTTGTTATGGTGTATATATTCTGAATTCTATTTGCAAGATTTCGTTAAGGATTTTTGTATCTCTAGTAATGAGAGATACTGGTCTGTAGTGTCTCTCTCTCCCACTCTGTCTGGTACTATCTGTCTGCTTTTGCTATCAGAGTACTTCTAAATAACATTAATTGGGAATTGTCCCCTCCACTGCTACTTTGTATGAGAGATTGTATAGAATTGACTTCAATTTCTCTTGAAATGATTGGGGAAATTCTCCAGGGAAAGCAGCAGGGCCTGGAGATTTCTTTTTTAGGAGTTTTAAATTACAAACTCAATTTCCTGACTAGTTGCAGGGATATTTAAATTATCTCCTATTGTTTAGATGGGATAGTTTATGATTTTTGAGGAACTGGTTCATCTTTTTGAATTCCTGTGTGTAGAGGTATTCTAGATGTTTATTGGTTTATTTACTTTGGAAGTCTGCAGGATCTATGTGGATTCCTGCATTCCATTCCTGATTTTTGAGATTTGCATTTCTCTCTCTTTTTTCCGTTGTCATGCTTGCTAAAGGTCTGTTAATTGCATTGATCTCAGCTTTTGATTTCATTTATTTTCTCTATTATTTCTCTGTTTTCAATCTTCATGGATTTCTTCTTATAGGTTCTTCCCTTTTGTTTGCCCTTGAGTTTATTCTGTTTTTATTTTTCTAATATCTTAAGGTAGGAGCTTAGACAATTGATTTGAGACATTTTCTTTTTGCTAATGTCAGCAATTAGTGCTATAAGTTTCCTTCTTAGCACTGCTTTAGCTGTGTCTTAAACATTTTAATATGTTGTAGTTTCATTTTCATTCAACTCAATGAATTTTGAAAATTTCCCTTGAGACGTCCCCTTTGAACTGTGGGTTGTTTTAAGTCTATTAGTTTCTGAGGATTTATTCCACGTGTCTGTTATCTTTCTGTTATGGGTTTCTAGTTTTATTCCAGTGTGGTCAGAGAACACACTGTATGATTTCGATTCTTTTCAATTTGAGTTTTGTTTTATGGATTAGACAATATATTGTCCCTTGA